>NC_133537.1:104838665-105438665 GCF_048544455.1 Silene latifolia
TATGTGTTTCATGAGTACTTGGACAAGTTCGTGGTGGTGTAACTGGATGATATCGTGGTGTAGAGCCGCTCCTTAACCGAACATGTAGACACTTGAGGACTTGTGTTCGCGAAACTCTGGCACAACCACTTATTTATCAAAAGAAAGAAATGTGAATTTGCCCAACCCAAAGTCAATTTCCTCGGTCACATTATGGGGAAGGGGATACTTAGAATGGACCCGAAAAAAATCACATCGATCAAGGATTGGGGCACCCCAAGAAACGTGTCTGAGCTTCGTTATTTCTTAGGGCTAGAGAACTATTATCGAAGATTCATACGAGAGTACTCAAAAATAGCCGCACCACTAACCGATTTGCTGAAGAAGGAAGTTAAGTGGGCGTAGTCAATCGATAGGAGAAGAGACTTTGATGGTACAAGTACTGGTCTTGGCGTTGCCGAATATCACGAAACCCTTTGAATTCGAGATAAATGCGGCTGATTATGCCCTTGGAGGAGTACTCCTTCAAGAGGATCACCCAGTGGCCTATGAGAGGAAAAAGTTCAATGGGGCCGAGAATCCGAATGTTGTCAAAGAGAAGGAGCTCCTAGCTATTATTCGCTGCCTGTAGGGATGAAGACACTATCACTTGGGGTCGAAGTTCGGCGTCAAGACTAACCACACCGAAACATCCCACTTATTGACTCAACTCATGCTCAATGGCCGATAAGTTAGATGCCATAATTGTTGGCGAAATTCGATGTGGAATTCATTTACCGACCGGAAGCGACAAATAGGGTCGTTGATGCCCTAAGTCGTAAGTGTGATTTGTCCTCACTGCATATGATTGCTCACCTATCCACCACCACCACCGTGGCCACATATATTCAAGCTAAGGCGAAAGAACACCTCAACCACGGCTTCATTGCGAGGAATATGAAACAGCTGGCCATTGAGGGGAAGACTCGCAAGTTTTGGATGGAAAATGGATTTCTATTCACGAAGGGATATCGAATCTCTATTCTGAAAGCGGTAGGACTTCGGAAGATTCCCTTACAGGAGTGCCATGATACCTTGTGGGAGGGTCATTCGGGAGAGAAGAGAACCTTATGCCTATTTAAGAGGAGCTACTATTGGCCACAAATGAAGGATGATGTGATGGATTACACAAAGACTTGTCTCTTGCCAACACGACACAGGGGAGAAACAGAAGCCGAGAGGAATGCTAAATTCGTTGCCTGTACCGGCTCGACCATGGGAGAGTATCTTGATGGACTTCATATCTGGGTAACCAAAGGTAGGGGAACTAAGTGTGATCATTGTCATCATGGATAGATTGTCGAAGTATGCAACTTTCATTCCCTTACCTAAGGCTTGTAGCGCCAGAGAAACAGCTATAATGTTTTTCAAGAATGTTGTCAAGTATTAGGGACTTCCTCAGAGTATAGTCAGTGATCGGCGATGCTCGCTTTCACGGGATTATTCTGGGAATATTTGTTCAAGTTGCTTGGGTCAAATCTACGGTTGTCCTCTAGCTATCATCCGCAAACGGATGACCAGACGAAAATGTTTCAATAGTATGTTGGAAGAATACCTGCGACACTTTGTGGGCGCAACTCAAATGAAGTGGGTGAGACTCCTTGAAGTTGCCCAGATCTGTTTTAACACTCAAACGAGCTCCTATTCCAATAAAAGCTCATTTGAGCTTGTTTCTATTCTGCAGTTGTTGTTGTCTCCCACTATTACAAATACCTATGCAGGCTAAACAAAGAAAGCACATGTGTTTTCTAGAGAGTGGAACGTGAATACCAAGATTGCCCGAGCTTACTTGGAGAACGCATCCATCAGAATGAAGAAGTGGGCAGATGATAACCGGCGACCGCGCGAGTTCAATGTTGACGACATGATCATGGTGAAGTTGAACAAAGAGCAGATGAAATTCCTCTGAGGACGAGGCAAGTGACTGGTGAGAAAGTATGAAGGCCCATCCAAGTGATCAAGCGGATCGGAGAAGTAACATACAAGCTCCACTGCCCTACCTAAATAAAGTGTCACCATGTCTTCCATGTGAGCTTCTTGAAACCTTACCATACAGATCCCGAAGATCTCACCCGCAAAAAGAGCAAGTGTGCCATCATCCGTTCTAATCAACTTCCAGCGACATCAGCCGACTGATCCGGCCCAGCTGATTTAAAGCGTTGCCGAGGACGACAACAGATTAGGTGGGGAAGCGTGTAAGGAGCCGCAATTCAGCCACATAATCCCTAAAATCGCACACGCGGTCCATTCACTTTGAACCCTTAGATTTTAATCATGCACTTATGTATTTTCATTTCTGTTTTTAGTTTCTATCAGTACACCAAGACGACTTCCTGCGTGTCGAGTCTTGGAGCTAGCTTTTTAGTTTAAGAACCATTTTTAGGCATTTATAAATTGTATCACTATTTTGCACAATCAATGTTTCATGCTACCAGACATGTAATATCGAATTTGCTTCTGTGGGAGTATTAGTTAATCAATTTGCTTCCCACCAAAAGCTTTCTTATTTACTCGTTCCTTGAATTGTTATGAACTTTTGCCCTCATTCTTACAAGCGAGCATGTGTTTGTCAACCGTTGATGATCGAGACTAGGATCTCGACACACACAAACCGAGATAGATTATGAATGCACTAGTGGGCGATCCCTCACTAGTGCTTGACGCTGTCGCTTGCATTCTTTTCACGAGATTAGACAAGGGTGCATGCCATGTTCCGGCTTAAATTACTGGACCGTGACCCCTAGGAAGTAAACAGGTTGATAGACATCACAAGTTTGTCTAAATGTTAGTGTTTGGACTAGATTTATTGAGATTGTTAGATTTTAGTTACCTCTAGTAATTGTAGTTTTGATTATTGCAGGGTGTTATTTTGATTTTATTTGAATGGTTTTAACTTGGATTTATGATTGAAGTTAGGGTTGAGGGCTATGAAATTCAAAGAGGAGAAGTTTAAACGGCTCTGTTGTTCTAGAACTCAATTCTCACTCATCCTCTTATTTGTTCATGGTATATTAAGCTGCATTTTGAGGCGGAGGCATTTGGGTATTGAGATAACTAGACTATTATTCCCTCCCTTCCAATCATTTATCTAGGTTTTTTGTCTATGCAAACAAACACTTGAGACGGAAGTGGTATAGGCTTCTAAATATTGAGATAACTAGACTATTACTCCCTCATTCTCAATCATTTGTTTACATTTTTAGTCCGTGTAAATAAATGATTGAGACATAGGGTGTATAAGCTTTTGGGTATTGAGATAAGTTGACTATTATTGATTTTGAGAAAGTTTGAGGTTTATTCATTCATAATAGGTTGAAAGTTTGATCATAAATGAATAAATCAGCAACTTAATTGCTTAACTAAGGTCATTAGGCTGTGGGTTTCTCCTTATTTGAATGTTTTCGTTTATGATTTACTGTAGTATGTTTTATAAAAGTATTTTATGCAAACTATGTTTCAAAGATCGTCATTATTTATCTTAGGATAGTCCATGGGGTGTGAATTCCGCTTATATTTCGAGATAATGATGTAACTCATGTTGATAATTTGAGTTCTGGTACGCTGGGTTTAAGGAGCATGTGCATAAGTTGTTCTCATAAATACAACGATGTGAAGGTTAATCTAAATGGAATATGATTAATTTTTAGTGTTGAAAAAAAGACACTGTGAATTTTTTGATGAAACTTGCACATGTGTAGAAGATGAAGTTGGTGTAACATGTGCTTAATTATCTTCTGCGTCACAATGTAGCATGGAAGAATTTGCATCCTTTAAAAGTTGCATTGATTTGCACTTGTTTGATGTTTTGTAAATCTTTTGTAATGTACTCCAGCCGCATTCCTTTGCCAAAAGACCAATGCAAAATGCCAATCATAAAAAAATGGTAAGAAATGTTCTTAAATGTCAAATGTTACAAAAATGTGGAGAAACATAACCCAAATGCAGACTACTATCGTGTAACACATACTATCTTGATCCCTTTATCCATTGATGACCCTATCTTTGTTGCATGGTGGAGAGGGGACGACCCTTCTTCTTGTCTGGGCAAGAGGGGGAATTTCGCAATCCTACATGGTTTTCTAACGCCATGGGGAACTTGCTCTTGATGAAAGCATTTAGCGATTATGGACGAAAGTAGCCTAGTTTGAAACCACTTGGAGGTGACTTTTTTGTATCCACTTGGACTTAGTGGCTTGGAGAACTAGTATCTATGATGGAGTGTGTACCCTTATATTGTTTCCCTTTAGATGATTTTCCACCATTTAGATGAGGAAAGTGGTGACTTCTTTTTTAGATGCATCCATTATTTGTTTTGAGTGCTTAATGTTGGATGTATCGCCATGTTGGCAAGCCCCGCCTTGCCTTGCAAGAAGGCATTCTACCTCATCGATGCTTTGTTGTGAGTTGAAGGGGCGTAGTGAGACCCGCTATTTGACTCACAACGTCTATGTTATTAAATGAGGGTAATTGTTTTAGTCACCTCTTTACTCAAGACGAGAAAAGGTTCGGTTTGGAGATATTTAGTCCCCTAACTAGCCTCATTCCATATGCTTTTACGTGATTATTAGGGCCGTTTCTTATCTTTATCTTCCTATTATGCAAATTCGATGAGGTTTGGTGCCTTTGTAGGAAAGTAGCATTAGCCTTGCGTAAATGGTGCAATACAGAGCTAAATTAACCGCATCTAACGACCAAACATCGAGTAGGAGACCAAGACTAAAGGCCTAAGTCAATAAAGCAAGCAATTGGGCAATGAGGAGGAACCCCATAAGTCCAGGCCAACTCCCACGAGCTAAGAGGCAGCCACGCCCAAGCAAAATAGAAGAAGGAGTGAGCTCCCACGAGCTCACTGAAGCCCCAACGAGCCAAGTCTGAGCTCGGGCAAGCACCAGCCAGCTCCCACGAGTTGTCTGGCAGGATGAGTATCAAATGGTCAGAGCTCGTGCCAGCCATACCTGGCTCCCACAAGCAAGCTGGCAGGACGTGCAACATAGAGGAGGGACTCGTGGGAGCCAGCTCAGCTCTAGCAAGGCGAAGGACTTCCTTAAGGAGCTTAATCATCATTTAAGCCCTTAGTTAACCGTATACTTGTACTTAATATAAATACCCCATGTACTTAGAGAAAAACACATATTATCTTAGCTTAGTTAGACTACTCTAATTAGCTTAATTACACATTAATCCTTCCTTAATTATTATTCAAGTAATATTAGATCTAGCTTGGTGATTGAAGAATTCTTGGGTTTGTATTGGAGAATTGACAACTCTTTATCCTTTATTAAGATTTCCTTCTATTATTCTTCTATTTCCTTTGTTCATCCTAAGATTGGTATAATTCCTTTACTCTTTATTTAATCCTCTACTTAATTTCTTGTTAATTACTTTACTCCTTGATCATGTTTGTACTTGTTAAGATGATTGACACCATTAATGATATGTTTTCCATGATGATGTGTGATAGGCTATCGTAAACCTAACAAAGATACCCTAAACTCGACTAACAAATGAATGTAGTAAGGTAGGGGTTGAACACATGAACACGGGAAATGCATTATGAAATGCTATGAATAGAAATCTATCAAGGTCGATTCAATTGGTTGGTTGGTTTTGTTTGATATTAAGCAAATAAATGATTTAAATATAATATGATAAAAGAGTCTAGGGAAGTCGGGTCACGCATGCAAATACGTAAATGTTCATGCCGAAACTAGGAATTCTTAATAACAACAATTGTTTAGGTCTCGTGACAACCACTTCTCGGCCTTATTGTCAACCATAAATCGGGTCCTAGAGAACTCTCGTTATGACTAGGTTGTCCTACTAACATATGTTTAGTCTAATTCAATTCCGTGCCTCTCGACTTATAGAACGAATTAACAAACTTAATCAATGATTATGGCCACTAAACAAAGATTAATCAAAACAAGGCAAACATATGATAGAAATAATTTATTGATATTGTAGCATTATCCTAATTCTAACAATTACAAGAACTATTTATGCTTGACTTCCCTAATCCCTAGACATATGAAACTACTCACTCATGAAGGAAATAAAACTAATAAAAATTAATGAAATGATAAACATGATAAAAAAGGAATTGTAACAAAATGGAATTATAAGAATTATAATTATACTAAGTGATGATAACATAAATAAAATAACTAATATGATAACAAATGATTAGTGGAATAATTATGATGAGAAATGTAAATAGAAATGCTATGAAATAAACTAATAGTGATAGTAACTTGATAATAAAATGTAAAACAAACTAATAATGCTAATGCTATTAATAAAATTGTAAACTATAAAATAACAATGACAAAGAGCGATTTAACGAAATAAACAAGAATTGAAATTACCGTAACAAGAGAACTTGGAACTTGAACAATAAGAACATAATATGAAACCCAAATGACTTGAATAAGAACTTGTATTATAAAGAACCAAATGCTTAATGTAAATTGTTTAACAAAAGGAAATGCTTAACAATATGTAAACTAATATGAAAGTTAAGAGAATTTGTGTTGGTAAGAGTATAATAGAGTGTAAAAAGATGGTAAAAGATATCCTACAATGACGGATTAAGGCCCTATTTAAAGTAAAGTAGGGGCAAAACGTAAATTTTCATGAGCACGGAATCCCGATCGTGGTCGTGATGTTTTATGCTTTTTCTCTTAAATCCATCTTTAATTGCATGAGAAATCCAATGTGAGCTATTAACCCATATTTAATCCTCCGGTTAATTGCACAATGAGCATCCTAAGCTTGACATCCTCCACATGAACTTGGACTTCTCTTTTGGGCTTTATTTTGTATGATCATTTTTGCATATCAACCCCAGCTTCATACTTCTTGCTCGGGTTTGGAAATTACCAAAATACCCTTCCGAGGTCATGCTTAGTCTTTTTAGCCTCGTGAACTCGTGTGCTTGCTACTTTGACGGGAAGAAGCTTCTAAAAGCTTAATTTCATACAAAACACAATGAAAACAGGAAAACACAACTAGAACACGGATTTAGCTCTTTAAATCACTAACATTAGTGCAAATGACTTGTAAAATAGAGCTAAAATAGGGGGTAAAATCATATATAAAATGGACAAATCAAACTCCCCCAAGCTAAACTCTTGTTTGTCCTCAAGCTAGAAAACATATCCCATCAATTGGAATATCATAAAACAAGCTAAAATATAATGATTCAAAACCCGAAACAACATGGGCATAAGGATAATGCAAAAACATAGATGAGATTTATATGACGGCGTAGCACGAATGACTTCTAATGAACCTTTTGGCCCTTGCATGATCTTTTTTACTTTGGACTCTCAGGATTCACTCAATGTTCATTATATGTGAAAGGATTTTTATGTGAGTAGCACTCACCTATCCTCGACTCATGAGAGTATGCCCGCAATCTAATATGGTAGTCATTTCAAATCACAAGTCAAAAACAATCAAAATGCAAGCATGTAAAAGAAGCCAATGGGTAGAAGAAGGTAATTTATAATGGGTAAGAAAGGGGAACATATGAATTATGGTTATGTGGAGCTAAGTCAAGCTAGCAACAACCAAATGAAAGGATGATCAATCCCAAAACTAAACCCAAAATTTCAATGCAAACCATAAGAATACTCTCAAAAAGATAATAAAACATGAGAATTTTCTTAATTCCACTTCTTCTTATTTTTGTCAATACAATTCATGATTCTTTTTTCTTTCTTTTTCATTCATTTATCTCATTCTTTTTCCACATCATCCATTTTTTCTTTCTTTCTTTTTCACTACTTCTTTTTCACTTCTTTCTTTCATTAACCAATTTTGGAAAATAGCAAATCCGGCATAACCAAGCTCACAAAGACAAAAAATTAAGCATATCCCAAATGAGCACCCTAACAACAATGATATAGCTACTAGCTTAACAAGGTAGGCAAGTTTATAATGTAGCTAGACAAATGTAAACATGTGTAAGGAGGGGCTAGAAATGGGCAAGTAAGTCTATGTGAATGGCTTCAAATGCAAGCATATAATGAAATTAATGCTCATAAAAGATGAAATAAAAACCATACTTATGCGTTATTGATATAACACACACCATAAGGAGACCTACACTCACCTAAGTGAGACCGGAAAAAGATGTACCGGTCCAAGGAGGCTCTACCTCACCATTTTGTGGCTTGCCAAAAGTCAAAATCAAGCCTATTTGGTTCAAAATTCATCTTCCACCTACTATGTCAAGACGTCCCCATGAAGCAAATATCCCATCAAATAAGAATGAATCATTAGCTAATAAGCTAACATTAGATAAGCAAGAAGGCATAAGGATATTTTCCATAACAAAAGTAGGCTAAATGGAGCATAAGAAGCAAAAAAGCAACAAAGCTAAGTACAACATTGTCCTCAATGCGCCAACATGTAAAGCATCCAACTAAACCCTAAAAAACGGCTCAAAGCACATAAATAAGTATGACAAGAGTTTATATCTAATGGGTTGCGGGAAATTAAACTCAAATGCAAAGGAAAGATCACTTACTAGACTAGCTAGCCTCCTCTCAACCTAGTATCTATACGGGGGACTCTTCCATTCATAAAATATTCACGAAAAGGGCCAAAAGTTGAAGCCCTTCCTACCTCTTGGTGGCCTACTTCCACCGGATCCCGATGCATCATCCTGTTGGCCACTACTACTTGGTTCATCTCTTTGGAAAGGAATGACATACTCACAAATATTGCTTCCACTACCTAGTCCTCCTCCATAGCTACTATACCCTCCATAACCACCATATCCACCGTAGCCTCCATAGCCACATTTAAAGGCTTCCACTCCATAATCCGAACCACAATAATTCGGACCGCGAGCATAAGTACCTGCATTTTAACCAGAAGAAGAAGGGAACCCACCCGGGGGATAGTTGTAGAATGATGGGTGTGGTCCCTCGGGCCGGATAACCCTTTGCCTAGAAAAATGATCATATATGGGGTGGAAATCAAGTCTTTGGTCATCACGAATGGCATTCACATTTAGGCTAAGGTCTCTCATCATATCCATCAAGTCAATGCTAGAGGTGGAATGGCGAGCATGAGAGGATTGACCTCTCTCACGTTGGTTATTGGTAGAGGGTGTCACTTATCTTAAAGGCAAAAGGTAGGTCATGGGTTCAAAGGCATCCGAACGACGGGGTTTAGTGTGGAATAGGGCCTTGAGTTCAGAAATCTCATCCGGTAGACTTATAGAGTCATTTTTTCCAAATTTCCAAATCATGTTTGGATGAGAATTTTTAAACCAATTCAAGGATAAAAAATAAGCGTAGTCAAGTCCATCACCCGCCTCCCTTAAGGAAGTCAAAGGTTGCATTTGTGATGTTTCTTGGTTAAATTTACACAATTTATGAGCAATTTTGGTGACTAACCCACCCATGACAATAACACTATTGTTTTTGTGACATTCTTTGGTCAAGTGTGTGCCAAAATGGAAAGGGAGATTAATCCCCTAATTTTCATCACCATTAACATTAAGAAAAGTACCAAGAATTTCAACCTCCAATTTCCTTACCGAGTGAGGCTCATTCCTACCCAAGAAAGTCCATCCTATAAACCTTTGCCAAATACGAAATTCGGGATAATGAATGTATTGATGCGGGACATGGTCCTAATCAACAAAGGGGTAATGGGAAATGGCTTGCCATGTGATTTTGAGGTTGTAATACTCGGAAGACTCAATATGCAAATTTTCATGCTTCAAATGAAAAATTTCAGCAAATTCACCAAGATACATCTTATAATCATGATTAAACAATCTGAAACTAACACCATATATAAAATCCTTCTTTTTAGACTTATGGAATTCAAAGGAACTCAAGAACTCAAGAGTGAGTTCGGGGCAAGTGTTATAGTTCATGGTGTAGGCATGCTTCATGTCAAGATTTTTAAACAACGCCTTAACTCGTTTATCAATTCCAATATGCTTAAGAGAATCATGATTAATAAACTTTGTAGCCTTCATACCTTTGCTTCTCAAGATGACCCAATTTTCTCATTGTTTTTTACTAGCAAAGACAACTTGGGGATATGTTTGATCATGCCAAGCTGGTGTTTCTTGCATCTCGACATCCTCCGCAACATGGGATGCCTCCGCCTCACCTCTCCTTTCTTTGTAGCAGCTTGTGAAGTACCTTTCTTAGGAGCTATATCTGAAATTTTAAGACAAAAACTTCATCTTAAGGCAAGCTAAAATTCATCCAAATAAGCATAATAGAACAAATTAGTGAACTAATTCATCCTAGAAATATTAATAGAACACAATCAAACCAATTTCTAGCAAAAATAAGCACAAAATCGATTTCCCCCAATTTGAGTAAGGGTTTGAGAAAGTTGATTAAATTGATTAAAATGGATGAAGTCAAAGAGAAATGAGATGAATACTTACTTGGTGATGTTCATGGATGAACAAATCTTGAAATTTGATGATGGAAATGGTGTTTCCAAGTGATTTAAATGACGAAATATGAAGAAAATGAGAGAAAAAGGAAGGAGAAGTACCGTCGAAATATTGTTGGAGCATATGAATGATTTTTCTTCTTACCCGTATAACAAATAACTGCAAAATACGTAAAAACTACGACCCCGATCGGGGTTGACCGCTTTTACTCGTTGACTTTTCTCCACTCCGTATTGTTTAATTCCGTCCCGTTTTTTAAAGTTACGTCCCCGAACGGGGTTTCTTGCATGGGGAAGCGTGACTATCCTCCTTGAGCCTTCTCTTCTTCTTCATTCACCTATAAATCACGTAACAAAACACTGTCAAGTCTAGTAATTATTTCTAAACTATGAAAACATTAAATTTGCTAAAAATTAAAAACAAAAACAAATAAAAGCTTGGGTTGCCTACCAAGAATCGCTGGTTTAACGTCCCGCACGACGTAAGAAGCTCGAGTCGGTTTAAGCTTCCATAAGTTGAGGATGAATGGTCACTTCCTCTATTACTCCAACGATTATATCCTCATGGTAGACCTTCAAACGATGGCCATTTGCTTAGAATTATTTGCCATTGGTGGTCATCACTTCAACGGAAACAAACTTGTTGACATTTGTGACGGGAAATGGATCTGACCACCGTGATCGTAATTTTCCCGGAAATAGCTTGTAGCGGGAATTGAAAAGCAACACCTTATCACCAATTTGAAATTCTTTCTTCAAAATTTTCTTATCATGCGATCTTTTCGTCTTTTCCTTATAAAGACGGGAGCTCTCAAAAGCTTGCAAGAGGAATTCATCAAGCTTATTTAATTGCAACAACCACTTCTATCCACTCAACTTTGCATCCATGTTAAGCTCCTTTACCGCCCAATATGCCTTGTGTTCCATCTCAACGGGAAGATGGAAAGCCTTTCCATAGACCAACATATATGTTGAGGTACCAATAGGTGTCTTGTATGCGGTACGGTAGGCCCACAAGGTATCATCAAGCTTCGTACTCCAATCCTTCTTTGACTTGGCAACAACTTTCTCAAAAATGGACTTGATTTCACGATTAGAGACCTCTTCTTGGCCACTTATTTGTGGATGGTAAGCCAGGTCTCTTCTATGGGAAACCCCATATTTTTCTAGCAATGCATCAAGTTGTTTCTCACCGAAGTGAGTACCACGATCACTAATGACCGCTCTTGGAACTCCAAATCTCGGAAATATGATCTTTTTAAACAAGATGATCATGGCACTGTTGGAAAACTATATCTCATATACTACATATTCTTATATGTTTCAAATTTATTTAGTCATAAAATAAATTGCAAATCTTATGCATGCAAACTAAAATAGATAAGTGAAGAAATCATTTTCTCACCATATGAAATTCGGTCAAATGGGCACCAACAAGATCTCATTCTTGTTAGTTCTTGAGCTTTCCAATATTGGATGAACATACATGACCTCAAAATAGAAGCCCTCTAATTAGTAGCACCCAAGACTATCTCTTAATCCCACAAATAAACATGTAGTAGATGTTTGTAATGAAGTTTACCTTAAAATCTATTACTAATACTCATATACTACTTCTAGTATTATTAGTGTTTGATTTTAAACAAATTGATTCATAAAAAGGAATTTTTATGAAGAACAAGAGAGAGAAGGGAGGTTTTTGATAAAAATGTAAGAATGAATTAAATTAGAGAGAAAATCCTCTCTAATTGTTCTCTAAAAACCGGTGGCCATGCATGGTTCATAGACCATGATTATTTTCCTTTTTGTCTTCACAAGACAAATAGGTGTAAGTCTTTTGCATTGTCATGTCACTATCATGCAATTTGGACAAATGAATAAGACAAATGGAAAAAGACAAAACATCTCACAATGCCCACCAATTTCGGTTTATGTGTGTAATATGGAGTCCATTTTATTTTTGTCAATTGTACAATTGTATGTCATGTGACATGTGACATGTCTTATGTCATTTTTTAATTTAAAATGCATATTTAACAAATTAAATATCATTTATAAATTAAATAAATCATATTTAACAAATTGACTAGTAATATAAAATTACTTTCACATAAAATGGTCATTTAATTACTAGTTAGTATAATTCACAATATCTTGTAATTATAACTAACTTATCATTCTCTTCTCGCGTGTTTCGCAAACACCGATTAATTTTAGTAATATAACTTCTTAAATTACTAAATAAAATCTCATTTAATCACATTATAATAAGATGTCATTTTCTCTCTTATGATGATTTGTTCAATTTTAAGGAATTAATTAATCTGTATCGGTATACAATTAATTAACCTTTTCAATTAAGGGAATCGTCCTTTAGGTGTGACCTCAAGGGATCAACTGGTCACCACCGTCGCACGACAGTATTGTCAAACTCTAGCCAGCCAATCATTACCGATATGTGTGGACCAGTTGACTATATATATGTAATGTATCATCCCTTTCGTATTCTTGGTATGAGATTTAATAATGATATTTAAATCATGTGATCGCACTATTGTTGAGGACACATTTCCCAACAGGCACATGCATCATTAGTGGGAGTAGCAATTACCTCTACCCATTTAGAGATATAATCAACGAGAACCAAAATATACCGATTCCCTTTTGATGAAGGAAATGGTCCTTGGTTGTAATACTCCGTATTTTTAATTAATAATTAATATTTATAAGAAGTGAATAAATAAAATGAACTTGTCGTAAAAAGGAAAGAAAAACAAAATAAAAAAATAAGACGGACCGGGTTGGACTATGATGTAACATGGGTTGGACCGTGTGGGTGACGGGTTGAAGGTGTTTGAGGGAAGGTGGTATGTGGATTGGGTGTTATCTATGTACTAAGATATTTTGCATTATTTTAATATTAAAAGCACTTTCTTAGAATCTTCCAACTACATCAACCAACTAATATAAATACCTACCCTATGCCTTACCATCATATTTATTCTTTTATAAAAACTCAATACAATTGTGAGGAGAGCTTTTGTGAGATAACTTTAATACGGAGTTTTTATCTTTCGCTAATTAAATTGTGGTAAGTTATCTAATCGCCTCATATCAATTATTTACGTTTGACCTTGACCATACGTATGACCCGTTGACTTGAGATGTTGACCACCAAGACCTTGGCCGTGGGGACCGTTGACCGGCGGGTTGACCACCGTCGGGTCAGCCGTGTTGTAGGGCGTGTTTTGTGATGGTTTTTGCGGGATTGTTTTGGGTAGTTTACATCTTAAATTCATTAATAAGATTAGTTAATAATTATATATAATTTAATTGAATGTTTAGGTGGTGGATTTGTGGAAGGAGCTTTTTGATTTATTTTGATTGCTTGTGAAGAATTGCTAAAAGGTAGGTTAACTATCCAAATATACTATATTGGTAATTGGTGAATTGTTGGAAGACGATTATTGTCGTAATTGTTGCCTTTAGCACATCGTCGTAATTGTTGTCTTGAGCATATTATTATGATTATTGTCTCTTAATTATATTATTATCATTGTTGGTTGGGTCTCTATTGTTAGTTGGAATTGTGAAAGAGAATTGGCAATGCTTTGAGATTATTTGGTCGGTCAGGCACGGGGATGTCGAAGAGCCTTGGTTCTGTACGGTTTTGGTAGGCCAGGCATGGCGGTGTTCGGAGTTGCCGTGGACCTGAGCAGTACACCGTGTGAGGTGTCAGTTGTGTTGCGTGGTTGGTTGTGGCGTGTGATGTGGCACTCGGTTGAGCCGTGTGTGACGGTCATGGTTTGAGCCTTTTATCGTATCATATTGTTATTGTTGTTTAGTTATCCTACTCAACCTCGAGGTTGACTGTGTATTCGTGAACACCTATGATGAACAATTTTGGGGAGCAGATTGATTTCAGGTTAACTTGTGAGAAGTGTTGGATGCTTAAAGGGGGAGCTTGGGATGAGATTATCACTTGAGTCTATAGATTGCCTTAATTCACTCAGACACTAGTTATTTTATTTCCGCTGCAGTTGTTTTAAAAACGTACTTTGTAATAACCATTTATCTCATTGGAATTTTGTAATAAAGTCTCTTAAGGCACTTTTATGTTATATCGTCTTAAAGTAATTTGGTAATTGTTTGTCTATTATACTTACTACATCAGGCAACTGAGATGGTAACACCTTTATTTATTTGGGAATGTCTTGCTACCGGCTCTGAAATAAATGGGGGTGTTACAAAGTGGTATCAGAGTGAACGTTCCGAAGGCCTAAAAAAATGAATTTAATGAACTTATGTTGAGTCTAATAAAATGAACCCGGGGTAGAAACTGTTTAAGAGCCCTCTTCTAGGTTAGAGAGACGTCCTTGATCTGACCCTTTTCAGTTTTGAGCCGGTCACCTCGAGGATGGTTAAAGAGAGAACAAGGTAGTTAGCATGGATGCTTTACCTTAAGGGTCTAATTATATCCTGAAGTTGTGAAAGGCACTAATTTTATTTGCAAGATGAGAACAAAATGGTAAGAAATTTTGAGACGGATGAAAGACAATAGGCGTGTGGCCTATCTGACGGTTGTGTGGTGGTTGAATATTGTTTCGAGCTTGTTTTAACTCGTAACATGATTACACATGAAAATTTTGTTGGCATATCATCAATGGCATAAATTGGAGAAATATGAATCATGAATCGTTGCATAAGAGACCACAGGGGAAGGTGCAGTCTTTTGATGTGTCTGAGTTGAAGTGGGAGAGTATTTCCATAGATTTTATTTTTGGTTTGCCTCGCACTCAGAAGGGGAATAACATGATTTGGGTGATAGTAGACCATTTGACTAAGACGGCGCACTTTATTCCTATTAAAGACACTTGGAATAAGACAGAGTTAGCTAAAGCTTATGTTAAAAATGTTCTGAAGTTACATGGGATTCCCAAGGATATTGTTTCTGATCGTGATTAAAGGTTTATTTCAAGGTTCTAGTAAGAGTTGCAGGAGTGTATGGGTACGACCTTGAAAATAAGCACTGCATTCCATCCAGCTACAGATGGACAGACTAAGAGGACTATTCAGACTTTAGAGGATATGTTAAGAGCTTATATTTTGGAGTTTGGAGGTTCATGGGAAGAGAGGTTAGATTTGATAGAGTTTTCTTATAATAACAGTTATCATGCTAGTATTGGTATGGCGCCTTTTGAAGCTTTGTATGGAAGGAAGTATAGGAGTCTAGTTTGTTGGGATGGCACTGATGCCATAACACTAGGACCTGAGTTGATTCAGCAGATGGTTGAGCAAGTACATGTGATTAGACAGAATATGAAAGCTGCACAAGATCGACAGAAGAGTTATGCAGATTTGAAGAGGAGTGAGATTGAGTTTATGGTGGGAGATAAAGTATTGTTGAAAGTATCACCAATGAAGGGTGTGATGCGGTTTGGTAAGAGAGGAAAGCTGAGTCAGAAGTACATTGGACCTTATGAGATTTTAGAGAGGGTTGGTGAAGTGGCATATCGTCTTGCGCTACCACCAGCTTTGGCAAAAGTACATAATGTTTTTCATGTTTCTCGGTTGAGGAAGTATGTGAGTGATCCTACTCATGTGTTAGCAGTTGAGACAGTTGAGATGGATGAGAATTTGTCTTATGTGGAAGTGGCTAAGGAGATTTTGAACAGAAAAGTGAGAAAGACTAGAAATAGCGAGATTGCTTTGGTGAAGGTTTTATGGTCTAATCATAATGTAGAGGAAACTACTTGGGAAATTGAAGCTGAGATGAAGGAGATGTATCCTCATTTGTTTGTGCAAGGTATGTTGGTTACGAGGACGTAACCTTTTTTCTTTCGGAGGTAGAATATCACACCGCGTTGATTTTGGTAATTTATGATAATAATATAGATAAGCTTGTGTGTCGTTTATTGTGTAGTTGCTTGGTTCGGATAGTGTGGTGTGATGAACTTCGGGACGAAGTTCTTTTTAAGGAGGGAAGACTGTAATACTCCGTATTTTTAATTAATAATTAATAATTTATATTTATAAGAGGTGAATAAATAAAATGAACTTGTCGTAAAAGAAAAGAAAAACAAAATAAACAAATAAGACGGACCGGGTTGGACCATGAGGTAACGCGGGTTGGACCGTATGGGTGACGGGTTGGAGGTGTTTGAGGGAAGGTGGTATGTGGTTTGGGTGTAATCTATGTACTAAGATATTTTCATTATATTAATATTAAAAGCACTTTTCTAGAATCATCAAACTACATCAACCAACTAATATAAATACCTACCCTATGCCTTACCATCATATTTATTCTTTTACAAAAACTCAATACAATTGTGAGGAGAGCTTTTGTGAAAAAACTTTAAGACGGAGTTTTCATCTTTCGCTAATTAAATTGTGGTAAGTTATCTAATCGCCTCATATCAATTATTTACGTTTGACCTTGACCATACCTATGACCCGTTGACTTGAGTCGTTGACCACTGAGACCTTGGCCGTGGGGACCGTTGACCGGCAGGTTGACCACCGTCGGGTCAGCCGTGTTGTAGGGCATGTTTTGTGACGGTTTTTGCGGGATTATTTTGGGTAGTTTACATCTTTAATTCATTAATAAGATTAGTTAATAATTATATATAATTTAATTAATTGTTTAGGTGGTGGATTTGTGGAAGAAGCTTTTTGATTTATTTTGATTGCTTGTGAAGAATTGCTAAAAGGTAGGTTAACTACCCAAATATACTATATTGGTAATTGGTGAATTGTTGGAAGACTATTATTGTTGTAATTGTTGCCTTGAGCACATCGTCGTAATTGTTGTCTTGAGCATATTATTATGATTATTGTCTCTTTATTATATTATTATCATTTTTGGTTGGATCTCTATTGTTAGTTGGACCTGAGCAGTACACCGTGTGAGGTGTCAAATGTGTTGCGTGGTTGGTTGTGGCGTGTGATGTGGCACTCGGTTGAGCCGTGTGTGACGGTCATGGTTTGAGACTTTTATCGTATCATATTGTTATTGTTGTTTAGTTATCCTACTCAACCTCATGGTTGACTGTGTATTCGTGAACACCTATGATGAACAATATTGGGGAGCATATTGATTTCAGGTTAGCTTGTGAGAAGTGCTGGATGCTTAAAGGGAGAGCTTGGGACGAGATTATCACTTGAGTCTATAGATCGCCTTAATTCATTCAGACACTAGCTATTTTATTTCCCATGCAGTTGTTTTAAAAATGTACTTTGTAATAACTATTTATCTCGTTGGAATTTTGTAATAAAGTCTCTTGAGGCACTTTTATGTTATATCGTCTTAAAGTACTTTGGTAATTGTTTGTCTTTTATACTTACTACCTCAGGCAACTGAGATGGTAACACCTTTATTTATTTGGGAATGTCTTGCTAAAGGCTCTTAAATAAATGGGGGTGTTACATTGGTAATCAATACCCCACACATCGAAGACCTCCACTTCTAAGATACCATTTAAAGGCATCTCGTGCCTCCTTGAAAAAGAACTCGTCGTTTGGCAAGCATTGCTTGCCATCATGAAATTTTTGGCATCTTGGAACATGGTAGTGTTGGAGTTAGTGTCCTACACAATAGTGCGTTAACATATTAAATCTCATTAATAGAATATCATCAGATATTTATTTATTTGATCCTCGTCAGTTGATTAACGTAAATCGATAACAGTTGGCTGACTAGAGTTTGACGTTATTGTCGTGAGACGGCGGTGATCAACTGACCCCTTTCGGTCACACCTAAGGGAACGAACCCCAATAGACAACTAATTAATTCTATGAGATACAATTTATTTAGTCCCTTGATTTGTAGACTAAAAGGTTAGTCAATTATTTTTAGAGAGATTTCGAGTTGCGAGCTCGAGGAGCGGCAGTTATTATTTAATTATGCTATAATTGATTAATAAGTTTTGGGAGACGGGTTTTAGTTAATTAACTGTTAATTTACTAAAATTGTACTAATTGATTAATGTGATTAATATTAGTACGTAAATAATATGTGTAGTGGTACACGTATATTTACGGAGTGAATTGGACGAATTTATTATGGAAGTATTTAAACATGATACGATGTTTAAAATAAAAATTACACGGATTTGTGCGACAAATATAAGAACCATCATGGACCCGTAAATGGGCAAGTGTACCGTGTAAAATAAGAGTAGTGGATGATTACTCACATAATCATTTCACCTTATTTTGTATACTACCATAATTTATCTTATACAAGATTTTGCATGTGATGTAAGATAAAAATGTAAGACGAAATTATCCACTAACACACTCCTCCACCCGCCACTTTCCCTTCTACTTCACTCCATCAATTGTTCACATTTTCACTCAACCTTACTACTACACACAACACTTATGCATGTGAACTTTTCCTCCAACATCTCTCTAAAATAATAAGCATCTTTTTACTAAGTTGTTAGTAAAACAAAATTAATACTAAGAGTGTTAGTATTATTAACATATTATCAAGGGTTAAATTTTACTAGTATCTAGTTAATACTTGTAAAATTATTTGGGTGTAAGTTCTTGGGTGGATTAAGGAAGGAGACCTTCTACTTTGGAGGTTGGTTTTTGGAGGATCTTCCATATTCATATAGCTCAAGAACAAACTAGTGAGGTGAACTAGTTTGTGCCCTTTTTACCACAAAATCAATGTAAGGAAATTGTTTTTCCTTATACTTTCATTTTTATGCTTTCATATTAGCATGCATTTTACATAGATCACCTAAATGATAATTTATGAGATAAATTAATTTTATTAGAGAGTCTAATAAGGATCTATGATCTTTGAAGTGGTATCAGAGCTTAGGCTTTTAATTTGCATGTTGATTTTAAGCATTTTAATTAATTATGTGATAATTTATAAAAACTCAAAAATTGTGTTAGAAGAGGTTTTAGCACGAAATTTTTGGGACATGCATACCTAATGATCTAAAAAGGTTTGTGGAATTATTTGGTGATTTTTGAAGTTATTTTGCTATTTTTAATGTTTTTTGGTAGAAAAGCGAGTCAAAATGTTGCATTTTAGTGAAAAATTGACTAAAATTAGTTAAATGTTGATTAGGTGCATGGCTTTTTTATGGTAGTTCATGCATGTTTTCTACTGATTGTATGCAAAAAGTTGAAGGTTGGTTCGAATTTTTTGCATGTTTATTGATTTTTGAGTTAAAAGTCGATAAAAGTCAAATTAATTAATCATAATTTCGACACTTTTGATTCTGCCCATGATAAATTTATGTACATTTAAGAATATTATGTAAATGTTAATAGTGATTTTGCATGTGTCTTTTCACTTTATTTTGATGTTTATTGGTTTTAGTGGTTAAAAACTGATAAATATCGATCTTTTTCTTCACAAAATTTATCCAGAATTTTTGGGCAATTTTTTCTGACTTTTTGGTGTTCTTGGGAGTGTTCCAGAATACTAAAAAATTTTGTTTCATTTTTTGGGTAATTTTTCCATTATTTTGGATTTTTACTTAAATATTATGATTTTATCGATTAAATTAGCAAATTATCACCAAATCAAACTAATAATTTATCATAAAATTAGTGAGGACTAATTTTGAGGTTCAAAACAGTTTGGACAAGTAGTTTGGACTTAAATGAGATTTAAGAGTTAATTATTGATTTTTACATGTTAAAAATCGATTAAATCCACAAAAACCGAGATGGATGAATGATTGTCATTTATTTAAAGTATTTATCTTATGTAAGTTGAATGAATGATTGTCATTTATTTAAAGTATTTATCTTGTTGTACCTAGTATGGCCTAGTTAATTTTAATCGTTATTACCCGAAATGAATGGGAATATCGATTTGTTTGTAATTAAATACGATCTCGTATCGTCGGTTTGTAATTAATTAATAGTTTTATTTATTTTATTAATTAATGTATAATAGGAATAGCTATGTAATTCATTTGTAATAGTTATTTTTTACCGGCGTTTCCAACAGACGGAGTCTATTTTTGGAAGGTGTTCCAAATCCCACAAGGAAGAGCCACTTATGGAATGAAGAGGCAAGGAACCAAGGGGTTGGTTTTCGAAATGTAATAGACTAGTGTTTATTAACTAGGAGGCCATACTAGGATTTATTCATATGCTTACATGTTTGCTTGTTTTATTTTCGCATGCCAAAATCGCCATTCACATGCATTTTATTTTCGCGGTTGTCAATTCATGTCATTTACATTCACCGAATTAATTCACTTATAAGGAATTTATGACTAAATTGACAAGATCTCTCACATAACTAAAATTGAGATTAGCCTTACCAATTAGTAACACCTATGAATCTCTTGTTCATTAGAGCCACGCTCGCCCAAGCGGGGTGTTCTCTTTTTACCTTGGGTAAGTAGGGTGGTAAACGGTTATCACACGCTAAAATTGGTTGAACTCAACGGGATATAAGACGGTCTTGTGTTCCGGGGCTAGTAGATGGATTTAAGGAAATTCGTCGACCAAGAGTTCTAGAGGTAGAATTAGTCAACATGACTTACATAATTTACACAATTATGGGATGTTTCGCCCAAGCGGTGCTCATTTTTGTTTAATATTTGGGTCTTGGAATCATTTATATAATTTAGTGGGAGATCATTCTATAAATGTTAAACTTGTTGAACATGTTTTTCACAAGTATTTTAAAAACATTGAATGTTAATTTTTCCTATTTTTCGTTACTTTTTTTATTAATGAATTTACTATGACATCGCGCACTTCATCCTCCTTTCATCCTCTATTTATTATTGTACTCGTTTCGTTCTTTCATAGGAAGCGGTTTCTTTGAAGGAATTAATGATTGGTAACATGATTTACACATTCACCTACATAAGCTTACAACGATTTTTGCGATTATTATACAACTTAACATCCATACATATTTAAAAGGGGTTTTCATGTTGCAAACTCATATTACGAGTTTAAGAAGAAGTCACATTTTATCAAGAGAGTCTTGATTTCGGAAGTGACAACCCCGTCATGAAGATGACGTATTAGTTTTAATTACTCAAGTGTAATTCAAAAGTTTGCGAAAAGAGTTTTCAAAAACACAAATAATACTCCAATATAATACCGTCAAATGGCTCAATTCGAGAAAGGCCAAATCGATTGTTTATGCGCTAAAGAAGTTTAGGCATATGATGACAATTAAACGGTTAGGTAGTCCAATTTCGCAAGAAGTTGAGATTTTGCCCCATGTTGCACTCACTTTATAGTAATTCACTCTTACTAAGTGTATAAAATATCACGAATGACTTGAAGAGCGGTCTTCATGAGATTCATTTTTGCTTGATTGAAGCAAAGAGGAATGTGAAAGTGAGTGGGGGTTAAGAAGAATCAACCCTAGATGTATGCGATAGAACAAAGTTGAAAGAGACATCTACTCAATGGATAGGCTAGTTCCACTATCTTGGTATGAGATAACAAGTATGGATCATTTCTTTGTAAAGAAATTTACATGAATTGATAAAACGTAAGACGTCTAGTATAGGACATTTTTGTATCGAAATGGTGCTAGATTAGCAATGATTTCGATAGGGACAAATGTACCTAAATTTGGTTTTAAAAGAATGTAATAATCTATGTTTATACATAGAATGGATCACTTATGTGATTTAAAACAAAATGTTGTACCTACTCCTATGATAACTTGGTGGTTGGTTTAGACCACTCAAGTTAGAGGAATTTTACATTCTTCAAGAAAACTAAATATTATACTATCTTGTAAATTTTAAAGTCTCTACTCCGATGAACCCAAATTGATCAAACCTCAAGTAAATTCGTTTCACGTATAAATGATAAGCACATCGAACAACCATTTGATTGTGTGCATGTATTATGTTTTCTTTTGTAGAAAAGAAACACAAATAGTGAGGTGATTGACCATAGACATACGGATGTGTAAGGCCGATAGTTGGTAATATACATACTTGGTTACTTTTACCGTATTTTTAAGTAGATATGAAAACCTCGTATCTATTTAATAAGACATAAAAGTGATTTTTGAAACGTGAAATATTTTCAAAATGAAGTAGTAAACCAAAAGCACGTCAAGATCAAGATGTTGATCGGAAGTTTCAAAGTAATGACTTTGAAGATCAAATGGGTAATATCAAGTAATGATCTTGATAATCACTAAGAAGGTTGTGAACCAGTTCACATAATACCTTCTCTTTGGGACACCATAGAGTATGGTGTAGTCAAGTATATAAACCAAACTTCATGAGATATATTTTTAGGTTTTTCGTAATTTTTGTAAGCTATTTTTCTCACTAAAAGTTTAAAACCCACCTATAATAGCCTAAATGACTCCCTACGAGATATGGATAGGGAGAGTCCCTAACTTATTTTTTTTATACATTTGGGATCATAAATGTTTATGTTCAGAACCAATTTGTGTATCTGTGAGGGTTATCCAAAATTAAACCACATGGTTTTTACTCCTCCAAAACGAGAACAAAGAGTTTGTGGCTCATAATACTGTCTTTTCAGAAAGATTTTCATTTTCTGGAAGACAGAGTGGGAGAAATTTTTAACTTGCGGAAGTCCAAGACCCACAAACTGAGTATAATGCAAGAAGACGTTCTTTATTGTGGCTCAGTGGTTATAAGGAGATCATTTTGAGATAATATTGCGTTACTTTTTTACAAGACCCACAAACTGAGTACAATGCAAGAAGACGTTCTTTATTGTGGCTCAGTGGTTATAAGGAGATAATTTTGAGATAATATTGCGTTACTTTTTTAAAAAAGTGACGAATCATAAACCCTCATCAAAGGCTTTTCTATAGTATGAACTCTATGTGATGGCATGTCACCATGCAATTCGAATTAATCTCCTTGTACATGATGCTATAAGGAAGGAAACACGAGATGTTTTCAAGACTTGATTTAAGGTGAATCCTTTGGTTTGTTACCTTGATCTTGTCGTAGAGGTTACATAAGATGTTTAAAATTTGGGTTTGTTATAGAGAGTTTTGTGACAACCCAAATGCCTTTATCAATTCGTATGTTCTTAGCAATATAGCTTCTCATGAGGATGAGATTCGGCAAATGAATAATGAAACTTTCTCCTTGGGAGAAGTTTTGTTGATGTTGTCAATGCTAAGAATCCTAGCATGCTTGAAAGATTCCTTTTGTGATCTATATACGTCAAAGAGTTAGAACTTTGGGTTCAATCATGTAGTCTATCAAAACGGTATTACTCGAGTGTCGAGATAACATGATGATGCATGGAGTTTAGTGGGAGCTAAAGTGAGTTTCTTAGTCTAAAATATGTGCTTGACATATATTGACTAGAAATGTAGCTAAGGTGATATTTCTTAGTCTAAATATGTGTTTGACATATTAGTGACTAGAAATATTCTCGGGTGAATACTTGAGATTAGCATGGCGCATATTAAATATCCGGATCTAATGAGATAGATCTCTATGGATATTAGCATTATAGTCAAGAGACTTATGTGATAAGATTCTTGACTCATTCAAGTTGTTGAACAATTAATATGATCTCTTGTGCTTCCGCTGCAGGATCTATTAAATATGCTAAAAGCTTCTCTCGTCGGGACTTATCATGTTGAGAATATGAGAAGTCATTACCAATCATTTTCTAGTGAGTGTCACTAGATGATTATCAAGAGCATCCTTGAGTACTTGAGAAGCACTGAGGATTTACTCCTGTAGTTTGGAGGAATTAATGAATTTCGTGTAAGAGGTTATACGATTACGTTCCTATGCTTATAAGATGTTATGAGCCTCGTTAAGGAATGATTAGCATATAAGAGTGATATATGCATAAAGAATAATATGTATAAGAAGTTATACATATATGTATAAGAAGTTATACATGTATAAAGCAAACATGTATAAGGAGTCATACATAAAAGATGTCATATGAAGGATGTGTATGTATAAGTGTTATACGTACAAATCATGAACGAAAAGCTAAGTACATTACAGCTTCCGATGTTGTAAAAGAGATAGTTGATAACCAGAATTTAATGGAACTAGAGTAGTTCCGTTAGCCGAATATCGTCTCCCGAGAGACTGTGAAAACAGTGGGAGTGTTTGACTGGTTTTAGAACCAGAGTCTAAAAACTTGTTTAGACATGTACTTAGAAAGGCTCTATGTGATGAAAATATTGCATAGAACAAAGGAAAATTGCAATGGAAATTAGAGTGATGCAACTATTGCTAATCCTCTAACCAAAGCCGTTGGCATAAGGTTGACATGATGGTTATGTCATCTTAATGTGATTGAGCAGTATACCTTAATTGCTGAAGATCGTTATGTAAATATTGGATAGAGTATTGATTTTTACATAAGTGATGATCGCATTCATTGTTAGAGTTTTTTTAAGAACTCAATTATTCAGTTTCACTGAAAACATTGAATACCTTGTTTATCTGAATAAGTTGTGGAGACAATGTTGAACAATATTCAAGTGAATAAGATGAACATTGTATTTTGTCCCTAGTCACTTAATGAGGTGACATCTCGGAGTGACTAGATTGTAAGTCGATTGATGGTTGTTCAACACCATAAGGTCATATGTGATGACTGGTCGATTACATAGACAGAGTGTGTGACACTTTGCCGGACAGTGACCATTTAGAGAGTCCCTAAGTTCTATTATAGACGCCTGGTCGTGGCGGGGATCTCTAAGATGTTCTAATGAGTCGATTCTTTTGATTGGAGACTATTATCTGAGCAGGTGCAGTTTCCTAGTTACTTTGGTTTTTGTCCTAGGTCGTGCCGTGAAAGGAGGCCAAAAGGGCATTTACTAGGTCATGGTGAGCTGTATTGTTCAATAGGATAGATAGGGCATACATGAATTGCCCACCCACGCTGGGTAACTATATCTCAAGGCCACTCGAGGAGTTAATGACTACAAATGCGTGGCCACGCTCGGAAGTAATCTGTGAGAGATTTTTCCGGTCAGGTAGTCACACTCCCGATCGAGAAAACCACTCGCTGTAACACCGCCATACTCCAAGTGCCTTACCAGGACCACTCAGTTATAAGGATGTTACCATCTCGGTTACCCGAGGCAATGATAATCAAATAGACAATAACGAAACAACATTTAAATAGTAATACTTTAGCGAAAGGTTACAATCCAAAACCAAAACCAAAATACGAATACAAGTTCTCAAACCAACTGTCTAGCAACAAACTGAAATGTTTATTAATCTACTAAGTTACAGCGGAAGACTTCTATCATCAGACGGTGACACATCCCAGCTATCCCAGTAACTCGACTCATACCTGCTCAATAACTGCTAACCATCCCCGAATGGATCACCACAGTTTTTAAAACATTAAACGGGGTCAGTACTAATCACACAATTTATAAAAACCAACAACACAGTAAAACAAACAACTCAATCATCACAGATATTCTCCGAACTCCAAACCCAACTCCACAATCCTGACTACACACTAAAGTGTGTAGCCCGCTGAGTGCCCATCGCAACAGTCACTCCTCGCGCGATGGGGACCGCAGTCGTTCCCACCTAAGCCCCGCTCATCTTCATCGAGCGATAAACCCAAATCCATTAATGTGCACATCCCTTATGTGGCGGGTTCCACAGAAGGCGAATCATGGGCGTGAAGCCACTCCCGCAAGTGACTCCACTCAGCCAGGGACGCACCCCGAAGAACACAGACAGATACAATCAATCACAGCTACAACCAACAATCAAAGCCAACAACCGTCACAATACGACTATGATAATATTCAACAATCACAAACACCAATCAACACATCATGGGACTAATACTGAGTAGGGAAACCCTACCTGGAAAGCACAACACAATCAGACGATCTCACAGCTGATATCAAAACGCTTCCTCTACGAATCCTCCTCCTAACATACAAGCATATAATCACTGCCAATCACAAAATACAACAAAACCGCCAATTCCCAATATTAGGGTTTAACCAACTTTAACAAAATACTATAAAAACGGTACATAGATCTTACCCTCGACGCAAGGATTACAACGGTATAAAGAAAGGTAAAATCCGACCTTCCAAGCTCCGGGATTTGCCAACAATGCGATTGAAGCGAAGAACGTAGTTTGATTTCTCTTTTTGAAAGTAATTAGGTTTAAAAGTGTTTAAAGAAAAGTGACGGAAGTGATTATATACTTAATCGCATTATTAACAAAACCCGACAAATCATCCCCTCAGAAATGGCTACTCGATCGAGTAGCTGAGGTACTCGATCGAGTGCCCCCTTACTCGATCGAGTATCTACGTTACTCGATCGAGTACCCAACAGGTCAAAAATTATTGTTAAGACGCAACTCACCCTTACTCGATAGAGTAAGGCCTACTTGATAGAGTACCCAGAGACTCATAAATCCGTAGTATTACAGTCTTCCCTCCTTAAAAAGAACTTCGTCCCCGAAGTTCAAACCACAACAAAACAAAGACACACTACAACACTCCCGACTCCACAACCAAAACATAACTCAGCATAAAACATGTTACTAACCCAAACTCAACCCAACTCAACGACAACAACCATACCGACACAACCTAAAAAGGGTATAAAAACTCTTAAAAACTCTTTGCGATCATCTCCTACCCCCCTAAAAGAAACAAGGTAACGTCCCCGTAACCATACATACCTGATAAAAAAGGAAAGGGTAACGCTCTCTCATGGCCTCCTCTGCCTCCCATGTAGCTTCCTCAGTCTCGTGGTTAGACCAAAGGATCTTAAGCAAAACTGTCTCACCACTCCTAGTCTTCCTAACCTTCCGGTCAAGAATCTGCTTAGGTACCTCAAGATATGATAAAGACTCATCTAGCTCTAAGCTCTCTGCCTCTAACACATGTGATGGGTCACTCACATACTTCCGCAGCTGAGATACATGAAACATATTATGCACTTTTTCTAACGCAGCTGGTAAAGCCAGACGATATGCAACCTCTCCAACCCGCTCTAAGATCTCATAAGGTCCGATGAACTTCTGACTCAGCTTGCCCTTCTTCCCAAATCTCATAACCCCACGCATAGGAGACACTTTCAAAAGAACCTTATCCCCAACCTGAAACTCTATATCCGCGATGTAGATCTCGCATAACTCTTTTGCCTATCCCGTTTGCTCTCATCCGTTCCGATCATCTTAACTGTTTCCACCATCTCATGTACCATCTCTGGTCCTAGAACCCTTTGCCCAAAGATGTCGTCCCAACAAATCGGACTTCTGCATCTCCTCCCATATAAAGCCTCAAACGGTGCCATGCCAATACTAGTGTGATAGCTGTTGTTGTAAGAAAACTCTTATCAAATCCAACCTCTGTTCCCAGCTACCACCAAAGTCCATCACACAAGCTTGTAACATATCCTCAAGAGTTTTGATCGTTATCTCAGTCTGACCGTCTGTCGCAGGATGAAATGCTGTACTCATCTTCAAAGTTGTTCTCAATTATTCCTGCAACTCTTTCCAAAACCTTGAGATAAACCTCGCATCTCTGTCAGATACTATGTCCTTAGGGACTCCATGTAACTTAAGCACATTCTTCCGATAAGCCATAGCTAATTGTGCTTTAGTCCATGTATCTTTCATTGGCACAAAGTGAGCTGACTTGGTCAGTCGATCCACTATTACCCATATCATGTTGTTACCCTGTTGACTCTTTGGAAAATCCACGATAAAATCCATAGAAATGGATTCCCACTTCCACTCAGGTAACTCTAAAGACTGAATCTTACCCTGTGGTCGTCGCTGTTCTCCTTTAACTCTCTGGCATGTCAAACAACGGGCCACAAACTCAGCTGTTTCTTTCTTCATCTCAGGCCACCAAAACGTGTTCTTCAAGTCCTTGTACAGTTTGTCACCACCCGGATGTACTGAATATGGTGTACAATGTGCCTCTGTCATGATAGTCTATTTCAGCTCCTCATTATTAGGGACACACCACCTACCATCGAACCTCAAACTACCATCTGTATAAATAGAGAATCGAGACATTGTCCCTTTCTCTACTCCAGCTCTCCACTCAACCAACTTAGGATCTAACGCCTGTTTACCTCGAATATCATCATAAAGATCAGGCTATACTGTCAAATCTCCCACATCATCCCCTCTTTGCATCATATGTATCCCAAACTTCCCCACCTCATCTCTCAACCTCATCAAAGATAGAGCTGTACACAAGGAATGTACACTCTTCCTACTCAAAGCATCTACAACAACATTGGCTTTCCCTTCATGGTAGATAATATCCATGTCATAATCGCCAATCAGCTCTATCCACCTCCTCTGTCTCATATTCAACTCCTTTTGAGTGAAGATGTACTTGAGACTCTTGTGATCCGAAAATACCTTGAAGGTTGCCCCATAAAGGTAATGTCTCCAAATCTTGAGAGCAAACACCACTACACCCAAGTCTAGATCATGTGTAGGGTAGTTCTCCTCATACGGCTTCAATTGCCTAGAAGCATAGGCAATCACCTTACCGTTTTGCATCAACACACATCCCAAACCATTCTTTGAGGCATCTGTATAAACCTCAAAGTTCTCGATCCCTTCAGGCAATGCTAAGATAGGAGCTGCGGTCAAACGCTCCTTTAATGTTTGGAACGCCGTCTCACAACTCTCATCCCAATGAAACCTGTTCTCTTTCCTCATAAAAGCTGTCATAGGTCTAGCTATCTTGGAGAAATCTTTCACGAACCGTCTGTAGTATCCAGCTAAACCCAAGAAACTCCTGATCTCAGAACATTCTTTGGTGCTTCCCACTTTGTCACCGCCTCAATCTTTTCCGGATCCACGCCTACTCCCTCCTTAGAGATCACATGCCCCTTAAAAGCAACTTTCTCTAACAGAACTAACACTTGGACACTTAGCATATAACTCATGCTCCCTCAAAGTCTGCAACACAATCCTCAGATGCTCCTCATGCTCCTCCTTAGTCTTGGAGTAGACTAAGATGTCATCGATAAACACCACCACAAACTTGTCCAAAAACTGTCTGAAGATTCTGTTCATCAAGTCCATAAACACAGCCGGTGCATTAGATAACCCAAACGGCATCACCACGTACTCATAATGACCATACCTCGACGTGAAAGCTGTCTTTGGTATGTCCACCTCTCTAATCTTCACCTGATGGTACCCCGACCTCAAATCAATCTTGGAAAAGACTGATGCACCACTCAACTGATCAAACAGGTCATCTATCCTTAGCAAAGGATACTTGTTCTTCACCGTCACTCTGTTCAGCTCTCTGTAGTCTATGCACAACCTCAAACTCCCATCTTTCTTCTTCACAAAAAGAACTAGTGCTCCCCACGGTGATACACTAGGTCTAATGTGTCCCTTCTCTATCAGACCATCTAACTGTTTCCTGAGCTCCTCCATTTCTTTAGGACCCATCCGGTACGGTGCCTTAGAGATTGGACCCGTCCCTGGTTTCAACTCAACTGTGAAATCTATCTCCCTCTTCGGTGGCAACCCCGGAATCTCCTCTGGAAAGACATATGCAAACTCTCCCACCACTGGTATCTGATCAACTGTCAGACTCTCTATCCGGTCATCTCTCACATGGCATAAGATCAAAGGGCATCCCTTCCTCATATAAGACTTCAAGGTGACAGCTGCAATCAACTTAACTTTGGGTTTGACCACAAACCCACGATAAGACACACTAACACCCTTAGGACCTTTCAAAGACACCTTCTTTTGATGACAGTCTATCTTAGCTTTATACTTTCCCAACCAATCCATCCCGACTATCATCTCAAAACCGTCAAAAGGAAACTCTAGCAAGTCTACAGGTAGATCAACTTGCCCAACTATCATAGACACATCTCTATACAACCTCCCACATGATACAGACTCACCCGAAGGTATAAAAACTTTCTCACTTACAGACTCATATACCCTCAAACCCAACCGTTTAACATGACTCGAAGATACAAACGACTGAGATGCCCCCGAATCAAACAAAACAAAGGTATGAATACCGTTAACAAGAAAAGTACCAGTGATAACATGTGCATCATCCTCGCCTACTTTCTTGTCCATCATGAATGACTTTCCATCGGTCTTCCGTCCACCTCCTGGACAAGATTGGCCGATGTGGCCGGCTTAGCACCGACCCCCGATTGTTGTTGTTGTTCGTAGCTGGTTTTCGATAGAAATTACCGCCATTGCGGTTACCTCCACCCCGATAGCTCGACTTCCCGATTAGACCATGACCCGGACGGTCTATTGCTCGCATAACTCTGTGCAGGTCCCTGAGAATAGCTCCCCCGAGCCGATCCCGGAAAAGCTCCCGGTACACTCATGCACTCATGTCTCTTGTGGCCTACACCGCCACAGCCAAAGCAAGTCATCCCCCAACTACCACTACTACTCACACGGCCACTCCCAAAGAAAGCCCAAAGATCAACCCGACAAGCGAGAAAACCCTCTAGCTTGATTGTGGCTGCCTTTCTTGTGACTAGATTGGCCACCACCCTCACTCTCAGCCTTTCTTTTCTCAAGACCCACTCTCTCCTGAGCCATCTCCACCAACCTCTCAGCTCTCCCAGCCCTCTTATAAGCTTCCTTAACATCAGTAAGGACTCCCACAGGTAGCTTATCCTTGATCTTAGGGGTCAACGCCCTCTCAAACCTCAGCGCAACGTTCTCCTCACTCAAACCCATATCCTCAGCATACCTAGACTTCTCATTAAACTGCTTGTAGTACTCAGCCACCGACATATCAGATGTCATCTTAAACCCATCAAACTCTTCTCTCAACTTGCTCCTCACATGTTCCGGTACAAACTCTTTCCTCATAGCCCTCCGAAACTCTTCCCAAGGTATAGCAGGTAAGCCCTGGTTCGCATACATCTCCCTAGCACTCACCTTCACTTTATCCCACCACTCGCCAGCTGCTTCCCTCGGGTAGAACACAGCTTGTTCTACTCTCATCTCATCGGGACAGTGAACCAGGTCTAGTATGTTCTCCATCTCACGATGCCAGTTGTCAAGAAGGTTTGGTTCCCCGGTGCCCTTGTACTCTTTTGGGTTAAACCTCGCTATATAAAGGCTAATCTTAGAGTGATCAACCTCCTTGTCCTTTCCCACTTTCTTTAAGGCCTCTGTAAGAGCATCCTGATGCTCCAACATCTTAACGATATCATCTATGTTCATGGTCTCAGCTCTCGCATACAAAGCGTTTCTCTTGGGCGGCATCTTGAAACTATATAAGAAAGGGTAGATATTAACATACGCACTAAAACCTCAAAATACGAAAGCAGGTTGCCCAGAATACACTCGATCGAGTGCCTAAACATACTCGATCGAGTACCGGCTACTCGATCGAGTGCCCACCATACTCGATCGAGTGCCCCGACATCAGACCCTAAACAGACCTTCTGATCTCTAACATACTCGACCGAGTAGCCAGGCTACTCGATCGAGTGACCCCCTACTCGATCGAGTGCCCTATGTACTCGATCGAGTACCCAAAAACCATGATTCTGGTTATAAAAACGTCAAATACCCACTCGATCGAGTCAGACCCACTCGATCGGGTATCTCACCTACTCGATCGAGTACCCCCTTACTCGATCGAGTCATGCTGTCTCGTATATACTACCCGCATGTTATCTCACATATCCCAACATATTCTATGCAACTTTATAAACTCGACATATAATATAGTTAAGCATGCAATTCTACCAAGCTTTTCATATGATCAACAAAACAACTATATCATATTATCAAACACCACATAGTAAACATCCAACATGCTTCTTGTTCAAATAACAGTTCTATATACATTTCACCAACCTCTCATGTACAAACTCAACCTTCTACTCCAAACATCCAACAATTACAGCATACATCACCACATTCACATACGACCTTGACATATAACCCCCCATGTGACCGGTTCAAAATTGTAGGGCGAGTTCGCGACTTTAGGACGTCTCCCAAGCCTTTGCATTAGCTCCTACAACCTTTACCCCGGGTTCATTTTAATTGACTCCCTATATTCATTAGAGTCATTGGTTACAGGTTTCAGGATCGTCGCTCTGATACCATTTTGTAACACCCTCATACTCCAAGTGCCTTACCAGGACCACTCAGGTATAAGGATGCTACCATCTCGGTTACCCGAGGCAATGATAATCAAATAGACAATAACGAAACAACATTTAAATAGTAATACTTTAGCGAAAGGTTACAATCCAAAACCAAAACCAAAATACGAATACAAGTTCTCAAACCAACTGTCTAGCAACTAACTGAAATGTTTATTAAACTACTAAGTTCGACGGAAGACTTCTATCATCGACGGTGGCACATCCCACCTATCCAAAGAATCGACTCATACCGCTCAATAATCGCCACCATCCCCGAATGGATCACTACGATTTTAAAACATTAAACGGGTCGTACTAATCACACAATTTATAAAAACCAACAACACAAGAAACAAACAAATTTCAATCATCACGGATATTCTACGAACTCCAAACCCAACTCCACAATCCCGACTACACACTAAAGTGTGTAGCCCCGCCGAGTGCCCATCACAACAGTCACTCCTCGCCGCAGATGGGGGACCGCAGCCGTTCCCACCTTAGCCCCGCTAATCTCCATCGAGCGATAAACCCAAATCCATTAATGTGCACATCCCTTCTGTGGCGGGTTCCACAGAAGGGGAATCATGGGCGTGAAGCCACTCCCGCAAGTGACTCCACTCACCCAGGGACGCACCAAGAACACATGCAGATATAATCAATCACAAACTACAACCAACAATCAAAGCCAACAACCGTCACAATACGAGTATGATAATATTCAACAATCACAAACACCAATCAACACATCATGGGACTAATACTGAGTAGGGAAACCCTACCTGGAAAGCACAACACAATCAGACGATCTCACAGTTGATATCAAATCGCTTCCTCTACGAATCCTCCTCCTAACATACAAGCATATAATCACTACCAATCACAAAATACAACAAAACCCCCAATTCCCAATATTAGGGTTTAACCAACTTTAACGAAATACTATAAAAAGGGTACATAGATCTTACCCTCGACGCAAGGATTACAACGGTATAAAGAAAGGTAAAATCTGACTTTCCAAGCTCTGGGATTCGCCAACAATGCGATTGAAGCGAAGAACGTAGTTTGATTTCTCTTTTTGAAAGTAATTAGTTTTAAAAGTGTTTAAATAAAAGTGACGGCAGTTATTATATACTTAACCGCATTATTAACAAAACCCGACAAATCATCCCCCGTAAACCGGCTACTCGATCGAGTAGCTGAGGTACTCGATCGAGTGCCCCCTTACTCGATCGAGTATCTACGTTACTCGATCGAGTACCCAACAGGTCAGAAACTATTGTTAAGACGCAACTCACCCTTACTCGACAGAGTAAGGCCTACTCGATAGAGTACCCAGAGACTCATAAATCCGTAGTATTACACTCGTGAAGTGTTCATGTGCAAGTGCGACCTGAAAGACACCTTGCATTGAGTGGGAGATTAAAACGGACAAGAGAATTGGTAGCGCACACCTTGTGTCGGACAAGTGGGAGATTGTTGGAGTTAGTGTCCTCCACAATAGTGCGTTAACATATTAAATCTCATTAATGGAATATCATCAGATATTTATTTTTTTGATCCTCGTCAGTTGATTAACGTAAATCGATAATGGTTGGCTGACTAGAGTTTGACGTTATTGTCGTGAGACGGCGGTGATCAACTGACCCCTTTCAGTCACACCTAAAGGAACGAACCCCAATAGACAACTAATTAATTGTATAAGATACAATTTATTTAGTCCCTTGATTTGTAGACTAAAAGGTTAGTCAATTATTTTTAGAGAGATTTCGAGTTGCGAACTCGAGGAGCGGCAGTTATTATTTAATTATGCGATAATTTATTAATAAGTTTTGGGGGATGGGTTTTAGTTAATTAACTGTTAATTTACTAAAATTGTACTAATTGATTAATGTGATTAATATTAGTACGTAAATAATATGTGTAGTGGTACACGTATATTTACGGAGTGAATTGGACGAATTTATTATGGAAGTATTTAAACATGATACGATGTTTAAAATAAAAATTACACGGATTTGTGCGACAAATATAAGAACCAACATGGACCCGTAAATGGGCAAATGGACCGTGTAAAATAAGAGTAGTGGATGATTACTCACATAATCATTTCACCTTATTTTGTATACTACCATAATTTATCTTATACAAGATTTTGCATGTGATGTAAGATAAAAATGTAAGACAAAATTGTCCACTAACACACTCCTCCACCCGCCACTTTCCCTTCTACTTCACTCCATCAATTGTTCACATTTTCACTCAACCTTACTACTACACACAACACTTATGCATGTGAACTTTTCCTCCAACATCTCTCTAAAATAATAAGCATCTTTTTACTAAGTTGTTAGTAAAACAAAATTAATACTAAGATTGTTAGTATTATTAACATATTATCAAGGGTTAAATTTTACTAGTATCTAGTTAATAGTTGTAAAATTATTTGGGTGTAAGTTCTTGGGTGGATTAAGGAAGGAGACCTTCTACTTTGGAGGTTGGTTTTTGGAGGATCTTCCATATTCATATAGCTCAAGAACAAACTAGTGAGGTGAACTAGTTTGTGCCCTTTTTACCACAAAATCAATGTAAGGAAATTGTTTTTCCTTATACTTTCATTTTTATGCTTTCATATTAGTATGCATGTTATATAGATCACCTAAATGATAATTTATGAGATAAATTAATTTTATTAGAGAGTCTAATATGGATCTATGATCTTTCAGGTAGGCCAATAGAAGCCGGATTGCAATACCGTGGAAACGGTCTTGGATGGTCCATGATGACCACCATAAGGAGAAGAATGATATCCTTCTAACACCCCTTTCACAACTCATTGTGGGACACATCTCCGGAATAGCCCGTCGGAGCAATGTTTGAATAAGTAAGGATCATCCCAAAGGAAGAACTTGGCATCATGTAAGAACTTCTTCCTTTGTTGATATGAAAGGCCGGGTGGCAACTCCCTTCCAACTAGATAGTTGGCTATTTAGGCATACCAAGGAGTATTGGCTCCCAACATCAATAAGACATCGTCGGCGAAAGAATCATCAATAGGTATATCTATACTCCCTCATCAAACTTCAAACGGGATAGGTGATCGGCAACAACATTTTCGGCCCCCCTTCTTGTCTTTAATCTGAAGATCAAATTCTTGCAAAATCAAGCTCCATCGTATCAACCTCGGCTTAGCCTCTTGCTTAGCTAGGAGATGCTTTAGTGCAGCATGATCGGTATGAACAATGACTTTGGAACCGATCAAGTAAGAGCGGAATTTTTCTAAGGCATAGACAATGGCAAGTAGCTCTTTCTCCGTAGTGGCATAATTAATTTGAGATGCATCCAACGTTTTGCTAGCATAGTAGATAGCATGGAGAACCTTGTCCTTACTTTGTCTTAGCACGGAACCTACTGCATAGTCACTTGCATTGCACATGAGCTCGAATGGCAAATTCCATTCCGGTGATTGGATGATAGGCGCAGAGATCAAAGCCTTCCTGATCCAATTAAAAGACTCAAGATAATCATTAGCAAATACAAATGAAGCATCTTTTAAACGAAGCTCTGTAAGGGGTTTAGCAATCTTAGATAAATCCTTGATAAAACGGAGGTAGAATCCCGCATGGCCTAAGAAACTCCTTACACTTTTGACATTTACCGGTGGGGGTAGTTGTTCAATAACTTGGACATTAGCACGGTCCACTGCAATTCCTCTTTTCGAGACAATATGACCAAGTACCATTCCTTCATTTACCATGAAGTGGCACTTTGCCCAATTCAACACCAAATCAACTTCTTCACAACGCTTCAAAACTTTAGACAAGTTAGCCAAGCATGCATCAAATGAAGAACCATAGACACTAAAATCATCCAACATAAACACCTCCATAATAGACTCGATAAAATTGGAAAAGATGCTTATCATACAACGTTGAAAAGTGGTGGGAGCATTACAAAGACCAAAGGGCATTCTACGGTAGGCAAAGGTATCATAGGGACATGTAAACGTGGTCTTCTCTTGGTCATCCGGGTGAATGGGTATTTGAAAGAACCCGGAATAACCATCCAAGTAGCAAAAATATTTGTGGCATGCCAACCTTTCCAACATTTAGTCAATAAAAGGTAATGGGTAGTGGTCTTTCTTGGTGGCCAAATTTAGCCTCCTATAGTCAATACACATTCACCATTCCGTCACAATTCTAGTGGGAATGAGTTCATTTTTATCATTTTTGACTACGGTGGTTCCTCCTTTCTTAGGAACCACTTGAACCGGACTAACCCATTTAGAGTCGAAAATCGCATAAATAATTCTCGCATCCAACAATTTAATGACGTACTTTTTGACCACTTCTTGCATGTTAGGATTTAATCATCTTTGACCTTGGACACGTGGTTTATGGTCTTCCTCAAGATAGATTCTATGCATGCAAAATTCCGGGCTTATGCCCTTTAAATCATCAAGTTTTTATCCAATGGCTTTCTTGTGAGATTTTAAAACATGAAACAAAGAAGACAATTGACTCTCACTCAAATGTGCACTAACAATTACCGGACACATCTCCTCATTATCTATAAAATCATATTTTAAATTGGAGGGGAGGGGTTTATGTTCGAGTTTTTTTACCTCAAGGCCTTGAGGCGTAGAAACCAAACCTACAAATTGTGTGCTTTCCTCCAATGATAGCTCTTCTCATCCAATTCTAGCTCCAACGCATCCATCTCCTCATTTCCAATCTCATCATCACCTGCAAATAATTCCAATAGCAAGAGTGCCTCCAAAGGATCTTTAGACAAAGATCGAGGTATAGAGTCTTCTATGACAACATCAACAAAATCCAAAATGTCAATAGAATAACAAGACTCTTCTATCATTTGACTCTTCATGGCATTATTTAAGTTGTATGTGACCTTATCGTCACCCACTTCTAAAGTTAACTTACCATTCTTAACATCAATTACCGCACTCGCGGTATGTAGAAAGGGTCTTCCCCCAAAATGATTGGGATTTGGACATCTTCGGCCATGTCAAGAACAATAAAATCAACCGGAATGAAAAACTTACCAACTTTTACGGGAACATCCTCCAAAACTCCCAAATGGCGTTTTATGGAATGATCCGTCATTTGCAATGTGACAGTAGTACATTTTAAGACTCCCATGTTTAGCTTATCACAAATAGAGTACGGCATTACACTCACACTAGCACCTAAATCATATAAAGCTTTATCAATTGTATATGTGCCAATAGTGCATTGAATGGAAAAGCTACCGGGATCTTTAAACTTAGGAGGGGACATGTTTTTGCAAAAGTGCACTACACTCGGCGGTGAATGCTATAGTCTCAACATCGTCAAAAGTGCTCTTCTTAGTTAAAATGTCTTTCATGAATTTAGTGTAAAAAGGAATTTGAATAATTAATTAGGTAAAAGGAACGGTTACTTGGAGATTCTTCGCAACTTCCATGAACTTACCGAATTGAGTTTCCTTTTGATGCTTTGCCAATCTATGAGGGAAAGGCACTTTGATATTTTCCGGCACTTTTAACTTCAACATCTTTCTTGGGAGGAGCATCCTCCACATCTTTCACTTTCTCAAAAACAATTGATTCATCCACTTTCTTTAGAATAGCTTCACCTTTCTTTCCATTTGGAGAAACCTCCAATTCAACAAGTACCTCCTCACTTTCTTTGGGCATGGTTGGCTCATAATATTTTGTACCACTTCTCAAGGTAATAGCATTGATGGTATCATGTGGTTGCTCAGCTTGAGGTAGTAATTGACACGTTTTTCTTTGAGAGCTAGATGCGGCTAGTTGGGCCATTTGATTCTCTAGCATTTTGATTGCGGCATTGTGAGCTTGGTCACTCTTTTGCATTTGAGCCAACAATTCCGTTTGGGTCTTAGCCATTTGCATTACTGATGGCTCAAGTTTGCTCCCCCTTTGGTTATTTTGTTAAGCATTTTGGGGTGGTGGACCTTGGGTTTGTTAGAAGTTTGGTTGTGGTGGCCTTTGTTGTTGGTTATGATTTTGATAGTCCGGTCGGTAATTGAACCTTTGTTGTGTAGGAACATAGGCATTTTGTTGTTGAGGTTGAGGCACAAAAGTTTGCTATGGTTGAGGGTTTAACACATTGTTGCTTTTATAAGACAATTTCCTGTGAAATTTCGTGTTTGGATTATAAGTATTTGAAAATGTACCCGGTGGAAATGAACTTTGTCTAAAACTTGAAAAGCATTTACCTCCTCAATAGTAGCTTGGCATAGAGCGGCGTAATGACCCGCACCTCCGTAACCTTCACAAACAACAATTGGTTTGTAGAGGACATGTCATTGATTTGTTGAAGAGAGCAAACCGTATTTTGAGCCTCCAATTTTTCATGGAGCAATAAGATTTGAGCTTTCAAAATGGTAGTATCGGAAGCTTCCTCTTTACCTTTGATTGATGCACTTCGGGAATTAACATATTGGGCATCAGGAATCGCCATGGATTAAATTGTGGCATGAGCAATATCCGTGTCAATTTGATCAAACCGCCCATTGTTGGCGGAATCAAGAATTCTTCGGGAGTCGGCATAACATCCATTGTAGAATGTTATAGCTAGGAACCAAGCACCCAACCCATGTTGTGGGCATTGCCTTTGAAACTCTTTGTACCTTTCCCAAGCTTCATAAAGGCTCTCTAGTGCTTGTTGGCGGAATCCCGTGATTTGGCTCGTCAAGGTTTGAGTTTTTTCCGATGGGAAAAACTTTTGATAGAAAGCAAGAGCCAAAGTTTCCCAATTGGTGATTCCCATGGCAGTGCGATCAAGGCTATTGATCCATAGTTTTGCCTTGTCCTTCAAAGAGAAAGGGAAAATTATCTCCCTTATTTGAGCTTGAGTGACTTCCATTTGCCTAATTATGGAGCAATAGTCACAAAATTTTGCCCATGCAAATTGGGATCCTCCAAAGGAGTTCCCCCAAATTGCTTCCTCTCCACAAGTCTAATAAAAGCCGATTTGATCTCGAACTCCGGGGCGGTAATTTGGGTAGTATTGCTACCCGCTGGGAGCATAGCCGCTGTGGGCTTGGAATGATCAGAAAGTTTCACCATCTTTTTTATTGGAGATGGTGGTGGTGGTGGAGATGATGAACTAGATTCTTCTTCCTCGTCATGGATTGGGTAATTAGTACAAATGCGACCAAAACCTCCGGGACTAGAAGATGTGTCAAGCTCTTTGAAATATTTGAGTCGGCTTTGGAATGTTTTCTCGGGCTCCGGATCAAAGGGAATCAATTCTCCGTTATGAGAGGACCTGGGCATATGACACAAATCTCAAGAAACTTATAAGTAACGGTCTCAAGGAACAAGTGTTCCTCAAGACAAAAGAAAACAAGATAGAAATCAACAATTCTAAACGCAATAAAACTGTGCTTCCCGGCAACGGCGCCAAAATTTGATAGGCTATCGTACACCTAACAAAGATACCTTAAACGCGACTAAAAAATGAATGTATTAAGGTACAGGTCGAACACAAGGAGACGGGAATTGCGTTATGATATCCTATGAATAGAAATCTATCAAGGTCGATTCAATTGGTTGGTTGGTTTGGTTTGATATTAAGCAAATAAATGATGTAAATACAATATGATAAAAGAGTCTAGGAAAGTCGGGTCACACATGCAAATACGTAAATTTTTATGCCAAAACTAGGAATTCTTAATAACAACAATTGTTTAGGTCTCGTGACAACCACCTCTCGGCCTTATTGTCAACCATAGATCGCGTCCTAGAGAACTCTCGTTATGACTAGGTCGTCCTACTAACACATGTTTAGTCTAATTCAATTCCGTGCCTCTCGACTTATAGAATGAATTTACAAACTAAATCAATAAGTATGGCCACTAAACATAGATTAATCAAAATAAGACAAACATGTGATAGAAATAATTTATTGATATTGTAGCATCCTAATTCTAACAATTACAAGAACTATTTATGCTTGGCTTCCCTAATCCCTAGACATATGAAACTACTCACTCATGATGGAAATAAAACTAATAACAATGAATGAAATGATAAACATGATAACAATGGAATTGTAACTAAATAGAATTATAAGAATTAGAATTATACTAAGTGGTGATAACATAAATAAAATAACTAATATGATAACAAATGATTAGTGAAATAATTATGATGAGAAATGTAAATAGAAATGCTTGGAAATAAACTAATAGTGATAGTAACTTGATAATAAAAATGTAAAACAAACTAATAATGTAATGCTATTAATAAAATTGTAAACTATGAAATAACAATGACAAAGAGCGATTTAACGAAATAAACAAGAATTGAAATTACCGTAATAAGAGAACTTGGAACTTGAACAATAAGAACACAAAATGAAACTCAAATGACTTGAATAAGAACTTTTATTATAAAGAACCAAATGCTTAATGTAAATTGTTTAACAAAAGGGAATGCTTATCAATATGTAAACTAATATGAAACTTAAGAGAATATGTGTTGCTAAGAGTATAATAGAGTGTAAAAAGATGGTAAAAGATATCCTACAATGACGGATTAAGGCCTCTATTTATAGTAAAATAGGGGCAAAACGTAAATATTCATGAGCAAAGAAGCCCCGATCGGGGTCATGATGTTTTATGCTTTTTCTCTTAAATCCGTCTTTAATTGCATGAGGAATCCAATGTGAGCTATTAACCCATCTTTAATCCTCCGGTTAATTGCACAATGAGCATCCTAAGCTTGACATTCTCCACATGAACTTGGACTTCTCTTTTGGGCTTTATTTTGTATGATCATTTTGCATATCGACCCAAGTATCATACTTCTTGTTCGGGCTTGGAAATTACCAAAATACCCTTCCAAGTTCATGCTTAGTCTTTTTAGCCTCGTGAACTCGTGTGCTTGCTACTTTGACGGGAAGAAGCTACTAAAAGCTTAATTTACTACAAAACACAATGAAAACAGGCAAACACAACTAGAACACGGAATTAGCTCATTAAATCACTAACATTAGTGCAAATGACATGTAAAACAGAGCTAAAATAAGGGGTAAAATCAAATATAAAATGGACACATCAATGTGTGAGTAGTCTCTTAGTTAGGGTTAGTGGGGGATTAGGGGGAGTAAACATGGGTTAGATCTATGCTTAATTAGTTCATATGAATGATTGTATGTTGTGTTTTCAACTTATGCACATGTTATGCTTGATAAAATGCCTGATTGACAACCTAGCATGATTCTCTTATTTTTTTAACTAGACTTGTAAGACATAAATCAACACAAGGTTTGTTAGACTATGCATATTGTTGAATAAGGATAAAGAAGTCCTTATAGGTGTCGTAAGCTATAAATCAACTCGACTCCGAGACCTAAGTCTCCCTAGGAATCGTAAGAAATCAATCAACTCAATTCCAACACAACTATAATCGTTTGTATGATATGACTCATTAATCTGATTATACAATGTTTCCCCTATGAAGCCATGATACCCTTGTAACACCCCCTTCTTACGCGGCCAAGGAAATTGGGAGATGTTACCATCTCGGTTTCCCGAGGCGGTGAATCGGAGATACAATCAAGAAACATCTTATATAAATAAAGCGTTTAGTGGATTACAAACCATAAACTAATAAACGAAGGAAAGTAAAACTCATGACAATTATATTCTTCTAGCCAACTATACTCGACTCGGATGTCATCAAGGCTTATCTTGTCTTCTACGTGTTATAAAAGATAACCTGTACTTAACCTGCTCCCCATATGACCGGAAATATCATATGGATCGGCACAGGCCACCTCGGAAATAGGAGACAATTATACAAACACACAACACGTCAGTTTCAATAAATAAAGCGAGACATGACCCAAAGTATATGAGTATGCAACATGACTATAATCTGAATGAGACGCTATCAAACAATCACCACACCGGTACCGGGACACGCCAAGACGAACCCACAACCACCAGTGCCAGGGACACGCCCACGACACCATACCACACAAATAGGTACTGGGACACGCCCAGACGTACCGGGTTCGAAAGCTAACCAAATCCTCTCGCAGACGTCGTGTCTCAACCACACGAGTCCCCCCATACTCAAGTCAATAATATGCACATCCCTCTTGGAGTGGGAAGCTCTAAGACGCGACTCAAGTGGAAGACGGTCTCCCAACCGCCTTCCGTCTCCTCAACAACAACTAAACAATCAAAAGCCGGCATATCCTCCAATACATATGACAAATATAATAAATGCAAGAAACCACATGATATGCCAATGACCGACTCACGTAATGCAAATAATGACAAATGACTTATTTAGCAAATATACATAATATCGAAACTGAGAAGGATTAACCTACCTTTTAGCATACTCTGTAAGCAATATGAATAATAATAATCTTCCACAAAACCGCCACCTAAAAAAAATAATTAAATATATTTAATTACTAACTAATCTAATTAAATTACCATTATATAATTTAATATAATTAAATTCAATTCCCGACACAATTACTTCCAACCACATGGTTCAAATCCCGAATAATACCAATTATTTAATAATTAAAACCCGTCTTAAAAATTACCCAACGCACCCATGGACACACGGTTTGACCCGCGTTGGACAGCCCCTAAAACCGCCCCCTTGAACGCCCTTTACCCACGACTAACCACCATCTACTACCACCACCACCGTGGATCACCTTCACCCCACACCTGGCCACGGTGGTTAGCAACCACAACAAACGCGACATAACCCCAAAACAGCAGCTACAATGACAACAAACAGCAGCCCGACAACAACAACATAACCCGACACAAAACACCACCAAAGACCACGACAACCGCCACCACCGTAAGCCACCGCCACTCCCACCTGGAGGTGGTGGTAATTATGGCCTACCTTATACCCCAGCAACCCCTTCCTCACGAGCCCATAACGGCCTATACACGACAACAACAACAACAACAACAACAACAACAACAACAACAACAACAACAACAACAACAACAACAACAACAACAACTAACAACCACACAACCAAACTTGTATGCCCTCTTTAACACCCAATTTAAACACCCAAGACGCCACCCATTCCACCACCCACGACCACCACGTGACCCTCCCATAAACACACGACACAAACACCCCAAAACCAGCCTAGGTCAGCCACAAATGGGGGATAAAACGCAGCCCAAACCGAGTCACAACAACAACAATAAACAACCATTTTATACTCAGTCAAACCCATTTTAGGGTGGTCAACGGTGGTCAAATGATGGGCCAACTACGGCCAGAGGTGAGTCGGGGTCAATGCGGGTTAACGGTATAAATTAATTAATATATAAGCTAGTATAAGACGGTCTTACCTCACGATCTCGAGGCGGAGGGACAAAATCTCTCTTCTTCCAATCTCTCCTTTTCCCTCTATTTTTATCTCTTAAAATGTGTGGTGGAGTATGAAATTTGATAGGATGGAGTAGTGTGGTTGGTGGGATATATATATAAGGGTGGAGTATATACATATGTATACGTAATATTATTATTATTATTATTATTATTATTATTATTATTATTATTATTATTATTATTATTATTATTATTATTATTATTATTATTATTATTATTATTATTATTATTATTATTATTATTATTATTATTATTATTATTATTATTATTATTATTATTATTATTATTATTATTATTATTATTTAATTATAAGGATAAGCGTAGCTTTCATTAAAAGAAAAATAAAAGTTTACATGAAATTAGTGGGGAGCCGAGAGACAATCTGGGCTCCCACACCCTTAGCAATAGCAAAACTAAGTCTAGTAAAAATGTAAGCGGCCACCCGAGCCCCCGCATCCTGAGATACCGAGAATTTCTGGATCCGCTTGAGCAAGGCAACAACATCCGAACCCAGCTCCCCAAGTGAAGAGAAAGAGAAAGGAAGGAAACCATAACCGCTGCCGCGCACAAATCCCCGTACTTAGCACACTTTCATTTGAGCAAAGATCGGCGACAACCCGCCCCGACACAAAATCCGTCATCCCAGTCCCGAGTCAAAGGAGAAGAACCTGTCAAGTCGACGCACACATCACGCCCCCTGTCCCAAGAATAAAGCAATAAATCCGCAGGACGAAGAGAGCCACCATGTCCATCAACCAAACCGATATCAACCTCCTTCCCCGCAAAGAATTATTATTATTATTATTATTATTATTATTATTATTATTATTATTATTATTATTATTATTATTATTATTATTATTATTATTATTATTATTATTATTATTATTATTATTATTATTATTATTATTATTATTATTATTATTATTATTATTATTATTATTATTATTATTATTATTATTATTATTATTATTATTATTATTATTATTATTATTATTATTATTATTATTATTTTGTTATTCCGTCTCATACATAATTCGTAAAACAATATAAAATATATAATTATAAAATACGAGGTATTACAATCTTCCCCCTTTAAAATGTACTTCATCCCGAAGTTCGCCCCACTCTCTCCTATTCCCTCAAGTCTCATCACCAATTCTCATGTACTCTCTTTCCCCTCACATGCTTGTCTACCGTATACTTTCCTTTATAACCATCACACTCATCCCAAGGTTTTTTGTTTAACTCTCATTACTTTCCTCACATTCCGTACTTTCTCTTTCCTTAATTTCTGAATTATTACAACCCTAGTGTTTTTAATCAATTGTTTACATCTCTTACTTGCCTTGCCTTTCATTTGTTTACATTTTCATCATAGTAGTTTAGCTTATAACTCAAACCCAAATCGTGACATAAAGACATAGCTACTTTGCATTAGATAACTATTTGAAAACCGTCCCTTGGGATCTGACCTGTACTTACTCATTTACTAAGAAGTTTCTTGAGTTTAAAAATTTGGTTTTGATTTGGTTGTTAACGACGTGACCCTATCAATTGTTGTAGATTATATGATATGTAATAATTAGATATTGTATTAATTGTTTCATATATGATAATCGCATTTATCATTTGAGTTTAATTTTAAACTCTATTGTTCAGTTCTAACCGAATTCAAATTTTAAAATACTTTGTTTTACTTGAATAGGTTGTTGAAACAACGTTGAACCATATTTAAGTTAACATGATTAAAATTATATTTTTATCCCTAGTTACTTAATGAGGTGACGTCTCGGAGTGACTTTATTGTAAGTCGATTGATAGTGGGTTCGACAACCATAGGGTCATGGAAATGACTAGTCGATTACATAGGCAGACTGTGGTGACACTCTGTCGGACAGTGATCATTTATAGAGTCCTTTTACTTCTTTAGCCTGGTCGTGGCAAGGACGTTTTTTTGGGTGTAAGGTAAGTATTATATTAAACTCCAAACAAGTACAAGAATGTTTTTTACGTATACATGCTCATCTCCTATAACAAAGACTGGTTATCAACATTTTTATCAAAACTGGGTAAAACAACAAGCTTTAATTAGTAGTTAAAGCTTCAAGCCATCTGGAGTCCCTCAAAGTCAGTATAGTAATGTTCTTCCTCATCACTCTCCCATTAATATCCTGCATAATTTGTTGTACAATCCTTTAAGGCCTACTGATTGCATTCCGGATTCGAAATTCATTCCTAGCTTTGCAAATTGCATATGCAAGTGCTATGTGGCAAGCACCTATATAGCTCCTTTGTAGCTAGGTTTTTCCTCTCCCATTGCTACTCCATTGGACCAGGTCTTTTAGCTGAAAGCAAACATGAATCTGATCTTGGAGCCACTTCAAGCATTATCTGGTAAAGGGACAATCATTCATCAAATTATCATGAGATTCAGGAGCAGGTCTGCACAAGTCACACAGATCCTCCAATTGCATTCCAATTCTTATAAGCATGTCTTTAGTAAGCAATCTATGATGCATCCATGCCCAAAAGATAAAAGAGTATTCTAACAAATGAACCTCCAGTTAACTTTTGGAGCTTGTTTCCTTAGCCAATTATAATCTACAACCACTGTATAATTCTGATAAGTGTTCAGACACCTATCACTAGTGTATGCTTGTTTGAAAATGGTCATAACATGAGTAATCTTCCTCTATGACCAGCTACAGTCAGAAGGAGCATTATATTGTGTCCAATCCACCCCTTTCAAAGTAATCCTTTCTGAGTCGATTATTTTGACTAACGACTATTTGTCTGAGTCAGTACAGTTTTCGATTGGCTTTGGTTTTGTCATAGGCCGCACTGTAAAAGAAGGTCGATGGGCATCTTCTGGGTCATGGTGATCTGTGATTGAACAAAGAAAATAGGTCAATAAGAGTTGTCCACCCTCGTCAGGGTTTATACATCTCAGGGCCACTCGAGGAGTACTGACTGGAAATGCATGGCCACGCTCGGATGTGATCTATGGTAGATTTTCCGGTCAGTTAGTTAATCCCCCGATCGAGGAAACCACTAATGATATGTGTAGACCAAGCCACCCGTGTCGCATGCACCCGCGCGTTGGTTAGATTTCGAGGCGGCGACACTTCTCCTATGAAACTTTGGGCGGAGAAAGCACGTCATGAGTCGTACGTCATGGGTCGTTACCGATTTGAAAGGCATTGGAGTGGGTGAAAGGTTTGAGCAAGCCTGCATTTGTGGAGGCGCCACCTATTTTTATGGAAAATTAGAACCGTTTGAATACTTCATGTCATGTCAAGACACAAAGTAGTGACATGAACACTAAGAAATTCGTTACCCTTGGCATTCTATGTCTTGAATTACTATCGCGATGCCAATTAACACAGGTGCTCACAAATATCTGAGTAAGGGGTGAGGGTACATATTAGAAAGCTCTTTATTTGAACACCTAATCCCCCCGCCTCGATAGAGGCCTCTACTAATGATCAGGGAAGTTATTTATATTTGATATGTTGTCAATTGTATGCATGCTATGCAGCAAACATGTTTTAAACCTAGCATGTGAATATATACTATGTCGGTTGACAAGCAACTTAGCACTCAATTGGGGATCAAAGTTGGAATTTAGGTTAATTTACATGTGAAAAGGCCAGATAAGCAAATCATACAAGAACGATATGAAATAAATATGAAAATACAGTTACAATAAATTACATGGAATGAATAAATTACAACGACTATTGAATTTACATCATAAACGTGCTCAATAGGATTTTAGAAGCAAAAGAAAATAAATTAAAGAAGGGAATGAGATAATTGAAGTTTGAAATATAGGAATATGCCGGAAATATGGTGATAATACGGATAATAGTTAATTAAACACCTAAAAGAAAGCCTACGTCAAAACGAGAAAGAGTTTAGAGACAGAACCCAACTCAGAACAAGCGCATCCACTACGTCCTCTAGAAGAAGCGCATCAGTTTAGGCTGTTCGCGAGTTGGATTCTGATTGTGAAAGTCGAACTCGTGTTTCAGTTATCGTTCGTTGGTTGAATTTAGGGTCGATTATTAGCATATGACTCAAAATAGGTGATTTAGTTAGAATATATGCGTACAAAGACCGTCATAAAGCGATAAAAGGACAAGTTAAATAAGATATAAAGGCGGTTTACAAACACGATACGTATACGATGTCAGAAACGAAAAGGTTGAAACTTGAGTAAGGTTAAGGTAGAAAACAGAAACTTAAAAAATTGACATAAAACGATGTATCAAAACGAGCCCAAGAGACTTGATATGAACGAATCGAATCTCTTAAAATCCGATTTTGAATAGATGACGAAAACCCATAAATATCGATTATAAGGGATCTAGAGTAAAAAAAAATTAAAAAGCATTTGATAAAAAAGGGTAATGCAAATAATTTGTCCAAGAAAGGAAAGAAAACGAAAGAACAAAAGAAAACAAAATTTGCAGGAAACCCGGAGAAGAAGAACAAGTGTAGTAACTGATGGCATCCCCTGGAAGAGGCGCATCAGATGTTGCGGCCTTTCCATAAGGCGCATCGGTTGATGGGATTCTTCTCCACGCCATATCTTTGCTGATTTCGTAAAAAGGGTTTTAAAAGACAATTTTGAAAACGTTTTCAAGCATATTTACAATATAAATTCTTACATTAATATCTACAAATAAACAAAAGAGAATAAAATTGAGATTTTACATCCTCAGACTTACATGTTTGATGAAGCGAGATTAACTAAGTTGTCGTTAGTGCTTGCTCGACTCGATGTAGGATTGAAAATGCCCTCTTTAGGAGTATTTAGTATGATTGATTATGTTGATTAAGTGGAGTTGGTCAAGTGGGTCGGTCTATGAAACGTGACTGGTACTCAGAATGATCTGAGCTTACGTGGTCGAGTAGATCAAGCGTGTAGGCGTCGAAAAGCAAGAGCGCGGTCTTAGAATGCAAAGGGAGAAGAGAACGGCGGACACTCGCGTGAAGAATATGTGAGGCGGAGGCGTCTATTTATACTAATCACGAGGAGGAATTTAGGAAAAAGTTGGATTAGAAAAGAAATCCGGAAAGATTCTGAAACTGCGAAAAAAGCAGCTCAGGAAGAGGCACAGCAGGAACTGCGACCTTTCTAAGAGGCGCAGCTCCTACTGCGTCATCTTTTGAGTCCTTTCCTCCTTAGTAAGAGAGATTTCTGCGGTTTAAATTAGGAATTAGGGAAGATGTATGCTTCCTTATTCCGTAAAGAAGATATTTTCGATATTTAATCATAAAAAATAAATATTTAGGAACAAAACTCTAGAATATTCTAGAACATTCCAACTCGGCTTAAGACGGTTTTAGAAAATGGGAATGGTTATTTGACCCGGACTCGAAATGTACTCTAATTACTGTCAAAACAACCGTATCAGCGCGTAGATGACGACCATGAGATTGACTCGACTGTTTGAGCTATCACTTGTCGACGATCTTACAAAATCTCATAAATCGCTCCGCGTGATAAAACATGCGGCCCAATCATCACTGGGTGGTTAGCGGAATGTGTAGAAATGAGGTATCTATAATATGATCAAGTGCAAGTACGACCTGAAAGACACCTTGCATTGAGTGGGAGATATAACGGATAAGAGAATCGGTAACGCACATACACTTGTGTCGGACAAGTGGGAGATTGTAGGAGTAGGTATCGTCCACAATAGTGCGTTTACTTAATAAATCTCATAAGAGGAATATACTAGGGATATATTATGTATTTATACTCGTCACTGATCAACTTATATCGGTAACGATTGGCCGACTAGGGTTTGACGTTATTGTCGTATGACGGTGGTGATCAGCTGATCTCATAGGGTCACACCTATAGGATGAAGCCCCAATGGAAAAAAATAAATATAGCCCCTTGTGCAAATTGAATTTCATTAGTCAAGTGAATTTTATATTTGATAAGTTAGGAATTCGGGCCAAAGGAATTTATTAATCAATTATATGATAATTGACTAATAAATATTAGACGGAATTTAGTAATTAATAGTTAATTTACTAAATTAATACGGTATGTGTATAAAATACCAAGTGTCCAAAAATATATCTGTTTTAGCAGGATTTTCCTGAAAGGATCCGGCTTAATTATAGAGTAGTTAGGGTATCTAGTTCTATAAGTTTGGAATAATATTATGAGTAAATAACAAAGAAGGACTAAGTATAAAAGATATCACTTGTATTAATTTAATAAGCTAAGTACAAACTCATGTATATAATTGAGTATACAGGAAATAGTAAGAGATAAATTAATAGATAACTAATGAATCACCCCCTTACAAATGCTCGATCATGCTATTTATAGTTCTACAAATATTAACGTTGTATTCAATCTCAACGTTCTTCTCAATAGTCGGAGCTGTTACCTGATTAATAGGGCACCTTTCCTATTAATCCGGTTGACCCGTTCTTCTCTAACTGTTTTTAGCTTTTCTTCTTAATCACGTCTTGATTCGTGGGAGTGATATAGTCTTGTGGTTAGACTTGGTCTTCCTTGAGAATAGGACGTGGTCATTTAGTTTGTATAACTGTATTTCTTGTTATTCTTCTTAATCCAGCCTGCCTGAGTGTCGTGCCAGGCTACTCTGTACTCACCATCAGGCTTTTCTTTCCAGGATTTAGTTGCCTTCTTGCTATAATATTCTTCAATAGTTGAATAGTAGTCAGACTTGTCCGGTCCTAGGTTACTTCAGTCAGACTAATAAGGTCAGGCCAGGCTGGAGTCAGACCAGGCTAAACTGGGCCTCACAATTGCCCCTTGACATTTTACCCATGCTGGATCTGGCCAGGGGTGAGATGTCAACTTTACCGGGTTAAACAATAAGAAGAGTCATATTTATTCAGTGACTCTTAGACTCCTATTTACCGTTGAACACGCAACGGCTAAGTGATGTCATCTTTGTGAGTTTTGCAATTTCTAGGGTTTCCATGCCGTTATACATCTTCTATAAATACGGTATTTGGGGCGAGATTATTCTTCACCAATTTTCCTCCACTTTCTTTGCTAAATTTTCTTCTGAAATTCTCCCCTATTTCTCAGCAATCTTGTTCTGCTAATTTATACTTTTTCGATAATTTAACTTCATCATAATAAATCAAACAATAAAAGAAATGGGAGCCAAAAAACGTCCTTCATCCCAGAAAACTGCTGCTGCTGCTGAGCCTGAACCCACAGATGTTCAGGAGGAAGAGGTGATGGAAGTTGATCCTCCTGCTCGTGCTGTGGCTTTTAAGTACCAGGACTCTGTGTTCACTGCCCTTCAATCTTTGGATCCTTACTTTCCTGAGGAGAACTTGTTGAAAATAAATTATGACAAGATATTAAGGGAGAAGAAAATAATTCCTGAGTCGACTGAGGTATGGATCCCTGAATCTTGTCCAGTCAGAGCTAAGTGGGTGTCACCTGGTTGGTTTTGTATTTTTGAATTGGCGTTCAAAGCAGGTTGTAAGTTACCTTGTACCCCTTTAATGATTGATACCATTCGTGCAATGGAAGTATCACCTTTTCAGATTATGCCAATGGTTTGGAAACTTATCCATTCTGTAGAAAATTTGTGTGCTAAGCACAATCTCACAATTACCCTTAATGATATCAAGGCAATTTATCATATGAAAAATCCAGTTTATGGTCGTTTTAATTTGAGAATTAAATCGAAAATGTCTCCATTAATTACTAACCTGGACTCTGGAGATGATAAAAGTTGGGCAAAGACTTTCCTGTTTGTCCGGACTGAGACTTTGGGATCAGGCTTTGATTATCTGAGATATCCTCCCTTGGAGAGTGGTAGGTTCCCTGTACTCTTATTTTGCAATATATATTACATGAAATTAATAGATTTTGATTTTCACCTGTGTAATTTTGACGGTTTTTGCAGCTCCTGATTGGAGCTTTGATCCTCTTGATGAGGAAGCTGTTTCCAGGATAGAGGCTTTCCTTGCTATTCCTGAGGAAGAGAGGACCTGGCCAGCTAGTTTGGGGGGGGAATTGTTGCCCGGTATATGAAGACCAAGTCGATCGGGGTCGAGTACCCAAAGGCAAGCCTAGTTCTACCGCTCTTTCTGTACGTCTCTCGTATGTCTTTATGTTAATGTTATCTTCTTGTCATTTCTCGTCCGATACTTACGTATATTCTTTATGTATTCAGTATTTAGGTCTTCTCGCTAGGTTGGCGACTTTTCCGCAAAGGATTTGAAGGTGGGGTGGCTAGGATTCTTTGAAGCACCCAAGAGCCGGGAGGCTAGTGGGAGTGACAAAATGCTTGATATCCTGGTTTCTGATGTCCAGCCTTCTCAAGATCCACTCAGGATAGTGTCACCAGAGGTCGTCCAGGCTCCAAAAAGGAAGAGGGAAGATATTATCCTCGAAGAGGAGGAGGGAGAGAAAGAGCCTATCCAGGCTCATCCAATCAGGAGTATAAGGCAAGTGCCTGCTAGGATTGATGACATAGATGATGCCCGGGCACAGATAAATGAGTTTTCTGCAAAAATGAGCGGCCAACTCTTGTCTGCTAGTACCCTTGAGTCGTCTACCAGAGTGGTTTCTATTCTGACTTCTCTTGTAACAAAGGCTGCTGAACTTGCTTCCTAGGCTAAGGAGGTTAGTTGTAAGGGGATATTTTTAATTGTTCATGTACTTTTTATTTTGCCTTGTACTTGGCTGATTGATTTTATATATATGTAGGGATTGGATGCCGGGTTGGCTACTGCTTGTCAGCTCAGGGATGCCCAGGCCAGGGTTACTAGTTTGGAGGAAAGACTGGATAACCTTAACCGTGATCATCATACATCCAGGAGTAATGAGGTAGTACTTCAATCCCAGCTAGGGGCAGCTAGAGAGGCAACTAGGGCTGCTATAGTTTGTGAGGTGGCCGCAAAAAATGCTGAGAAGGTTGTCAGGCAAGAGTTGGAGGTTGAGAAGCAGGCAATGCAAGATCAGTTGAGAAAAAATGAGGAGCTTGCTGCTGAAAAGGAATTGGTGGAGGCGCGGTTGGCTGATGCTACTCAGTACTTCTTCGGGAAAGGTCGGGTTGATGCTATGAGGGATCCGGAATCTGACCGGGCTAATTGGGATCCGGACCGGGATGAGACAGCATTGGACGCTCAGTATCCTGATTTGGCCAATATGGGTCAAGAAGAAGAAGTGGATTCTCCTCCTTCCAAGGCAAAATCTGACGACCAGGAAATGGTGGATGGTTGTGAGTCGGTTACTGGCTCAAAAATAACTTAGATTTTTCTTTTAGGTTTTGGTCTATCCAGGGGGAATGTCCCTGGAATGAATATTTAGAAATTTTTTTGGCCTATCCAGGGGGGATGTTCCTGGAATGGATGATTATTAGGTGTGTGGTAGGGCCGACTATTTTGGATGAATAAATATTTGGTCTTTGTTTGTTTCTTATTGTGTTTTGACAAGGTACTTTTGTAATGCCGGATGTGTGCTGGATCTGACCAGTTATCTGACTGGATCGGGCCAGTTTTTGTGCTGGATCTGGCCAGTTTAATATATATATATTTTTTTTTTTTTGTTATGGGTGGGGTTGTTGCCTGTCTGGAGGGCTTATGTCCCCTGCCTGTCTGGAGGGCTTATGACCCATTTATGTTATACAAATCAGGAAGGAGTTTTCCAGTTTTGTATGTTAAGTGGAGCTCAGTATTTAAAGGCCTGTTTTGCAACTGAAAATTGGATATCAGTTGGATATTGATGGGGGTGACCCCCAATCTTTAAGATTTGTTTTAAATAAAATGCAGTATGTAAAACAAGTATTGACGATTCTACTTGGTAAAAGTAAACATGAGAACATCGATAAGTACTTGGGCACATAATTTGAAGAAATCATATACGACATTTATTCATATAATGGCAAGTATCATACATGTAGTTTCATATCAAGCCAGGCAAGAAATGTCAAGGTGAAAAATTATAACTGGATTGAGGGATATATTTTATATGTGAAATAGTTTTAAATGTGCAATATTCCAAGCTCTTGGGATCATTTCGCCGTCCAGGGTTTGTAATCTATAAGCTCCCTGGCCGACTATTGAATCAATCGGTAGGGACCTTCCAGGTTGGGGCCAATTTGCCAAGCATTCTTTTTTCTTTTGTGTTTTGAAAGACTTTCCGAGGACAAGGTCTCCTACCCCGAATACCCGGCTTTGACAGTCTTGTTGTAGCTTTTCGCAACCCTTTGCGATATGTCGCTAACTGATCTTGTTTGCATCTCTTAGTTCTTCCGTTAGGTCCAGCTGTCCTCCATTAGGGGTATATTCTTTGGTTATTGTGTTCATCTTTGTATCTGGGTGATGGAATTTTTACCTCGGGATTACTGCTTCACATCCATAGACTAAGAAGTAAGGGGTCGGCCTGTGGAATTTTTAGGTGTGGTTCTGTCAGCCCAGAGGACCAGGGGAAGCTCTTCAGCCCATCTGCCTTTTCTTCTTTCCACTTCTTCTTTATGCGGTGATTACCACTTTATTCGGATTTCGCCTGACCGTTGGCTTTTGGATATCCTGGTGTGGATGTTACCAGGTTGATGTTCCATTGAGCACGTATAGTCTTGTTCTTTTTCCCACGAATTGCGTGCCATTGTCGCATACTATTTCAGAGGGGATGCCATATCTACATATGATGTTGTGTTTGATGAATGCTATGACATCCTTCTCCTTAACTTGCCTGTATGATTCAGCTTCTATCCATTTGGAGAAGTAATCAGTCATTGCTAGCATGAAAACTTTCTGTCCGGGTGCTTGAGGTAGTTTTCCTACTATGTCCATGCCCCATTTCATAAATGGCCAGGGCACGGATATGGAATGTAGTTCTTCAGATGGTTGATGGATATATGGTCCATGAATCTGACAAGCTTTACATTTAGAGCTGAATTCCAGGCAATCGGCTCTCAGGGTGGGCCAATAATAAAATTTCGAGTACTTTGCTTGCCAAGCTTCTTCCACCTTTATGATTTCCACAGTGTCCTTCATGGATTTCGATAATATCATTTCACTTCTTGTGGTTCCAGGCATCCGAGGTACGGCCCGACTGCGATTTCTTAAAAAGCACGTTGTCAATAATAGTGTACGAAGCGACTTTTTTATTTTTAGTGCTCGGCATCTTGCTTATTTAGGGAAGGATTCCTTGTTGTAGCCAGTCATAGTAGGGTTTAGTCCAAGAATTGGTAATATAAATTGGGAAACTCTCATCTTGTTTATTTATTGCAGGTTCTAGTAAATGTACGATGGGTATTTTGTCGAAGTCTAGGGGACTGAAGTTAGATCCTAGGCCGGCTAAAGCATCGGCCTGGGTATTCAAATCCCTGGGAATTTGGTCAATATTGAAATTTCGAAATTTTCCTTTTAAAATTTGAACAACATCCAGATAAAGCATCATTTTGGAGTCTTTTGCAGTATATATCCCATTTACTTGGTTGGAGATAAGAAGGGAATCAGTACGTACCTTTAGGTTTTGCACACCAAGGTCAATACATACCTTTAATCCGGCTATTAGGGCTTCATATTCTGCCTCATTGTTGGTAGCCTCAAATGCACTGACTTATAGCCTGTACTATCTTATCCCCCGTGGCGATTTTAGTACTAACCTGATCCGTGCCCCTCATGTTGGCTGCACCATCGACGAATAGGGTCCATTCTAGGTCCTGTTTGGTCGCCGGTCAGTTTATTCACTTCTTTTATAAGGTCGGGTTCTAGGGTCGGACTAAAATCAGCCACAAAGTCTGCTAATGCTTGTGACTTAATTTAAATTGTCCTTGGTTCAAATTTTTTATTGTATGTGCTCTGTTGGATCGACCATTTGCACATTCGTCCAGGACAATTCGGCTTCCTAAGTACGGACTTGATAGGAAGATTGGTTCTGACTATTATAGGGTGGCTTTCAAAGTATGGTCTTAATTTTGTGCAACTCATAATTAAAGCTAAAACATATTTTTCAAGCAGGCCATACCTGATCTCGGCATCTAGTAGGCTCTTACTTACATAATAGACAGGGTGCTGTTGTCCGTCTGCTTCTTTGACCAAGACTGCACTGACAGCAGTTTCTGTGACTGACAGGTATATTATCAGGGGTTCATCATTGATTGGTTTTGCCAGCAAGGGAGGAGAGGATAGATATATCTTTAGGTCTTCAAAGGCGGCCTGATGATCAGGGGTCCATTAAAAGTCCTTGTTCTTTCTTAGCAGGTTATAGAATGATTTGCACCTCTCTGATGATCTTGAAATGAACCTCTTCAGGGCCGCTATTCTTCCAGTCAGCTTTTGTATGTCTTTGACCGTCTTTGGTGGTTCTAGTTCCAGAATAGCTTTGATCTGTTCAGGGCTGGCTTCTATTCCTCTTTTTGTCACCATATAGCCCAGGAATTTAACTGTTGAGACTCCGAAGTGGCATTTTTGTGGGTTGAGCTTCATATTGAATTTCTCCAGTATTTGAAAGGCTACATCCAGGTCTTTGACGTGGTCTTCTGCCTTTTTTGACTTGACTACCATGTCATCTATATAGACTTCCATGGTGTCTCCTATCTGGTCTTTGAACATCATGTTGACTAGCCTTTGGTAGGTTGCACCTGCATTTTTTAATCCAAAGGGCATAGCAAAGATAACAATATATACCTCTTTCGGTGATGAAAGCTGTGCTTTCCCGATCTGACCTGGGTGCATTTTTATCCGATTGAACTACTGGAGGCATCCATGAATGTTAAAATTTTGTGGCCTGCAGTGGCGTCTACCATTGCATCGATGTGTGGCAGGGGAAATGGATCTTTTGGGCAGGCTTTGTTTAAGTCGGTGTAGTCTACACAGACTCTCTATTTGCCATTTTTCTTTTGGACGACTACTACGTTTGCAAGCCGATCGGTACATTACTTCCCCGATCATTCCCATGTCCGATGAGCTTGTCAACTTCTTGGTTGATGATTTCATGCCTCTCTGCAGCCAATTTTCTTCTCTTTTCTTTGTACAGGCTTAAAGGATTTGTCAATATTCAACTTATGAGTAATAACATCAGCATCTATACCAGTCATATCAAAATGTGACCAAGCAAAACAAGACATTTTAGTTTTGAGAAAGCGACCCGATTTGGTCTCGATTGAGTCGGGTGCATCCGACCCTACAAGTACTTTCTGTCGGGGAATTCAGGTCTAATATGACCTCTCCTGTTTCCATCTGTGATTGTGCTACATATTCTTCCCTGACAGGTGACTTTAATTGCTATGCAAGGGACTTACCCGACTTTGAGGGTTTCAAAGCCTCGAGTGTAACATTCCGAGCCGTCCTCTGTTCTCTCTCGATGGTGGTTATCCCCATTCTGTTGGAATTTTCACACATTGGTGGTATGTTGATGGGATTGCTTTGACATTGTGGATCCATGGTCCGCCCAGGATTACATTATACGAGGATAGGCAATCCATTACTCCAAATCTCTCATATGAAGCCACGCCTTCCACATAGGTTGCCAGTGATTTCTCCCAAGGTGTTCTTTGTTTCTCCACCTGAATCCAACCAGGATCTTTGGATTTCTTGATGATCTTTCCTTCATCTATCTTCATAGCTTTAAGGACGTCAAGCATCACCAGGTTGATTGAAGCGCCTCCGTCTCATCGATTCTTGATACCTTTTTTGTGCCAATTTGCATGGTGATTACCAGCCGTCATGGTGTAGATCTGATATTCCCTGCAGGTCCGAGTCATCAAAGGTAATAGCGGGCAATGACTTGGGCCTGGAAGGAGGTTGAAGTCTGGATTCCCTGGATATTCTTTTGGTAGCTGAGCTGGTCAGACCACAGATTTCTGATCCTCCATTTATGAATTTGACTTCATAGATGGGGGGAGGAGGAGGAGGGTCTTTGTCGTTTCCTGGATCTCTCTTGTTTTGTCCTTCATCTTTGTTCTTTGGCTGCTGGATTAAATCCTTCAAGAAGCCTTTCTTTAGGAGATAAGCCACCTGTTTCCTGAGCTGGATGCATTCTTCTGTGGTGTGCCCGATGTCCTGATGGAAGTCACACCATCTCGTTGGGTCTTTCCTGGGATTGTCTGATTTCTTGGGCCATCTGACTGTATCTCCCAGGCTTTCAGCGTTTAATTAATCCTGCAGATTAATAGAGAAGTTATATTCTGGAATAGTTGGTAAGCTAGAAAGGTTACCTTTGTGTTCTTGTGCCATGTTGACTTGGATATTTCGGGCCTGGAATAGGGTCCGATCTGGGGTTGCCTCCTTTCCGGTAGGAGCTTTTCTGTTAGTGTGTCCATAGACTTGCTTTCCGCCGGATGAGTTCGTTCTGAAGTTGAGATCTTCTTCTAATCTGACATGCTCTAAGGTGATGGAGTGAACAGTGGCAAAGGTTGGGCATGCTTTCTTGGTCAGGTCCGCATAGATGTCACTGTCAAGCAGGACCCCTTGCCTGAAGGCTTCCACCGCTGTTTCTTCATCACACCTGGGAATGGCCACCTTTTCTTTGACAAATCTGGCCAGAAATTCTTTGAGAGATTCTTCAGGAAGTTGCTTTACCCTGAACAGGTTACTGGGTCTCTTAGCCATATCTCTCGCCGCGAATTGTTGATTGAAGGCATTGATTAATTCTGCAAAATTCTTGATACCTCCATTTGGGAGATTGATGAACCACTGTAATGCTGCTCCGGTCAGGGTTGTACCAAAGCCCTTGCACATGCAGACTTGCCTGAGTTCACTGGGTATTGAGGCAGCCAACATCTTCTGTTTGAATATGGCAACATGATTTTGTGAATCAGAGGTTCCATCATAAGTTCTCATGGATGGAACAGTAAATTTCTTGGGGAGATCAATCTTTGCAATTTCATCTGCAAAGGGTGAATCTGCAAAGCTGTCAACTTCTACTTCAGCCACAGGGTCTGGCACTCCAGGTATATTTTCTATTTTGTTGTGGAGTTTTTGGATTTCCTGAAGCATAGCCATCATTATTGCTGCTTCAGTTTTGTTTGTTTCATCATTGGGAATGGTTGGGGTACCGGATAATGTATCCTTCTCCGGGGTTCCAAAATTAGAAAAGTCAATGTTTTTGATAATGGATGAGAATGGGGTTCCTGGTTCGAATCTGGTCTTGGAGCCCGAAGCCTGATTTTCCAATTTTTCCTCAAAGCTAGACTCGATTCCTCCACCTATTGATTTCTTCGCCTGCCGGTGCCTTCTCTTGGATTGTTTCCAATTCTTTGATCTTGGCCAGGGCAGCCGCTAATTGTTGTTCTGCGGTGAGTTCCACCATTTTTGTGTGTGAATATTAAATGAAAAATGATAAAGGGAATTTTATTGGTTGAAGAACTAGATGCCCCACGGTGGGCGCCAATTGTTTTAGCAGGATTTTCCGAAAGGATCCAAAGCTTAATTATAGAGTAGTTAGGGTATCTAGTTCTATAAGTTTGGAATAATATTATGAGTAAATAACAAAGAAGGACTAAGTATAAAAGATATCACTTGTATTAATTAAATAAGCTAAGTACAAACTCGTGTATATAATTGAGAGTACAGGAAATAGTAAGAGATAAATTAATAGATAACTAATGAATCACCCCCCTTACAAATGCTCGATCATGCTATTTATAGTTCTACAAATATTAACGTTGTATTCAATCTCAATGTTCTTCTCAATAGTCGGAGCTGTTACCTGATTAATAGGGCACCTTTCCTACTAATCCGGTTGACCCGTTCTTCTCTAACTGTTTTTAGCTTTTCTCCTTAATCACGTCTTGATTCGTGGGAGTGATATAGTCTTGTGGTTAGACTTGGTCTTCCTTGAGAATAGGACGTGGTCATTTAGTTTGTATAACTGTATTTCTTGTTATTCTTCTTAATCCAGCCTGCCTGAGTGTCGTGCCAGGCTACTCTGTACTCACCATCAGGCTTTTCTTTCCAGGATTTAGTTGCCTTCTTGCTATAATATTCTTCAATAGTTGAATAGTAGTCAGACTTGTTCGGTCCTAGGTTACTTCAGTCAGACTAATAAGGTCAGGCCAGGCTGGAGTCAGACCAGGCTAAACTGGGCCTAACAATATCTAAAAGGCAAAATAAACATAAGTGCTCATATTTAGGGACATTTGCTACCGTCGGTCTTACCATGAGTGATAATATGGGTAACAATCTAGTTTGACTCTTAAACGCCTTATTAGTTATATTTCGTTTTTATTTTACTCTTTCAATTTTCAGATTTATTATTAATTTGTACTTTCTTTTTTAAAATTTGGTTTACTTTATTATTATTATAATGTTTTTTTTACTATATGCTTTTTCGACTCCTTCATTTAAATCTCCTTAAATTATGAGAGTTCGGGGGGTTTCATGTGACTCATGCCGGTTGATCTTATATGATTTTTTGAGTCTTAAGTTCTAATGTTATCGTTGTACACAAAAAAAAAAAAAAATTGAACATTAAACAGATATAATCCCGTGCATTGCACGGGTCACAAAACTAATTGGATTTTATAAGACACATTTAATATGGGTAGTGATATATCCGCGGGGAAATGTACTCTCCCATGGGGTTTGTTGCGTGTAAGACACCATTGCCCTTATTCTTCTTTTGACTCTTAATTACTTAGTGTCTTACTTTTGCTATGTGGTCCACTATTGTATTATTCAAAGGACAAATATTTTTACTTGTGTTGTTTCCTTGTGTAAATTAATACGGAGGTACTAATTTGTCTATTTCCTAATAACATATATTAGGTAGTTTATTTCCTAAATAATACTTCATCCGTCCCGGTCAATTGTTATCCTTTGGTTTTGTCATAAAGATCAAGGAAATAAGAGGAAACCAATTATTAAATGACAAGTGGACCAAATTGAGTGTGAGAGATCAAATTGCTCATCAATTGTATTATTAAAATAGAAAGAACAATAATTGATTGAGACATCCAAAAATAAATAGGACAACAAATGATTGAGACGGAGGGAGTACATAATTTGGGCATCGTTAAAATTTCAAACTAAGGGCGGTATTATTTTAAATCGAAGTGGTCTTAGCCTAGTGATTAAGACTAACGCATCGTGATAATAGGTCACGAGTTTGAATCCCTCCCTGGCTCCCCCTTATACTGTACAGGTTTTGTGAGCTATTTTTGGTAGATTTTTAGGTATAAATGTATAATGATTGTGCAACAATAAACAACCGTGCAAGATCGAGTCGGCAATATAATTGACCATTCTTTTGTCTTATTTCTTTCACATGAGTATCTTTAATCCATTTTAAATTTAAAATGGGTATACGCATGAGTATTTGCCATTTTTAAAATGGTGTTTTACAATTAACTATTAACTGACGCAGAATACAAGCGAGTCTATATCTACCGGGGTCGACTAAACTCAATACCTGATCGAATGGGTAATGGGTAAAAGATGAGCCATTCTATGGGTCATAACTCATAACATTACCATCTTTACCGAAAAAACTAAATTGACAACAATCAAAATTACTAAATCAATCCTAAATTGCCTCTCTAATTTTCCCGAAGTAATTTTGTCATAGTGATTAGTTTGATTGACAGGTTGGATGTATTCATTGGATGATGGAGGCATGAGAGACGTCATCACTTAGCGTGTCATCACCTAGCTTCAGTCGAGTCTTTATACATTACTCTTAGTACTTTATATTTGGTTATGTAGCTATTGGGTTCTAAGGCATAACACTTAGTTTGTATAACTTAATTATGTTTCTTTAACTCTAAACTATCTACGCAATAAATGTGTCACCAATATGCTGTCTTGTTTACATTTCCTTGAGCAACCAAGATGTGTGACGCTCCCAAGTGCTAGGAAAGCCTAGTTAAAGGCTTTCCGGTGTTTGGGGGTGTTACATAGTTAACTTACTAAATTAATACGGTATGTGTATATATTGTGAGGCGGAGGTAATTAGCTAATAATATTTACAAGAAGTTGTAAAATTAGCTAATTGTTTTTTATTAGACTCGTTTTATATTGATAAAATGGTCAAATGTCACTTAAAATGTTAAGTGTATATTAGTCACTAATTTGTATTATTTAAATGTTAAATAATCAAAGTTATATTTATTTATATATGATAATTAAATATTGGACATATAAGCATTTGTAGGACAAATGTCGAAAGTCGAAATAAGACTAATAATATAAATGGGACAAAATTGATGATGTCATTAGGATAACATAATCAATGCCTAGTCTTTGGCCATCACCACTAGTTTTGTTACCCATTTGTTTACATTTCTAAGTCTATAAATACCTCACTATTTACATCATTTAAAGGTTGATTTTTAAGAGACCAAAAATCCTCTAAATACTTCATCTTGGCTTTGTTCATCTTTTCTTCATCAAACTTGATCAATTGTTGATCAATCCTCATCAATTAAAATCTCAAATTATAATATACATCAAATATTATTAGTGTAATAATATTCATATATTATAAAGGGTTGCTACTTATAATATCTAGTTAATATTATTAGTAACTTTGGAGTAAATCTTGGGTGCAATCAAAGGAGGTGTCCTAATTTAGATACTAGGAAATTCATCCAAGCTTGAAGAGTTCCACAATATTATCAATAGTTGTTGATCTTGGTTCTATTTAAGCCAATGTAAGGAAATTTCCATCTTTTACTTATTTTTAAACCATTATATTTACATGCATGACTAGATCCATAAACAGTAGATTAAAATTAATTTAGTAACTAATTGAAGGAGTTTAATTAAGGGTCAAGGACTTTTATACAGTCGTATTATCAAATTAAAATTGAAGAAAAAGACTGTTATAAGACAGCATTTAGGTGTCCTGGTTCTTTGGGGACATTTGAATGGGTAGTCATGCCATTTAGACATTAAAATGCAGGCGCTGTATATCAGCAAAAAATGAATTGTGTTTTTCATGATTTGATTGGGGATTCAATGGCCATATATATTGATGATGTTGTTATTAAGTCCATTGAATGAACATGCCCATATATTCTTTAAGGGAAGAAGAGGTCTAAGACAAGGGAACCCTATTTCCCCCTTGTTGTTTACTCTTTATATGGAGTATTTAAGCAGACTTTTAGAGGAGGTGGGTGTCAGGCCTCATTTTAGATTTTATCCTCTATGCAATGGTATCAAGTTGACCCATTTGATGTTTGCTGATAACCTATTATTGTTCTGCACTGGTGATATAAAATCTGTGGTGACCAATATAGAGGCATTGAATTGCTTCTTGAGGCATCATGTTTGAAGATTAGCAATGAGAAGTCAGATATGATTTTCAATGGTATTCAACCAGATGTTGAGGATGCCCTACTAATTTTTACTGGTTTTAAAAGGGGAGATGTTCCCTTTAAATATCTGGGGGTCAGGATATCTCATAAGAGACTGACAAGAATTGATTATAACAGTCTGGTTGACTGAATTCTGGCAAGGATCAGAGGTTGGAACAAGAGGAAGATTTCATATACAAGAAGATTAAATTTGGTAAAATCTATTCTAAATACTATTCATATATATTAGGCTTAAATTTTCATTCTCTTTGTTGGTGTTATGGATAGAATCCAAGCTTTATGCAGGAATTTCTTATGGGAAGGTAATGAAAATTACTTTAAAGCTCCTTTAGTAGCTTGTAGTACAATCTGTAAACCAAAGGAGAAGGGAGATTGGGTCTGGTAGATAGCAAAACATGGAATACAGCTATAGTTGGAAAATTAGTTCCGTGGATGGTTAGGATAAATGACCATCTTTGGAATAAATGGATTGATAAGGTTTATATGAAAGTAAGGAACTGGATGGATTATTCACCTAACAGTGCTAGCTCTTGGGTATGGAGGAATATCTGTGAGATAAAGGAGAAACTGAATAGGGCTTATATTGGAGGGAAATGGTTGGGAGCATATAGAGAATATATACCATAACAAGTGGATATGACTGGCTCATGCAGAATAATGATATGAAGGTCCTTTGGGCAAAGTTAGTGTGGAATAAATTAAACATACCAAAGCATAACTTTGTTGTCTGGTTGATTCAAAATGGTAGGCTTCTAACACTTGACATGATCAATAGAATGGGTATCATAACTCAGTCCATCTATTACCAGTGTGAACTTCTTCTTGAAATCATAAACATTTGTTCCAGGAATGCCTTTATACAAGGCAATGTTATACCAGATTGTTTAATTGGTTGCAAATTCCAATCGGGGCTGATGTAAGTGCTGAAGGTATGCTGAAGATGAGGATATATTCAGGATTTGTTAGACTATTACTATTGATACGGGTCGTTGCAACCCTATCAAAAATAAACCCGAAAGATCTCTAACTAATGCAGCTACGGAAGTCGGGGTCGAATCCACAGGGAGGCTATGTTGCTAACTACTTGCTAAACTAAGTCTGTCTTAATTGTCACAACTTGGGATTTTGAATTGATTTCTAAACTAAAACTAATCTAAAGTAAAGAGAGAAAGAAAATGCAAGGAATAAATAAAAAGCAGTTCAATAAGAGAGAGAAACTAGGACTTCGGTTCACTACAGCTGTGACGGTCTAAAATGGTTAAGGTCCGGTCCGGGTATTCTTAGAAGAGCAGTGAATATCTCCTTCCGGTCTCTATTCGCTCTAGATTACTACTGACTTAACTTCCACCCTCATCAGAGTAATCTAATGCCTAAACTACTCTAGGTCCTTCCGGTCCACTGGGGTAGTCTATTGGTCACAGTCAGGTCTATTCCCTTCCAATTTTCGGATCTAGGTCAGAAATTACCAAAGGTCTAGCTAATCGCTGTGCATCGATTTGCTAGTTAAACAGTTTAAACATCTATGAGGCAATTCTAATTGGTACCTATTCCAGATCTAGGTTATATAAGTCCATAAAGTTAAGAGGAAAGAAAGGAAACATCTATGAGGCAATACTAATCTAGTTAAAGGCATAAGGGGAAGGGGGAAATAATGCATAAAGGAACAACTAAACTAAATAAGAGAATTAAAGAGAGAAGAGAAGGAATAATAATACCGAATTTAAAGGAGAGAAAATAGTCCATAGAGTTAAGAGGAAAGAAATTATATACTAAAAGTTTTAAGGGAAGAGAGAAAGAGTCAGGGAGATGATCTCCCCCAAAAATCTGATCCCCAATACAATGATCTATACTCCCTATTTATAATAAAACAAACTAGCTAGGTCTAACAAATAAAACAAAGTTGGGCTTTATTGCGTCATTTAGTGCGTCGACCAATCTTTAGCAGTGGTCTTCACTCGATCGAGCCTAGTGGCGTACTATCGAGCGGTTTCCTTAGCATAAGTCCTCGATCGAATACATTAAGGACTCAAGGTGGTCGATCCAAAAGAGTAGCTGGTCGGTCGAAATATAGAGAGGTCGATCGAAATGTGTATATTTCAGAGTTCTCGATCGAGAGCTTCAGCGCGTAATTTCCTGCTTTGCGTACTGAACTTCAAACGGCCGCCATTTCTTCGTTACTTGTCCGAATCAAACGATTTTCATGGCGTTGGAAAGCTAAGAGGATAAGTTCACCTCCAATTGGAATCAACTGATTATCTATTGTAGAACTTGAGATATGGTACTTCAAATTAGGCACTAGTAGTTTAAAGCTCTTCCTTTGTCCGCTAAGCTTCCTTACTCCTATGCGCATCACCAAAATGGTATTTCCTAAGCTCCAAATCTAATTGTCTCCTAAATGCAAGCTTGGAAGACGGTTTTAGGCTCAATTCCGCATCTTTAAGCACATTCCTGCAATTAGTACAAGAAATCCCAAAGTACGCAATTCGGGGGCATATTCGTAAAAATAACTACTATAATAGCATAGAAATGCGTGCATTAATTTTCTAAAAAGACCATATAAAATGCACGCATGAACTGTAATACTACGGTTTTCTCGTCTTATCTTACTCGGTCGAGTAGGCCATACTCGGTTAAGTAAGTTGTCGAGTGCTTTTAAACAGGCTTCTTTTTTTGGTGCACTCGACTGAGTTGTGAGGATCTCGGTCAAGTAGGTCATACTCGGCCGATTATGTCAGGTACTCAACCGAGTACCCGGTCTGACGGGTTATATCCGCGGTTTTAATTAAAATGATTAGATGAGTATAAGTATCGCTTAATCATTTTCTAAAACATTTTTCCAAAACCTAAACTACGTTCATTGATCCTCTAATCATCTTCATCATATCCAAGCAAGGATTAATCGATCGTGAGCCCTTCTACCTCGTTTCCCGTGTCGATTCTATTTGTAATTCTTTAGCATTTTCTTAATCAATATATGGTTGTCGTTAGGGGTTATGCAAACCCTAGATTGGGTTAATTTGGGGGTAGAGATTTATTGTGATAGTTGGTGATTAGTATTATTTTTTTTTACCATTGTTGTAGGTGACGATGTAGTACTCGTTGTGCATTTGTATGATTAACTGCAGTATAACGAATTACAAGAGGGTAGGGTTTCTCTACTTAGTTGATTGCATAATTGGGTATAAGATGACATTTAAATTGATTGATTGGTTTTATTATTGTGATTGTGGCTGATTGTGATATCTCTGGTTATTGGTTACTGTTGGTGAAGCCATGTTCGGGAGATGGTATTCACACCCAAGTTTGCCTCTTGTGGCTCCCGTCACAAGGGGGATGTGCACATTAATGATCCGGGTACGCTCGTTGCGATGAGCGGGGTTTTGGTGGTATAGCTACGGTCCCCACTCGCAGCGAGGGTTACCTGTTGTGATGGGTAACTTGACAGGACTACACATTTCAGTATGTAGTAGGTTACTGGTTACTATTGGAGTTTGGAGGATGGTTACTACAGTTTGGATTGGATTGTGTATTTATGATTTCTTATTTTGGTTATGCAGTTGACTGACCCCGTTTATTGTTTTCAAAACTGTGGTGATCCATTCGGGGATGGTGAGCAGTTGGTTTAGCAGGTATTGGATGTAGGTCGTGGGATATGGACAGGCAGAGTCATCACATGTTCTTTAGCTAGCGTTCGTTGTTGTCTTAAACATTAGTTTTCTTTTGGTTTCTTTTCAGAGTTGTAAACAGTTTTGGTTTGATTTTCAGTTTAAGTTTGGTTAAACAATTTGTACTTTTAATAAACGTCCAATTATGGTCCATTTTGATATACTTTACCTCGGGCAACCGATATGGTAGCACTTCCATTTACTAAGGTAGGCCTTGGCAAGGAACTTTGGTAGATGGGGGTGTTACAAAGTGGTATCAGTGCGATGATTTTGGAACCTAAAACCTATGAACCAAATGAACACAGGGTGTCTAATCAAGATGAACCCGGGTAGGAATTGTGTGGAGCTACTGCAAAGGTTTGAGAGACGTCTCAAAAACGAGATGTTGCCCACACAAATTCGAGCTGGTTACTACGAGGTTTGTCTTGGGGATCGGTGTATGATTGTGTTTATATCTGTGTATAAATAGAATGGATGCACATGTTGCGGTTCAAGATAGTATGACATTAATTGGATGCATATGTTGTGGAGTAATTGAGGTAATATAGAGAGGAATGATGTGTATGATTGGTTATTTATGTTTTGTCGTTCATGGTATAAAAACATGTAAATAGGCTGTTGATTTGTGTTTAAGTACTTATACTTGTTGGTTATGTGTTTGGGGGGATCGTTTTAAGAATGACTCGGCCGAGCATGGAAGGTACTCGATGGAGTAGAGGGCAATCGACCGAGTAACTGTCACTCGGCCGAGTGAGGGTATTTGTGCATTTGGCAGTAGCTTCTGGAATATGACCACTCGGCCATGTAGAGGCAGTACTTGTAATACTACGGTTTTCTATGTCTGTGGGTACTCTATCGAGTGGGACTTACTCTGTCGAGTAAGTATGTTTGGATACAAAACAGTAGTCTGCCTGATTGGTACTCGATCGAGTATGTGGGACACTCGATCGAGTAAGGGGCACTCGATCGAGTAAATCACTTACTCGATCGAGTAGGTTGGTTAAGCGGGTTGTTTTAGCCAGGTTTTCTTGGTAACGCGTGATTAATATATAAAGCCTTCCGTCACTTCTTTATCATTTTTCACCTTTTCTAAAACCTTTTAAAGAGAAAACAAATTACGTTGCTTTCATTCGTCACGTTGCTATCAATCCCAAAGGCTAAGGTTGTCGGATCGTCGTGTTCTTTACGCCGTTGAGTTCGTCGTGTCGAGGGTAAGATCCTTGTATAGTATTTATATTGTTTTGTTGATTTTTTTTAAACCCCTAATTGGGTATATTGGGGGTTTTGGGAGTATAATGTTGTGTTAGATGGTAATTGTATGTTATGTGATTATAGAAGGAGGTTTCGTAGAGGAGCATTATTATCTGGCTGCTTGTGACGGTCTCGTGATTGCTTATTTCAGGTAGGGTTTCCCTACTCGGTTATTGGTTACATAATTGTTTTGGTGGTTGTATTTATTGTTGATCTATATCATGTTGGTTTGATGTTGGAGTTATTGTTGCATAATTGATTGTATAACTGTCTGTGGTTCTCGAGGTGCGTCCTCGGCTGAGTGGAGTCACTTGCGGGAGTGGCTTTATGCCCTTGATTCCCCCTATGTGGAACCCGCGATAGAGGGATTGTGCACATTAAGGAACATGGGTTATCGCTCGGATGAGATGAGCGGGGCTTAGGTGGGAACGGCTGTGGTCCCCCACTGGCGGCGAGGAATATCTGTTGCGATAGGTATACTGGCAGGACTACACACTTTAGTGTGTAGTCAGGTGTGTGGAGTTGTGATGGAGTTTGGGTAATGTGTGTGTTGTATATTGTATATTGTATTTGTGTAATCAGTAACTGACCCCGTTTAAATGTTTTGAAAACTGTGGTGATCCATTCGGGGATGGTGAGCATTTATTGAGCAGGTATGAGATGGACGCGCATAGGATAACTCGATTGAGTCACCACAAGATGTCTATAAGTCTTCCGTTGTGTCTTTAAACATTTATTTACTTCAGTTGGTGTCGCATTTTTGGAACAGTTGTATTTTCATTTGACAGTTTTGGTTTGGACATGTATCGCTTTAAATTTATTTAATAATGTACGTTTCTTTATTGTCTATTTGATATACATTGCCTCGGGTGACCGAGATGGTAGCATTCACATGCATTAGGTGGTCCTGGTAAGGCACATGGTGTATGGGGGTGTTACAAAGTGGTATCAGAGCGACAATTTTGGAACCTGTAACTAATGAACTAAATGGATATAGGGAGTTAAAATAAAATGAACCCGGGTAGGAGTTGTTAAGAGCTAATGCAAAGGCTTGGGAGACATCCTAAAGCCGCGATCTTGCCCTACAACTTTGAACCAGTCACTAGGGGTGTCTTGGGATCGCTATGTGTTTATTTAAGTTATGTTGCATATTTATATTGAAATGTGTGATATGAATCGGTGGATAAATGAATGTGGAGAATGGAGAATGTGGTGGCAAAAGGTGAGTAAGTAGCATGATTATATGTTGATATGATAAACAGAATTGCATGATGATTGATTTATAATGTGGCTTGTTAGAAACATGTGAATAGGATGTTGAATTATTGTATATACGTAAGCATATCGATATATATATATATATATATATATATATATATATATATATATATATATATATATATATATATATATATATATATATATATATATATATATATATATATATATAGTTGTTGTGGAAAGTAGTTGAGTTGAGCATGCGGGTAGCTTATGAGTCAGCATGACTCGATCGAGTAGGTAAGGGACTCGATCGAGTGGTTAGGACTCGGTCGAGTGGGGAGTGTAACATTTTTTATCTATCGCTGTTGTTTTTGGGCACTCGATCGAGTAAGTTGGGGACTCGATCGAGCGAGGTCTACTCGATCGAGTAAGTAAGGGGCTCGATTGAATGAGGTTTTTTATGCTTTCTGGTCAGGTTCTGGAGTCGAGGCACTCGATCGAGTGGATTGTGTTGCTCGGTCGAGTATGAGCTACTCAGATCATGTTCGTATTTACGTTGTGGGATGTGTGTTTATGTTTACCTCTTCTCTTATATAGCTTAATGATGCCGCCAAAGAGATTTGCGTTGTATGCTAGGGCCGAGATGATGTGTATTGATGAGGTTGTTAAGATGCTAGAGCATCAAGACGCGCTTACGGACGCCTTAAAGAAGTTTGGGAAAGATAAGGAGGCTGGGGTAGACTTTGCTAAGATGAGCATCAACATCGCCCGTTTCAATCCGAAGGAGTATATGGGTACGGGGGCACCAATCTTGCTTGATAATTGGCATAGGGAGACGGAGAATATTCTGAATGTGGTTCACTGCCCCTGAGGACTTTAAAGTGGAACAAGCCGCGCAATCTACTTGAGAGATGTGGCTGGAGAATGGTGGGATTAGGTGACGGAGAGCGCCTTTGACTTGTATGTGAGACAGGGGAAGTCAGCTATACCTTGGAGTGATTTCAAGAGAGCTATATGTCGAGAGTTTGTGCCGGAGCATGTTCGTAGTAAGCTGAGAGAGGAGTTTGATGATTTCAAAATGACTCCGGAGATGACGGTGGCTGAGTACTACCACAAGTTTAATGAGAAGTCTAGGTACGCAGAGGATATGGGGCTGAGTCAGGAGAACTTAACGTTGAGATTTTAGAAGGGTTTGACGTATAAGATTATGGAAAATTTACCGGTTGGGGTTCTTACATATGTTAAGGAAGTGTATGAGAGAGCGGGAAGAGCTGAGAGATTGGTTGAGATGGCCAAGGAGAATAGGGATAGAGGTCCCGAGAAGAGGAAAACTTAGAGTGAGGGTGGTGGTCAGTTTAGTTACAAGAGGGGCAACCATAACCAAGCGAGGGCTTATCCATTAGGATCGGGTTTTAGTGGTGGAGTTTCGTTTGGGCGTGGTCGTGGTCGTGGTCATAGCACCTAGGGTATATCTTACTTTAACTGGGGCGGTATAGGCCACAAGAGACATGAGTGCAACAGTTTTGTGGGCAGGGATTTTCAGGGGCAATCAAAGGGAGTTTCTCTGAGGGTCCGTCTCAGAGATATGCTAGCAACAGGTCGGCTAGGTCATGGAACAATCAGGGTGGTCAGGGTAACAACAACGGTGGGGCTAACCGCAATGACGTTAATTCATATAAGAAACCGGAAGCAAACAACAACTAGGGGTCGGGGTCGGCTGTTAATGTGACACCCCCATACTCCAAGTGCCTTACCAGGACTACTCAGGTATAAAGATGTCACCATCTCGGTTTTCCGAGGCAATGATAATCAAAATACAATGAAGAAACAGTATTTAAATAGCATAATGTTTAAGTGAGTAAATACAATCCAAAACCAACTGCCAAACTATAGTTTACATGATCTTAAAACAACTGTCTTAAAAGCTATTAAGACTACAACGGAAGACTCTATCATCTGATGGCGACACATCCCAGCTATCCCTTGTACCTCGACTCATACTTGCTCAACAACTGCTCACCATCCCCGAATGGATCACCACAGTTTTTAAAACAATTAAACGGGGTCAGTACTAATCACACAATTTATATAACTCAATAAAACATCACACAACACAGCTCAATCGTCACAGATATACTCCGAAGTCCATCACCCAACTCCACAATACTGACTACACACTAAAGTGTGTAGCCCTGCCAGAGTACCCATCGCAACAGGTTACTCCTCGCCGCCAGTGAGGGACCGCAGCCGTTCCCACCTAAGCCCTGCTCATCTCCGTCGAGCGATAAACCCAAATCCATTATTGTGCACATCCCTTCTGTGGCGGGTTCCACAGAAGGCGAATCATGGGCGTGAAGCCACTCCCACAAGTGACTCCACTCAGCCAGGGATGCACCCCGAAGAACACAAAACTACTAATCAACAATCAAACCCTACCTGGAATGCAATACAATCAGACGATCTCAACAGCTGTTATCAAAAAGCCTCCTCTACGAATCCTCCTCCTAACATATGATCACATAATTACTAACAATCATAAAAACTAACAAAACCCCCAAACCCCTTAACCCCTAAATAAGGGTTTAAAAAAACTTAATAAAATACTTTAAAATTTGTACGTAGATCTTACCCTCGACGCAAGGATCACAAGAATGTAAAGGATGATGAATTCCGATCTCTCAAGCTCCGGGAATTGTCAATAATGCGAAAGATGCGAAGTACGTAGGTTGAAATATCTTTTGAAGTAATTAGGTTTATAAAAGTGTATTATGAAAGTGACGGAAAGGTTTATATACTAATTCGCATTATTAACAAAACCCGACAAAACATTACCCTTAAACCGAGCTACTCGATCGAGTGGCTGACGTACTCGATCGAGTGCCACTTACTCGATCAAGTACCCAGGATGCTCGATCGAGTATCCTATAGGCAGAAACGTTTATAAAAACAAAAACACCCTTACTCGACAGAGTAAGGCCCACTCGATAGAGTACCCAGAGGCTCATAAAACCTTAGTATTACAGTCTTCCCTCCTTAAAAAGAACTTCGTCCCCAAAGTTCAAACCACAACAAAGAAAATACATACTATAACACTCCCGACACAACAACCCAAAACAAAACTTAACATAAAAGCATACTACCAACCAAACTCAACCCGACTCAAACCATTACTAACAATACCGACACAACACAAAAAGGGTGTAAAACCTCTTTGCGATCATCTCCTACCCCCCTAAAAGAAACAAGGTTACGTCCCCGTAACCATACATACCTGATAAAAAAGGAAAGGGTAACGCTCTCTCATGGCCACCTCTGCCTCCCACGTAGCTTCCTCTACCTCATGATTAGACCAAAGGATCTTAAGTAAACTGTCTCACCACTCCTAGTCTTCCGAACCTTCCGGTCAAGAATCTGCTTAGGCACCTCAAGATAAGACAAGGACTCATCTAGCTCTATGCTCTCTGCCTATAACACATGTGACGGGTCACTCACATACTTCTGCAACTGAGATACATGAAACACATTATGCACTCTCTCAAACGCAGCTGGTAAAGCCAAACGATAAGCAACCTCTCCAACCCGGTCTAAGATCTCATAAGGTCCTATGAACTTCTGACTCAACTTGCCTTTCTTCTAGGAGACACTTTCAGAAGAACCTTGTCCCCAACCTGAAACTCTATATCCCACCAATGTAGATCTGCATAACTCTTTTGCCTATCCTGAGCCGCTCTCATCCTTTCCCCGATCATCTTAATCTGCTCAACCATCTCATGTACCATCTCTGGTTCTATAACCACTGCCTCAGCACTGTCGTCCCATCAAATCGGACTCCGATATCTCCTCCCATATAAAGCCCCAAATGGTGCCATGCCAATACTGGTGTGATAGCTGTTGTTTTAAGAAAACTCAATCAAATCTAATCTCTGCTCCCAGCTACCACCAAAATCCATCACACAAGCTCGTAATATATCCTCAAGAGTCTTGATTGTTCTCTCAGTCTGACCGTCTATCGCAGGATGAAATGCTGTACTCATCTTCAATGTCGCTCCCAAAGATTCCTGCAACTCTTTCCAAAACCATGAGATAAATCTCGCATCTCTGTCAGATACTATGTCCTTAGGCACTCCATGCAATCTCAACACATGCGTCCGATAAGCCAAAGCTAATTGTTCCTTGGTCCACGTATCTTTCATTGGCACAAAATGAGCTGACTTGGTCAGTCGATCCACTATTACCCTTATCATGTTGTTACCCTGTTGACTCTTTGGCAAACCCACGATAAAATCCATAGAAATGGATTCCCACTTCCACTCAGGTACCTCTAAAGACAGAATCTTACCTTGTGGTCGTCGCTGTTCCCCTTTAACTCTCTAACATGTCAAACAACGGGCCACAAACTCAGCTGTCTCTTTCTTCATCCCAGGCCACCAGAACGTGTTCTTTAAATCCTTGTATAGCTTGTCACCACCTGGATGCACTGAATATTGTGTACAATGTGCCTCTGTCATGATTGTCTTTTTCAGCTCCTCATCATTTGGGACACACCACCTCCCATCAAACCTCAAGCTACCATCTGAATGAATAGAGAATCTAGACACGGTCCCTTTCTCTACTCCCGCTCTCCACTTCACCATCTTAGGGTCTAAGGCCTGTTTACTTCGAATATCATCATAAAGATCAGGCGGCACTGTTAAATCTCCTATGGTGTCTCCTCTCTGCATCATATGTATCCCAAACTTCCCCACCTCGTCTCTCAACCTCATCAAAGATAAAGCTGTACACAAAGAATGTACACTCTTCTTGCTTAAGGCATCACCAACAACATTGGCTTTCCCTTCATGGTAGATAATATCCATGTCATAATCGCCAATCAACTCCATCCACCTCCTCTGTCTCATGTTCAACTCCTTTTGAGTGAAGATGTACTTGAGACTCTTGTGATCAGAAAATACCTTAAAGGTTGCCCCATAAAGGTAATGTCTCCAAATCTTTAGAGCAAACACCACTGCACCCAACTCTAGATTGTGTGTAGGATAATTCTCCTCATAAGGCTTCAATTGCCTAGAAGCATAGGCAATCACTTTACCGTTCTGCATCAACACACATCCCAACCCATTCTTTGAGGCATCTGTATAAACCACAAAGTTCTCACTGCCTTTAGGTAATACTAAGATATGAGCTGTGGTCAAACGTTCCTTTAATGTTTGGAACGCCGTCTCACAACTATCATCCCAACGAAACCTGATCTCTTTCCTCATCAACGCTGTCATAGGTCTAGCAATCTTGGAGAAATCCTTCACGAACCGTCTGTAATATCCAGCTAAACCCAAGAAACTCCTGAGCTCAACAACATTCTTTGGTGCTTCCCACTTGGTCACTGCCTCAATCTTTGCCGGATCCACAGCTACCCCATCTATAGAGATCACATGCCCTAGAAAAGCAACTCTCTCTAACCAGAACTCACACTTGGACAACTTAGCATATAACTCGTGCTCCCTCAAGGTATGCAACACAATCCTCAGATGCTCCTCATGTTCCTCCTTAGTCTTGGAATAAACTAAGATGTCATCGATAAAAACCACCACAAACTTGTCCAGAAACTGACTGAAAACTCTGTTTATCAAATCCATAACCATAGCCGGTGCATTAGATAATCCAAAAGGCATCACAACATACTCATAATGGCCATACCTCGATGTGAAAGCTGTCTTTGGTATGTCCACCTCTCTAATCTTCACTTGATGGTACCCCGACCTCAAATCATTGTTGGAAAAGACTGATGCACCACTCAACCGATCAAACAGGTCATCTATCCTTGGCAAAGGATACTTGTTCTTCAACGTCACTCGTTTCAGCTCCCTATAATCTATGCACAACCTCAAACTCCCATCTTTCTTTTTCAAAAAAAGAACTGGTGCCCCCCATGGTGATACACTAGGTTTAATGTATGCCTTCTCTATCAGATCATCTAGCTATTTCCTGAGCTCCTCCAACTCCTTAGGACCCATCCGGTACGGTACCTTAGAGATTGGCGCCGTCCCCGGTTTCAGCTCAACCGTGAAATCTATCTCCCTCTTCGATGGCAACCCCGGAATCTCCACTGGAAAGACATCTGAAAACTCACCCACCACTGGTATCTGGTCAACTGTCGGACTCTCTATCCGGCCATCTCTCATATGGCACAAGATCAACGGACACCCCTTCCTGAGATAGGACTTCAAGGTCACAGTTGCAATCAACTTAACTTTGGGTTTGACCACAAACCCACGATAAGACACACTAACGCCCTTAGGACCTCTCAAAGACAGTTTCTTTTGATGACAGTCTATCTTAGCTTTATACTTTCCTAACCAATCCATCCCGACTATCATCTCAAAACCGTCTAAAGGAAACTCTAGCAAGTCTACATGTAGATCCACTTGCCCAACTATCATAGATACATCCCTAAACAACCTCCCACATGTTACAGACTCTCCCGAAGGTATAAAAACTTGCTCACTTACAGGCTCGTAAACTCTCAGACACAACCGTTTAACATGACTCGAAGATACAAACGACTGAGACGCCCCCGAATCAAACAAAACAAATGTATGAATACCGTTAACAAGAAAGGTACCAGGGATAACATGTGCGTCGTCCTCAGCTGCTTTCTTTTCCATCATATACAGCTTTCCACTGGTCTTCTGTCCACCTCCCTCGACAGTACTAGCTGAAGTAGTTGGCTTAGTACCCGACCCCTGATTGTTGTTGTTGTTCGTAGCTGGTTTTTGATAAGAATTACCTCCACCCTGGTTACCCTGACCTCCCCGGTTGTTCCATGACCCAGCTGATCTGTTGCTCGCATAACTCTGTGCCAGACCCTGAGAATAGCTCCCCTGAGCCGATCTCTGAAAAGCTCCCGGTACACTCGTGCACTCATGTCTCTTGTGGCCTACACCGCCACAGCCAAAACAGGTCATCCGCCAACTACCAATCCCGCTCCCACGACCACGACCAAAGGAAGCCCTAGCACTGAATCCCGAGCCAGAAGAAAACGCTCTAGCTTGATTGTGGTTGCCTTTCTTGTAATTAGATTGGCCACCACCCTCGCTCTCAGCCTTTCTTTTCTCACCTCCTCTCTCCCAGCCCTTCTCCACCAACCTCTCAGCTCTCCCAGCTCTCTCGTAAGCTTCCTTAACATCTGTAAGGATTCCCACGGGTAACTTTTCCATAATCCTGGGGGTCAACCCCTTCTCAAACCTCAGCGCTAAGTTCTCATCACTCAACCGCATGTCCTCAGCATACCTAGACTTCTCATTGAACTGCCGGTAATACTCAGTTACCGATATATCAGATGTCATCCCGAACCCATCAAACTCCTCCTCGCCTTACTCCTCACATGCTCGGTACAAACTCTCTCCTCATAGCCCTCAGGAACTCTTCCCAAGGTATAGCAGACCACCGCTTCGCATACATCTCCCTAGCACCCACCTTCACCTTATCCCACCACTCACCAGCCGCTTCCCTCAAGTAGAATGCAGCTTGTTCTACTTTCATCTCATCAGGACAATGTTCCAGATCCATAATGTTCTCCATGTCACGATGCCAATTGTCAAGAATAATTGGCTCCCCGACCCCCTTATACTCTTTTGGGTTAAACCTCGCTATGTATAGACTGATCTTTGAGTGATCAACCTCCTTATCTTTCCCCACTCTCTTAAGGGCCTCCGTAAGAGCATCTTGATGCTCCAACATCTTAACTATATCGTCAACGTTCATGCTCTCAGCTCTCGCATACAAAGCGGTTTTCTTTGGCGGCATTGTGGAACTATATGAGAAAAGGTAGATATAAACATACATACTATAACTCAAAACACGAAAACAGCCTGCCCAGAACCCACTCGATCGAGTGCCAAAACCCACTCGATCGAGCTCAGGCTACTCGATCGAGTGCGCCACGTACTCGATCGATTACCCCGACTCCAGACCCAAAACAGACCTTCTGATATCTAACCTACCCGATCGAGCTGACAAGACACTCGATCGAGTGCCCCCTACTCGATCGAGTCATGCAGACTCTTGAATACTACCCGCATGTTATCTCACATACCCCAACGTACTATGCATTCATTATTATCTCAACATTATAATTACAACTACGCATGCAAATCTACGCAATTCCTCATACAATCAACAAAATAATCTACTTCATGTTATCAAGTGCCACATTATAAACAACCACCCTGCTTCTTTATTCAAATCAACATATAAACATATCTTCTCGACCTTTAATCATATATTTTCAATTCTCCACTTCCAACATCCATTAATTCACAACATATATCGTTACGTACACATACAAACCAAAAGACAACACATATGACTCTGACATATACCCCCATGTGACTGGTTCAAAATTGTAGGGCGAGTTCGCGAGTTTAGGACGTCTCCCAAGCCTTTGCATTAGCTCCTACAACCATTACCCCGGGTTCATTTTAATTGACTCCTTATGTTCATTAGATTCATTAGTTACAGGTTTCAGGATCGTCTCTCTAATACCACTTCGTGACACCCCCATACTCCAAGTGCCTTACCAGGACCACTCAGGTATAAATATGTCACCATCTCGGTTTCCCGAGGCAATAATAATCAAAAGACAATGAAGAAACAGTATTTAAATAGCATAATGTTTAAGTGAGTAAATACAATCCAAAACCAACTGCCAAACTATAGTTTACATGATCTCAAAACAACTGTTTAAAAGCTATTAAGGCTACAGCGGAAAATTCAATCATCTGATGGCGACACAACCCAGCTATCCCTTGTACCTCGACTCATACTTGCTCAACAACTGCTCACCATCCCCGAATGGATCGCCACAGTTTTTAAAACAATTAAATGGGGTCAGTACTAATCACGAAATTTATATAACTCAACAAAACATCATACAACATAGCTCAATCGTCACAGATATACTCCGAACTCCATCACCCAAATCCACAATACTGACTACACACTAAAGTGTGTAGCCCTGCCAGAGTACCCATCGCAACAGGTTACTCCTCGCCCCCAGTGAGGGACCGCAGCCGTTCCCACCTAAGCCAAGCTCATCTCCGTTGAGCGATAAACCCAAATCCATGAATGTGCACATCCCTTTTGTGGCGGGTTCCACAAAAGGCGAATCATGGGCGTGAAGCCATTCTCGCAAGTGACTTCACTCAGCCAGGGACGCACCGCGAAAAACACAGATAGATACAATCAATCACAACTACTAATCAGCAATCAAACCCAACAACTGTCACAATACTCGTACGATAAAACTCAACAATCACAAATCACAACCAACACATCATGTGACTAATACTGAGTAGGGAAGCCCTACCTGGAATGAAATACAATTAGACGATCTCAACAACTGTTATCAAAAGGCCTCCTCTACGAATCCTCCTCCTAACATATGATCACATAATTACTAACAATCATAAAAACTAACAAAACCCCCAAATAAGGGTTTAAACAAACTTAATAAAATATTATAAAATCGGTACGTAGATCTTACCCTCGACGCAAGGATCACAAGAATGTAAAGGATGATGAATTCTGACCTCTCAAGCTCCGGGATTTGTCAATAATGCGAAAGATGCGAAGTATGTAGGTTTAAATCTCTTTTGAAGTAATTAGTTTTGATAAAAGTGTATTATGAAAGTGACGGAAAGGTTTATATACTAATTCGCATTATTAACAAAACCCGACAAAACATTACCCGTAAACCGAGCTACTCGTTCAAGTAGCTGACGTACTCGATCGAGTGCCACTTACTCGATCGAGTACTTAGGATGCTCGATCGAGTATCCTACAGGCAGAAACTTTTCTAAAAACCAAAACACCCTTACTCGACAGATTAAGGCCCACTCGATAGAGTACCTAGAGGCTCATAAAACCGTAGTATTACAGTCTTCCCTCCTTAAAAAGAACATCGTCCCCGAAGTTCAAACCACAACAAAGAAAAGACATACTATAACACTCCCGACACAACAACCCAAAACAAAACTCAACATAAAAGCATGCTACCAACCAAACTCAACCTGACTCAAACCATTACTAACCATACCGACACAACACAAAAAGCGTGTAAAAACTCTTTGCGATCATCTCCTACCCCCCTAAAAGAAACAAGGTTACGTCCTCATAACCATACATACCTGATCAAAATGGAAAGGCTAACGCTCTCTCATGGCCTCCTCTGCCTCCCATGTAGCTTCCTCTACCTCTTGATTAGACCAAAGGATCTTAAGCAAAACTGTCTCACCACTCTTAGTCTTCCTAACCTTCCGGTCAAGAATCTGCTTAGGCACCTCAGGATAAGACAAGGACTCATCTAGCTCTAGGCTCTCTGCCTCTAACACATGTGACGGGTCACTCACATACTTCCGCAACGGAGATACATGAAACACATTATGCACTCTCTCCAACGCAGCTGGTAAAGCCAAACGATAAGAAACCTCTCCAACCCGGTCTAAGATCTCATAAGGTCCTATGAACTTTTGACTCAGCTTGCCTTTCTTCACAAATCTCATAACCCCACGCATAGGAGACACTTTCAGAAGAACCTTGTCCCCAACCTGAAACTCTATATCCCGGTGATGTAGATCTGCATAACTCTTTTGCCTATCCTGAGCCGCTCTCATCGTTTCCCTGATCATCTTAATCTACTCAACCATATCATGTACCATCTGTGGTTCTAGAACCACTGCCTCAGCACTGTCGTCCCAACAAATCGGACTTCGACATCTCCTCCCACATAAAGCCTCAAATGGTGCCATGCCAATACTGGTGTGATAGCTGTTGTTGTAAGAAAACTCAATCAAATATAATCTCTGCTCCCAGCTACCACCAAAATCCATCACACAAGCTCGTAACATATCCTCAAGAGTCTTGATTATTCTCTCAGTCTGACCATCTGTCGCATGGTGAAATGCTGTACTCATCTTCAATGTCGCTCCCAAAGATTCCTGCGACTCTTTCCAAAACCATGAGATAAATCTCGCATTTCTGTCAGATACTATGTCCCTAGGCACTCCATGCAATCTCAACACATGCTTTCGATAAGCCAAAGCCAATTTTGCCTTGGTCTACATATCTTTCATTGGCACAAAATGAGTTGACTTGGTCAGTCGATCCACTATTACCCATATCATGTTGTTACCCTGTTGACTCTTTGGCAAACCCACGATAAAATCCATATAAATGGATTCCTACTTCCACTCAGGTACCTCTAAAGACAGAATCTTACCTTGTGGTCGTCGTTGTTCCCCTTTTACTCTCTGACATGTCAAACAACGGGCCACAAACTCAGCTGTCTCTTTATTCATCCCAGGCCACCAGAACGTGTTCTTTAAATCCTTGTATAGCTTGTCACCACCTGGATGCACTGAATATTGTGTACAATGTGCCTCTGTCATGATTGTCTTTTTCAGCTCCTCATCATTTGGGACACACCACCTCCCATCAAACCTCCAACTACCATCTGAATGAATAGAGAATCTAGACACGGTCCCTTTCTCTACTCCAGCTCTCCACTTCACCATCTTAGGGTCTAAGGCCTATTTACCTCGAATATCATCATAAAGATCAGGCTGCACTGTCAAATATCCTATGGTGTCTCCTCTCTGCATCATATGTATCCTAAACTTCCCCACCTCGTCTCTCAACCTCATCAAAGATAAAGCTGTACACAAAGAATGTACACTCTTCCTGCTCAAGGCATCAGCAACAACATTGGCATTCCCATCATGGTAGTTAATATCCATGTCATAATCGCCAATCAACTCTATCCACCTCCTCTGTCTCATGTTCAACTCCTTTTGAGTGAAGATGTACTTGAGACTCTTGTGATCAGAAAATACCTTAAAGGTTGCCCCATAAAGGTAATTTCTCCAAATCTTTAGAGCAAACACAACTGCACCCAATTCTAGATTGTGTGTAGGATAATTCTCCTCATAAGGCTTCAATTGCCTAGAAGCATAGGCAATCACTTTACCGTTCTGCATCAACACACATCCCAACCCATTCTTTGAGGCATCTGTATAAACCTCAAAGTTCTCACCCCCTTCAGCTAATGCTAAGATAGGAGTTGTGGTCAAACTTTCCTTTAATGTTTGGAACGCCGTCTACAACTATCATCCCAACGAAACATGATCTCTTTCCTCATCAACGCTGTCATAGGTCTAGCAATCTTGGAGAAATCCTTCACGAACCGTCTGTAATATCCAGCTAAACCCAAGAAACTCCTAAGCTCAACAACATTCTTTGGTGCTTCCCACTTGGTCACTGCCTCAATCTTTACCGGATCCACAGCTACCCTATCTATAGAGATCACATGCCCCAGAAAAGAAACTCTCTCTAACCAGAAGTCACACTTGGACAACTTAGCCTATAACTCGTGCTCCCTCATGGTCTGCAACACAATCCTCAGATGCTCCTCATGTTCCTCCTTAGTCTTGGAATAGACTAAGATGTCATCGATAAAAACCACCACAAACTTGTCCAGAAACTGACTGGAAACTCTGTTCATCAAATCCATAAACACAACCGGTGTATTAGATAATCCAAAAGGCATCACCACATACTCATAATGGCCATACCTCGACGTGAAAGTTGTCTTTGGTATGTCCACCTCCCTAATCTTCACTTGATGGTACCTCGACCTCAAATCAATCTTGGAAAAGACTGATGCACCACTCAACTGATCAAACAGGTCATCTATCCTTGGCAAAGGTGTAGATACCCGTATCCGTCGATATTGGAATTTATAGAGAACCCGACAAACACCCGATGATGATAGGACACATGTATTCTTTAGTTGTCATTGTCATTATTTGGAGCTCGTTTACGAGGTAGAATGGGCGTCGTCGATGAAGTATTCTATTAATTTAAAAGATATTTAAATTAATGTTTTTTTAAGTGAATTCATTTTATTAATTTAAATGATATTTAAATTAATGTTTTTTTAAGTGAGTTCATTTTATTAATTTAAATGATATTTAAATTATGGTTTTTTAGGAAAATTCAATTTATTTTATTTTATTTTGAATTTATTTTCCCAAGTTTATTTTATTGAAAATAAAATAAATAATTGATTTGAAAAATCATTTTATGAGTATATTTGATTTGAAAAGTCATTTATTTTAATGGGTTAATTGATTTGAAAAATCGATTTGAAAATCGAAAAGAACTCGTTTTGAACACTTGTTTTTGAGCTCGATTTTAGCTCGGTTTTTGAGCCCGTTTCCTTTACGAATTGGCACGAATCTCGAGTACATTAACCAACCTAGACCAATACCCATCCACCCTTGTTCAAACCCCCTATCCATGGCCCAAATTCTCGTCCCAAACAACCCCAACCAGCCCGCGCATAAACCGAGCAGCCCCCTGTTTTGGCAGCTCATTCCCGAGCCCAAACCCGCTCCAAATACCACCAAGACCCGTACCCATTAACCCTAACCCATATCCTAGTATCCTACCCATATTATCCTAGCTTAATCACCAAGAAAACCCCCCTCAAACCCTCACAAAAACGGCTGGACAGCAGCCATACGGGATGAAGCCCGATTGCCCCTCCCTCTCTTTTAACCTATTTTAACTCCTTATAAATACCACCCCTTCACCATACATTCATTCCTCTAAGTTCTCCATACATCCTACCATCACCCACAAGCTTTAAACCTCAGAAGCAAACCCTAAACATCCTTCAAAAACCCTAAACAAAACCGACACACAAACTGAAACTGTTTGTGTGTCCTCTTCGAAAACCCACTCGTTCCTCCATCAAACCTCCATCAAAACTCGATTTTCTTGTTCCTAATTAACCAAATAACATCCATATACACATTAGACAAAGATTTACGAGCCAAATTGCCCTTGAGAGTACACGAAATCCCTCGAAAAACAGAGTGTCATACACTCTGTTTTCGCGGTTTATTCTTGTCTGTCCAGTTCTGTTTGTGCTCGTTTTTCGTGCCCAATAACCCAAAACGAGCAGGGGTTGCTTTAAGATTCCTGTTCTCCTTTCTTTCTAGTTTTCAAAACATCTTTTAAATCGAATTTTCGTCGTGAAACGAGGGAGATATCATCGTTTGAAAGTTGCTGTCCAGATTTGTCAAAAAACGCGTGTTGCTTTATTTCTTCGTCGACGACGGCCTCTCGAGATAAAATCTACCATCGATTACGACCCAAGACGGTGTCAACGATACATGTAGGTTGAGGGTGCATCAAATCCTCCTCTTCTCCCTTTTGTTTCGTTTGTTTTATGCTCGTTTTTTATTGTCTTGTTTTTGTTTGTTTTTCGTTTGTTTATCGATTGTTTTAAATTAACTATGAAACTAGTTAGTCCGAGTATGAGTTAAAGTACCACCATGAACACCCGCGTTGACTTGAGATGGGAAAATAAACCGCTACATCAGTCGGTCGTACACCCCCGTCTCATTTACATATCCTCGTGTTCAAGGTAGGGCATAAATAAAACGAGTTTCTAACTTCGCTCTTCGCTTTTGACCCCTTTGTTATTTCGGCCAATTCGACATACCCTAGGAGCCGTTGTATGTTAGTTTAACCTCTGATTGTTAACCTATGACGTATTTAGATGACATTAAATTAATTTAATAACCTAATTAGACACATTAGGGTGCATCGACATAGCTTTAAAAATCAACTAGCAATTCTGTAAATAATTGAACGCATCTTTCTTATCACTTGATTTCTCGCTAGCATAGGAGTGCGTGATTAGCACCTTCCTATTAACACTCGACGAGTAAGCGTTAATCTTATGATATCTGACCTAATTGGACCTTTAGGCCGTGTAGAATAACATACTTTGCGCGACAATCAATCAACTTTGTTTCTAACTCGTTTTCTAACTTGTTTCCTATCCCTTTTCGCAAACATTCGATCTAACCAATGAACTTAACTTAGGAACTAGGTTGACCTTATCTTGGCCGTTGGTTTGGGCCGTGGCTTTAGGCCGTGGGGTTGGCCACGTCTTTCTTTTGTCTCGCTTGTTTCTTACCTTTTGTTCTTTGTCGTTTGTTAGCTTGTAATTTATCGTTTGTTTATCGAGTTGTAATTTTCGAGTTTGTTTTACTTCTTTTGAGTCAAAACCTCTTCGAAAACCTTGGTCTTGTTTGGTTAGACGGTTATTCCCCAATGCTTGTAGGAGCGTAGTAAACCGCATGTTGTCTAAAGCAACATGGCCCGGTTTATGCTAATGCATGCTTTGGTGCGTAGCCCTATGTCTAATTCGATGAGATTAAGCGCGAGCACGCATTGCGAGGAGTGACCCAAGGCCGTGGGTCATGTGAGCCGTGGGCCACCCCTCATGTGCACGGTTTTCTAGGCCAAACGGCCGTGTGTGGTGTCATGTATTGCGTTGTATGTAGCAATTGTATTTAGATCGAGTTGTATCTTTAATTTGTTGTTGTGTCGGCATGAAATGCCTGGTTTGTAATAGGTAGATCCCAACGGCTCCCCCCATTCCCCATCAAGCCTTGTGTGTTTCGTTTGAATGTTGCTAGATTAATCAACCCACATGCTAAATTACAACTTTGACAAAGTTAGTTTAGTTGCATCTAAAACGACATAGAAATTGTTGTCACATGATAGGGTTAAAACAACGTTTGCATATCATACATCGTACGTAGCTATGACCTTGTTTGAAATCCGACACTTGACTTAGTAGAGGCCGTTATCGACGGGCGGGGTTGGGTGTCCTTATGGGCTTCCCAACACGTACCCTCACCCCTTACTCAAGATCTATGGTTTGTGGATCCGTCTAAATACCATTGGATTACGAGAGTCATTCAAATCGAGTGATATAGGGTACAAGTCTTTATCTTTAATCACTCGTAGTCGATTGGCTTTATGCTTTTCGATGAAAGGTGTAAAGTTGACTTGAACGGTTCCAAGTTCCCAAAAAACTTGGTGGCGACTCTAATATGTCTTAATTCGATTCGAAAGAACCTCGAGTCGATTATGCCTAGTGTGGATCCCGCGGACGCAGTTCCCGAGGGCCTTGTCCACAGTTTGGCGACTCCGCTGGGGTAAAGAGGACTAGTTACACTTTGTTTCTAGGGTCTTTTCCTCCGAGGTGAAACTTAAAAAGAAAGTGTTGGAAAGTAAAACATTACTCATAGTGCTACGATTCATGCATAAACCCTTAAGGACTTGCCCGGGCCGTCCCAGCGTTTCTTCGTGATGCGTGGGGGGCGACGTCCCACTATGCTAGGAAGCTGCACATTGCTCGCTTCCACTTCACCTCGCGTGGTTCTTGATGGTGGGGACGATCTTCTAGGTACTCTACCTTAAGACACCTTGCTCTATAAGACCGCGAAAGGATGGAGGGCATAGACCTTCTTGTAGAAGACTTGCCGAGACTTAGAGATGTCTAGGAGCATACATCCTTATAACATGAGAATGACAATGTGCAAATTGTTTTCCCGAGTCTTTTCGAAATTTTCCATGTCCTTTTCGAAACCGAACTTTTGAACAACTTACTTTCAAAATAGCATGGTTTTAAAAAAACGCGGAATGCTGCCCAGAATTTTCGGCCCAAAATGAGCTTTTATAGCCGGCATGCTGCCCATTTCAAATCTCATTTTCGAATCAATCTTTCGTTTTTTTCAAAACCAATCCGAAATGCCTCTCGAACCTCAACCAAGCATGAAATGCGTCAAGTCGTGTCCGGGTCATGGCCGTGTTAGGCCGGGTGTGTTTCGTTCTAAGAGTCTAGAACACGACCTTGTTGGGTCACCCAAGCTCACCTCTTGGGCTTTGAATCATGTTGGTCGACCTTTTGGTCTAGGATAGTCCACAAAAAACGTCCAAGCTAGGCCCTTTAGGACGTTTCACTCGAACCTCAGGACTATGTTGGTCCAATCACGGGTTTAGTCACACCGAGTCCAGTTTAGAATCGAGCTATGACAGTTTGAGTCATGTTTGTTTTGTCGAGTCCAAATGAATCAAGGTCTAAATCCAACCGTGAGTCGAACCTTTGGTTAGCCAGTCTCAAGTCGAGTCTTTGTTTGAGTCAAGTAGGGGTCGTGTCCTTAAGTGTGCAGGGGCTCTTACTTTAAATATTGACTCAGTACGGGGTTTTCTTGTAGAAAGGCCGCCAAAAACCCGACGCCAAGCAATGGAAGATGCTATCAACAAGCTCACCGAGGCCGTGAACCTCATGATGACCCGAATGGATGCAATCGAATCTAAGCTGGGTGAAGATTCCCCTCCACCACTGACTGATCTGGAAAAACGGTTCAAGTTCATCGAAGACCGTTTGAAACTCTCCCAGGGGAAGAACATTCACTATGAGAATGCTAGGGCCTATGCCCCGGTGCAGGATAAGTTGCCCACGAACATAGTACTCACTGACATCCCAAAGTTTAAGGGCACAGAAGATCCAGTCCACCATGTTAAGGCCTATAAGGGGTACTTAGTACTGAAGGGAGTACCTGCGACATGCTCTCGAAATTTTCGCTCAATCTCTGGATGAACACCGAAGGCGTGGTTCTATAATCTGGACCTTAAGAACTTCCCCACTTTCGAAGATATTACGGTGGAGTTCTGTAAGCACTATGCTGACAACGTCGAGATTCAAACCAACATAAGAACTTTGGAGGTTATGACACAAAAGGAAAAAGAGGGCTTTACTGAATTCCTCGCAAGATGGCGCGCTGAAAGCGTGAAACTAGCTAAGAAGCCTGATGAAGTTGAAATGGTAGATAAGTTCGTGAAGAATTTACGACCTGTTTACCGCAATGCTCTGAAATACCAGAATTTTGGCTCTTTCAAAGAATTGATAAGAATCGGGATAAAGGTAGAAGATGATGTCATAAGGGCAGAGGTTGAAAAGCCGAAAGGGTACCAAGGGGCCTCATCGTCTAAGGCCAAGGCCCCAGCAACGACCCATATTGATGAAGCCATCAATCTCTTAGAAGGGCAATCGAAGAAGTCGCGGCGCCAAACACCTAGGGCATTCACCGATATCGGATGCACTTATACATACGCTCTCCAAAGGCTCATAGCCCAAGGAAAGCTGAAGCCTATTGGTCCAACTCCGGACCCTCCCGCTGATCAACAAGGTAAATGGTTTAAACCAAATGCCTACTGTGCCTTCCACCAAGGGAAAGGCCATGATACTGAAAGGTGCTATCGACTGAAGCACAAAATCCAAGACATGATTGAGAACGGAACGCTCCCAATCCCGGCTGTTAAACCCAATAACATCACCAATCCATTTGGCGATCACGCCAACTTTGTTTCTGTCGAAGACAATGTCGATTATTCCCATCTTATCTGCCCATGTCACTTGAAAGGGGTGTTTATCGGGAAGATATTTGCGGATTGCTTTGAATTCTTGCCAAACCCGAAGAATTAAATTCAAGTCGGGAGTCTTGCTCCAGAATGTACTCCTCTCGTTAACGAAGTTAATAAAGGACAATTCGATTCACCGACCTTCATCATTGGCGTAGATCCTCAGAGGACTACCTTGGGATGGAGGCATACCATCAAAGGGATCAAGGACTAGAACCGAGCATCTAAGCTGACAGCTGAACAAGGGAAAGCTCAAGACCAGATTTGAAAAATTATGAGTCGGGATCTTTTTTCTTTTCTTAGTCGCGTCGAGTCTAGGACTTTCTTTTCTTGAAGTTGAGTCGGTTGTCCCGCGATGACCTAGGGTGTGTCCTAGGAATCGTTCCTTTGAGTCTGTTAAGCAATTGCCTTTCCAATAAAATGTCGCAGTTTCGTTTCCAAATATGTCTTGTTTCCAATCCTCAATCATTCCGAAACATGATAAAATGCACAACACACTCAAAGGAATCCCTGGGGTAGAAATATGTCCTGTTTCAAAATGTAAGGTACACTAGGATCCCGTGGTTGATTCCTTTACCTATTCCATGTCTGGTGGTAGAAAACCTCCATCTGAACCAATGTTTGTGACAAGCTTTTAGATGATTCTATGACAAACCCGGACTAGCTCCTTGTTTCCCCTATCGATGACGGAAGGGAAGCCTTTTCCCCAACAAAATCATTCCATCTCGAAGAGAGAAGATATCAACCGGTTCTAACAAGGAATTGTTAGTTCTAACCCAATTTAGTTGGCGAAGCCCAGGTTTTAAGGTGTATCCGTTTGTGACTAAGGGAATGAATAGAAGACCATTTTCAAGAAGAGAAGAAAAAAAAAAAAGATGAAAAAGAATGAAAAGATGAGAAAAAAAAAAGCAAAAGAAAAAAAAGCAAAAGAAAAAAAAAAGCAAAAGAAAAAAAAATGAAAAAAATGAAAGAAAAAGGAAAAAAGAAAAAAGATGTTGAAGTTATTGCGGAATGCTTTTTCGTTGAATGTCGAAGTTACGGAAACCAGAGGTCAAGTCAAGTACCCATAGTTGAAGTTCAATGGGCGAAGCCCAAAAGCTTAAGTAGTAACCTCTTTAACCCTAAAGCCTTCCTGAGACAGTTACAAAGGGATAGTCGGGAATTTTGAGAATCATTCCGCTTGTGTTGTTACACCCAACCTTTAGGGTCCAGACATGGAAATTTGAACCCACATCATTTTTTCAACCCATTTGCACTCGTGGTTCATCAAACCCGAGACACCCATTCCAACCACATCAGCAGCCATAGCCCTTGGCCTTAGCACCACAAAACAAACCTTCAGAATGATGGTTAACCATTCCAACTTGTTATTACCAAGCTCCACATCCCAAAAGATCCAAGCCTTTTACACCTAACCCTAGACACGGGATTTAACGGTACTTTACAGGCTAGAATGGGATATGACATGATACCTTAGGTGAAACCTTAGAGTGTGTACACACAATCAAAATGCCATATTTATGCACCATGATCGAACTACGTCGGATTTGATTTCGCTCCACGCGAATACGTAGGCAGTCCTTCAGAATAAGGGATTCAATCCACTCATCTACCAAGTTGTTATCTTGTCGGTTTCTTACGGGTCTTAACCATGTCCAAATGAAGCCACCTTTGTTTGAGTCAGTCTTAGCACTCGATGTAGGCTAGGATAAGGATATAGGTTCGGGTGAATAGTATCAAGTCTCAGAATGAGCTTTATCTAATGGTTTAGGCAAAGATGCTGAGTCACATAGATGTGGGTTTGTGTTGGGAACAGAAAATATGAAAAACCCGCTGAAAAGAAAGAAGGCGTGGAAGAAAATTAGTAAAAGCCCGCTGAAAAGAAAGAAGGCGGTGGCAAGAAATGATGAAAACTCATTTTGAAAAGAAAGGAGGCGAGAAGAGTGACAGAATGTTCCCAACAAGAGTGATGTGTGATGTCTAAGTGTTCTCATAAAATCAGTCTGTGTTTAGTGTCTGGGCGAAGCCAACGTTGTTGCTCTGTGAGTTTAATCCACCATGTCAATGCCAAGTGATCTTGATTCCCATGTGCCCTCGGGAGCACGCCCATGCCATACGATATCTCCATCCCAAGTTCGACGACCTTGTGATTCCCATTTGCCATCTTTTGGCGCCGGAATGGCCAATTTACATTTCTACCCCTAAAAAGTCAATATTTGAATTAAAACCCGTACACACTTGCGGTTTTATTTTCCTTTTGTTTTATGGTAGCGGGCTACGCCCACGTTGTTTACGGGTCATACAGAATGTCTGAGTCGCATTTCATGCTCACCCGTCAAGGTTCGATTTCAAAATGCCAAATTTTTCAGAATTCCGAAATTTCAAAAACTTTTTGCGAATTGTGGATAGATGATGCAAGTAGTGGAATCTTTGTGGGTCGATGATCCAATCCTTCGAAATTCAAATTCAATTTTTGAAGGGTCAATGGCCCAATTATTCAAAATTTTCAACTTGTTCAAATTTTGGGTCGATGACCCAGTCATTCAAATTTAATTTTAGGTCGACGACCCAGCATTCCAACACTTCAACTTCAAACCTCGGGTCGATGGCCCAACATTCCAAGTGAGGTCAAATTTAAACTTCGGGTCGATGGCCCAATTATTCAAAATCTTCAAATTCAATTTTTGGGTCGATGACCTAGTATTTCAAATGATCCAATTTCAAGATCGATGATCCAAATGTGCTTATGTGATGATTATTGCTAGTACATTTTCTATGTTTCAAATATAGCAGGATATGCTTCAACTGGGGGCTCTAAAGTCTTCGACTTTAGAGCCATTGCAAATCGGGGCTCGAAGCCGTCGCCCAGAGACCATTATCAAGATGTAAAGGATGATATCCACCAAGAATTCAATTCAATACAAGAGTATGAGATGGAAGAATTCCGTAGCTGAAAGCAAATGATGAAAGCGGCGGCAACCTCCTTGGAAAGTCCCGTCCCATTCGGACAAGCGCCAGTAGATGATAAGTTTTGGGCAAATGTCAACAGATGATGAATTTCGGACAGGTGCCAGCAGATGATAAACTTTGGGCATGTGTCAGCAGTGGCCGAACTACGACGCGGGTTTGATTCCGTCAGAAACGGATACGTAGGCGCCTAAGGATAAGGCTCAACCCACCATTTGCGCAATTTATGGGTCGATGACCAACGATGATATTTCGACGCAATGAAGCTAAAGAGTCAATCTCCAACGAAGTTTTTGGTATGGTCTCTTCTTATGGCTGGCGAGCTTATGTACGCAAGTCTAATGGACTATAAACGACCCGAAGAATCCTCAGGTCGAAAGGGACCTGGGGTATACTTTGACTTTCGCCTTGTCCAAGCCTCAGTCAAAGTGGGGGCTCTGTAGATACCCGTATCCGTCGATATTGGAATTTATAGAGAACCCGACAAACACCCGATGATGATAGGACACATGTATTCTTTAGTTGTCATTGTCATTATTTGGAGCTCGTTTACGAGGTAGAATGGGCGTCGTCGATGAAGTATTCTATTAATTTAAAAGATATTTAAATTAATGTTTTTTTAAGTGAATTCATTTTATTAATTTAAATGATATTTAAATTAATGTTTTTTTAAGTGAGTTCATTTTATTAATTTAAATGATATTTAAATTATGGTTTTTTAGGAAAATTCAATTTATTTTGAATTTATTTTCCCAAGTTTATTTTATTGAAAATAAAATAAATAATTGATTTGAAAAATCATTTTATGAGTATATTTGATTTGAAAAGTCATTTATTTTAATGGGTTAATTGATTTGAAAAATCGATTTGAAAATCGAAAAGAACTCGTTTTGAACACTTGTTTTTGAGCTCGATTTTAGCTCGGTTTTTGAGCCCGTTTCCTTTACGAATTGGCACGAATCTCGAGTACATTAACCAACCTAGACCAATACCCATCCACCCTTGTTCGAACCCCCTATCCATGGCCCAAATTCTCGTCCCAAACAACCCAAACCAGCCCGCGCATAAACCGAGCAGCCCCCTGTTTTGGCAGCTCATTCCCGAGCCCAAACCCGCTCCAAATACCACCAAGACCCGTACCCATTAACCCTAACCCATATCCTAGTATCCTACCCATATTATCCTAGCTTAATCACCAAGAAAACCCCCCTCAAACCCTCACAAAAACGGCTGGACAGCAGCCATACGGGATGAAGCCCGATTGCCCCTCCCTCTCTTTTAACCTATTTTAACTCCTTATAAATACCACCCCTTCACCATACATTCATTCCTCTAAGTTCTCCATACATGCTACCATCACCCACAAGCTTTAAACCTCAGAAACAAACCCTAAACATCCTTCAAAACCCCTAAACAAAACCGACACACAAACTGAAACTGTTTGTGTGTCCTCTTCGAAAACCCACTCGTTCCTCCATCAAACCTCCATCAAAACTCGATTTTCTTGTTCCTAATTAACCACATAACATCCATATACACATTAGACAAAGATTTACGAGCCAAATTGTCCTTGAGAGTACACGAAATCCCTCGAAAAACAGAGTGTCATACACTCTGTTTTCGCGGTTTATTCTTGTCTGTCCAGTTCTGTTTGTGCTCGTTTTTCGTGCCCAATAACCCAAAACGAGCAGGGGTTGCTTTAAGATTCCTGTTCTCCTTTCTTTCTTGTTTTCAAAACATCTTTTAAATCGAATTTTCGTCGTGAAACGAGGGAGATATCATCGTTTGAAAGTTGCTGTCCAGATTTGTCAAAAAACGCGTGTTGCTTTATTTCTTCGTCGACGACGGCCTCTCGAGATAAAATCTACCATCGATTACGACCCAAGACGGTGTCAACGATACATGTAGGTTGAGGGTGCATCAAATCCTCCTCTTCTCCCTTTTGTTTCGTTTGTTTTATGCTCGTTTTTTATTGTCTTGTTTTTGTTTGTTTTTCGTTTGTTTATCGATTGTTTTAAATTAACTATGAAACTAGTTAGTCCGAGTATGAGTTAAAGTACCACCATGAACACCCGCGTTGACTTGAGATGGGAAAATAAACCGCTACATCAGTCGGTCGTACACCCCCGTCTCATTTACATATCCTCGTGTTCAAGGTAGGGCATAAATAAAACGAGTTTCTAACTTCGCTCTTCGCTTTTGACCCCTTTGTTATTTCGGCCAATTCGACATACCCTAGGAGCCGTTGTATGTTAGTTTAACCTCTGATTGTTAACCTATGACGTATTTAGATGACATTAAATTAATTTAATAACCTAATTAGACACATTAGGGTGCATCGACATAGCTTTAAAAATCAACTAGCAATTCTGTAAATAATTGAACGCATCTTTCTTATCACTTGATTTCTCGCTAGCATAGGAGTGCGTGATTAGCACCTTCCTATTAACACTCGACGAGTAAGCGTTAATCTTATGATATCTGACCTAATTGGACCTTTAGGCCGTGTAGAATAACATACTTTGCGCGACAATCAATCAACTTTGTTTCTAACTCGTTTTCTAACTTGTTTCCTATCCCTTTTCGCAAACATTCGATCTAACCAATGAACTTAACTTAGGAACTAGGTTGACCTTATCTTGGCCGTTGGTTTGGGCCGTGGCTTTAGGCCGTGGGGTTGGCCACGTCTTTCTTTTGTCTCGCTTGTTTCTTACCTTTTGTTCTTTGTCGTTTGTTAGCTTGTAATTTATCGTTTGTTTATCGAGTTGTAATTTTCGAGTTTGTTTTACTTCTTTTGAGTCAAAACCTCTTCGAAAACCTTGGTCTTGTTTGGTTAGACGGTTATTCCCCAATGCTTGTAGGAGCGTAGTAAACCGCATGTTGTCTAAAGCAACATGGCCCGGTTTATGCTAATGCATGCTTTGGTGCGTAGCCCTATGTCTAATTCGATGAGATTAAGCGCGAGCACGCATTGCGAAGAGTGACCCAAGGCCGTGGGTCATGTGAGCCGTGGGCCACCCCTCATGTGCACGGTTTTCTAGGCCAAACGGCCGTGTGTGGTGTCATGTATTGCGTTGTATGTAGCAATTGTATTTAGATCGAGTTGTATCTTTAATTTGTTGTTGTGTCGGCATGAAATGCCTGGTTTGTAATAGGTAGATCCCAACGGCTCCCCCATTCCCCATCAAGCCTTGTGTGTTTCGTTTGAATGTTGCTAGATTAATCAACCCACATGCTAAATTACAACTTTGACAAAGTTAGTTTAGTTGCATCTAAAACGACATAGAAATTGTTGTCACATGATAGGGTTAAAACAACGTTTGCATATCATACATCGTACGTAGCTATGACCTTGTTTGAAATCCGACACTTGACTTAGTAGAGGCCGTTATCGACGGGCGGGGTTGGCTGTCCTTATGGGCTTCCCAACACGTACCCTCACCCCTTACTCAAGATCTATGGTTTGTGGATCCATCTAAATACCATTGGATTACGAGAGTCATTCAAATCGAGTGATATAGGGTACAAGTCTTTCTCTTTAATCACTCGTAGTCGATTGGCTTTATGCTTTTCGATGAAAGGTGTAAAGTTGACTTGAACGGTTCCAAGTTCCCAAAAAACTTGGTGGCGACTCTAATATGTCTTAATTCGATTCGAAAGAACCTCGAGTCGATTATGCCTAGTGTGGATCCCGCGGACGCAGTTCCCGAGGGCCTTGTCCACAAAAGGATATTTGTTCTTCAACGTCACTCGTTTCAGCTCCCTATAATCTATGCACAACCTTAAACTCCCATCTTTCTTTTTCACAAAAAGAACTGGTGCTCCCCAAGGTGATACACTAGGTCTAATGTATCCCTTCTCTATCAGATCATCTAGCTCTTTCCTGAGCTCCTTCAACTCCCTAGGACCCATCCGGTACGGTGCCTTAGAGATTGGCGTCGTCCCCGGTTTCAGCTCAACCGTGAAATCTATCTCCCTCTTCGGTGGCAACCCCGGAATCTCCACTGGAAAGACATCTGAAAACTCACCCACCACTGGTATCTGGTCAACTGTCGGACTCTCTATCCAGTCATCTCTCACATGGCACAAGATCAACGGACACCCCTTTCTCAGATAGGACTTCAAGGTCACAGTTGCAATCAACTTAACTTTGGGTTTGACCACAAACCCACGATAAGACACACTAACGCCCTTAGGACCTCTCAAAGACAGTTTCTTTTGATGACAGTCTATCTTAGCTTTATACTTTCCTAACCAATCCATCCCGACTATCATCTCAAAACCGTCTAAAGGAAACTCTAGCAAGTCTACAGGTAGATCCACTTGCCCAACTATCATGGATACATCCCTAAACAACCTCCCACATGTTAGAGACTCTTCCGAAAGTATAAAAACTTGCTCACTTACAGACTCGTATACTCTCAAACCCAACCGTTTAACATGACTCGAAGATACAAACGACTGAGACGCGCCCAAATCAAACAAAACAAAGGTATGAATACCGTTAACAAGAAAGGTACCAGTGATAACATGTGCGTCTTCCTCAGCTGCTTTCTTTTCCATCATATACAACTTTCCACTGGTCTTCTGTCTACCTCCCTGGACAGTACTGGCTGAAGTAGCCGGCTTAGTACCCGACCCCTGATTGTTGTTGTTGTTGTTCGTAGCTGGTTTCTGATAAGAATTACCGCCATTGCGGTTACCTCCACCCTGGTTACCCTGACCTCCCCGGTTGTTCCATGACGCAGTTGGTCTATTGCTCGCATAACTCTGTGCCGGACCCTGAAAATAGCTCCACTGAGCCGATCTCTGAAAAGCTCCCGGTACACTCGTGCACTCATGTCTCTTGTGGCCTACACCGCCACAGCCAAAGCAGGTCATCCCCCAACTACCACTGCCGCTTCCACGGCCACGACCAACGGAAGCCCCAGCACTGAACCCCGAGCCAGAAGAAAACGCTCTAGCCTGATTGTGGTTGCCTTTCTTGTAATTAGATTTGCCACCACCCTCGCTCTCAGCCTTTCTTTTCTCACCTCCTCTCTCCCAGCCCTTCTCCACCAACCTATTAGCTCTCCCAGCTCTCTCGTAAGCTTCCTTAACATCAGTAAGGATTCCCACGGGTAACTTTTCCATAATCCTGGGGGTCAACCCCTTCTCAAACCTCAGCGCTAAGTTCTCATCACTCAACCCCATGTCCTTAGCATACCTAGACTTCTCATTGAACTGCCGGTAATACTCAACTACCGACATATCAGATGTCATCCTGAACCCATCAAACTCCTCCCTCATCTTACAAATCACATGCTCAGGTACAAACTCTCTCCTCATAGCCCTCCGGAACTCTTCCCAAGGTATAGCAGGCAGACCCTGCTTCGCATACATCTCCCTAGCACCCACCTTCACCTTATCCCACCACTCAACAACCGCTTCCCTCAAGTAGAACGCAGCTTGTTCTACTTTCATCTCATCAGGACAATCTTCCAGATCCAGAATGTTCTCCATGTCACGATGCCAATTGTCAAGAAGAATTGGCTCCCCGGTCCCCTTATACTCTTTTGGGTTAAACCTCGCTATGTATAGACTGATCTTTTAGTGATCAACCTCCTTATCTTTCCCCACTCTCTTAAGGGCCTCCGTAAGAGCATCTTGATGCTCCAACATCTTAACTATATCGTCAACGTTCATGCTCTCAGCTCTCGCATACAAAGCGGTTTTCTTTGGCGGCATCTTGGAACTATTTGAGAAAAGGTAGATATAAACATACATACTATAACTCAAAACACGAAAACAGCCCGCCCAGAACCCACTCGATCGAGTGCCAAAACCCACTCGATCGAGCTGAGGCTACTCGATCGAGTGCGCCACGTACTCGATCGAGTACCCCGACTCCAGACCCAAAACAGACCTTCTGATCTCTAACCTACTCGATCGAGCTGACAAGCCACTCGATCGAGTGCCCCCTACTCGATCGAGTCATGTAGACTCGTGAATACTACCCGCATGTTATCTCACATACCCCAACGTACTATGCATTCATTATTATCTCAACATTATAATTACAACTACGCATGCAAATCTACGCAATTCCTCATACAATCAACAAAATAATCTACTTAATGTTGTCAAGTGCAACATTATAAACAACCACCATGCTTCTTTATTCAAATCAACATATAAACATATCTTCTCGACCTTTAATCATACTTTCAATTCTCCACTTCCAACATCCAACAATTCACAACATATATCGTTACGTACTCATACAAACCAAAAGACAACATATATGACTCTGACATATACCCCCATGTGACCGGTTCAAAATTGTAGGGCAAGTTCGCGACTTTAGGACGTCTCTCAAGCCTTTGCATTAGATCCTACAACCTTTACCGCGGGTTCATTTTAATTGACTCCCTATGTTCATTAGATTCATTAGTTACAGGTTTCAGGATCGTCTCTCTGATACCACTTTGTGACACCCCCATACTCCAAGTGCCTTACCAGGACCACTCAGGTATAAAGATGTCACCATCTCGGTTTCCCGAGGCAATGATAATCAAAAGACAATGTAGAAAAAGTATTTAAATAGCCTAATGTTTAAGTGAGTAAATACAATCCAAAACCAACTGCCAAACTATAGTTTACATGATCACAAAACAACTATCTAAAAAGCTATTAAGACTGCAGCAGAAGACTCTATCATCTGATGGCGATACATCCCAACTATCCCTTATACCTCGACTCATACCTGCTCAACAACTGCTCACCATCCCCGAATGGATCACCATAGTTTTTAAAACAATTAAATGGGGTCAGTACTAATCACACAATTTATATAACTCAACAAAACATCACACAACACAGCTCAATCGTCACAGATATACTCCGAACTCCATCACCCAACTCCACAATACTGACTACACACTAAAGTGTGTAGCCCTGCCAGAGTACCCATCGCAACAGGTTACTCCTCGCCGCCAGTGGGGGACCGCAGCCGTTCCCACCTAAGCCCCGCTCATCTCCGTCGAGCGATAAACCTAAATCCATTAATGTGCACATCCATTCTGTGGCGGGTTTCACAGAAGGCGAATCATGGGAGTGAAGCCACTCCCGCAAGTGACTCCACTCAGCCAGGGACGCACCCCGAAGAACACAGACAGATACAATCAATCACAACTACTAATCAGCAATCAAACCCAACAACTGTCACATTACTCATACGATAAAACTCAACTATCACAAAGCACAACCAAAACATCATGTGACTAATACTGAGTCGGGAAACCCTACCTGGAATGCAATACAACCAGACGATCTCAACAGCTGTTATAAAAAAGCCTCCTCTACGAATCCTCCTCCTAACATATGATCACATAATTACTAACAATCATAAAAACTAACAAAACCCCCAAACCCCCAAATAAGGGTTTAAACAAACTTAATAAAATACTATAAAATCGGTACGTAGATCTTACCCTCGACGCAAGGATCACAAGAATGTAAAGGATGATGAATTCCGACCTCTCAAGCTTCGGGATTTGTCAATAATGCGAAAGATACGAAGTACGTAGGTTGAAATCTCTTTTGAAGTAATTAGGTTTGATAAAAGTGTATTATGAAAGTGACGGAAAGGTTTTTATACTAATTCGCATTATTAACAAAACCCGACAAAACATTACCCGTAAACCGAGCTACTCGATCGAGTAGCTGACGTACTCGATCGAGTGCCACTTACTCGATCGAGTACCCAGGATGCTCGATCGAGTATCCTACAGGCAGAAACTTTTCTAAAAACCAAAACACCCTTATTCAACAGAGTAAGGCCCACTCGATAGAGTACCTATAGGCTCATAAAACCGTAGTATTACAGTTAAGCCGTCTACTTCTGCTAGTACTGTCCAGGGAGGTGCACAGAAGACCAGTGGCAAGCTATTCATGATGGATAAGAAAGCCGCTGAGGATGATGCTCACGTGATCACAGGTACTTTTATTGTCAATGGTGTCTTTACCTTTGTTTTGTTTGATTCAGGGGCGTCACATTCTTTTGTATCGTCGTGTCATGCTAAGCTTTTGGATTTGGGGAAGTTAGAGTCTGTGAAAGATGAGGTTTTTATACCGTCGGGTGAGTCTTTAACTTATGGGAGGTTGTATAAGGGTGTATCTATGATAATTGGGCAGGTTGACCTTCTGCTAGATTTGTTAGAGTTTCCCATGGATGGTTTTGAGATGATAGTTGGTATGGATTGGCTGGGTAAGTACAAGGCTAGAATAGATTGTCACCAAAAGAGAGTCTCTTTGAGAGGGCCTAGGGGAGTTAGTGTGTCTTATCGTGGGTTTGTTGTCAAATCCAAAGTCAAAGTGATTGCAGCGGTGACATTGATGTCTCATCTGAGGAAGATGTGTCCTTTGATTCTATGCCATGTGAGAGACCATAGTAAGGTGAGTTCGACAGCTAATCAGATACCAGTGGTGGGAGAGTTCCCGGATGTTTTTTCGGAAGAGATACTAGGTATGCCACCAAAGAGGGATATAGATTTCAGTGTGGAGATGAAACCAGGGATGAAACAAATCTCTAAGGCCCCGTACCACATGGGTCCTAAGGAGTTGGAGGAGCTGAAGAAACAGCTGGATGATTTGATTGATAAGGGATACATTAGACCTAGTGTATCACCGTTGGGAGCACCAATTCTGTTTGTGAAGAAGAAAGATGGGAGTTTGAGGTTGTGCATCGACAATAGGGAGCTGACAAGGGTTACAGTGAAGAACAAGTATCCTTTGCCAAGGATAGATGATCTATTTGACCAGTTGAGTGGGCAGCAGTCTTTTCCAAGATTGATTTGAGATCAGGTTACCATCAGGTGAGGATTCGGGGAGAGGACATACCAAAGACAACTTTTTGTTGGAAATCTATATCTCATTATACTCAACATATTCATATATGTTTTAATTAAATTTAGTCATAAAATTAAATACAAATCTTATGCATGCAAACATAAATAGTAAGTGAAGAAATCGGTTCCTTACATTGAATGTTTCGGATATTTGGGCACTAGTAAGGTCACCTACCTTACTTAGTTCTTGACCTTTCCTTATGGATGAATAAGATTCAAGTATAGAATCTCTCCCAAGGAATTATACCAAGATAATACTCTTAATACAAATATTAATTTTGTAACTAGAAATTAATATTTGTTCTTTAAAATGCTAATATTATTAGTATACTACTTCTAGTATTATGTAAAATAATATTAGGGATTTATGTGAGAGTCTATAGTTTTGTTCTTCAACCAAAAACTAGAGAGATTAGTTTTTCTCAAGTTAAAACTAATTAGAATGAATTGGTTGGAAGAGAAAATACACTACTTGAGTGTATCAATAGAGGAGGCCACGGTTTAGGGGTAGGAAGAGTGCCCAATACATGCACACATTTGTTCTTCTCAAGATACATAGGGTATGGCTAGTTTTAGGTCTAGTTAGAAACATAATCATTGTGCCTAATTCTCAATTAGAGCACCAATTAAATCCTAAACTTACCTAAGTCCCTCCACTCACACGGCACACCCATATAAAATGGGTCCATTTTAAGTTTGTCAAATGTTAAATTGTATAGTGTGACATATTGGTCATGTTACTAGACATGTAATTTAAATAATGCATTTTTAACTTATTAAAGATCATTATCTAAATGAAATAGATCACATACAAAATTAACTTGGTAATTCACAATTACAATTACTTAAAATGAGTCATAGAATTATAAATCATAACATCTTATATTTATAATGGCCAATTCATTCTATATTTTAATTGTTTCATAAACAATAAATTAATCTAAGCAATAAAACAATTCGATTACTTAGACCGAATCTTATTTAATCAAATTACAATAAGACACGTAATTTTACTCACAAAATCACTCGTCAATTTAAAGGAATTTAATTAACCAGTATCGACATACGATTAATTAAATAATCAATTAAGATCATTACCCTATAGGTATGACCTTAGGGGATCAACTGGTCACCACCGTCGTACGACAGTAATGTCAAACTCTAGTCAGCCAATCATTACCGATATGTGTGGACCAGTTGACTATGAAGTATTACTTTCCCACATGTATTTTTAAAATGAGATTTTAAACATGTGATCATCATGATCGACAGTTCTGATCGCATTATTGTCGGAGGACACATATTCGAACAATCTCCCACTTGTCCTCGACAAGTGTGCGTCACCAATTCTCTTGTCCCATTACTATCTCCCACTCAATGCAAGGTGTCTTTCTGGTCGTACTTGCAAGTGATCATATCGAGAGTGGTTTCCTCGATCTGGAGAATAACTGATTGACCGGATATATCTACCATAGATACCTTCCGAGCGTGGCCACGCATTTCCAGTTCATTACTCCTCGAGTGGCCCTGAGATATTGTTATAACCCTGACAAGGGGTGGACAATTCCTATCGCACTTATTCCCTTCGACTAGTCACAGCCATCAAAACCCAAAATATGCCCATTTGACCCCATTTACGAAGGTCGTAGTAACACAAATCAAAGTTAATCTGAAACTGTGCCATCTTAGGCGAACAGTCTTTAGTCAAAAGAATCGACTCATTAGAATACTATAGTAGCTCTCGCCACGACCAGGCTATATAAATTTTCCAGAACTCTATAAGCGGTCATTGCCCGACAAAGTGTTCCTAACAGTCTGCCTATGTGATCGACTAGTCATCTCACATGACTCTATGGCACTTGAACTTGCCATCAATCGCATCACACTCTAGTCACTTCGAGACGTCACCTCATACAAGTGACTATGGGCGAATACCATGTTAATCCGGGTTCACTTTAGCGGGGTTCAATGTTGTCTCTACAACCCATTTGGATGTAACAAAGTATAAAAGGAGTTTTCCGATTTAAAAACTCGAATGATAAATGTGATTATTATATGAGTAGTCAATACCTGATTACGACTTCATAATTATAATCCATTTTCATCTTATATGTAGTTATTCATCTCAATGCAATTGAAATGACATATGACATGACAAATCATGTTAAGCCCATGAGAAGGCTTTGGTTAGTAGGTTTTATCAACTTCTTGTACCTTACTTAACCTTACTACATACTCGTTTTCCTTTGTAATGTATACATTTGCATTACAAAACTCTCTGAGTACGTGTCGAGATCCAATCAAGACATAGGCCCTCTAGCCTTAGAATAGCTCCCACTGTTTTCACAGTGTGCGGGACTCATCCTTTTGCACATCTCATGATTGCAAGTTTACTCAATTTCCGTCGTAAATATTTCTCATTGTTCTTTATTGCCTAGAACGATTCTAGAAAATCTATTTCTTAAATAACATTGCCACAATGGTATCTTAACCATCCTGATGTGTTTTGATTATGGTTTTGTCGGAAACCATGCGCAATCTCAATTGTCAATTGTCATTTGTGTAACACCCTTACACAAAATTGCATCAAAAACACTTTGCATTACATCCTTAATGCTTCTGCAAGCACTTAAGGGTAATCTTTATGGCTCACTTGGTAAATATTACTTAAATTCGATTTTAAAACAATTCCTCATACTCAAAGCATATGAAGTGTTATACATCATTACTTTTTTAACTGATCCGGCATCGGAAGCAAATGGAATCAACCAAATATGTTCAATTCGATTGAACTAATCATGAATCTTATCAACATAAGACTTCTTCTTTGACGCTAAAGTCGTGTAGATTTAACTCTATAAATTCGGATATTAAAGATGTATTATAATACTCCAAAAGTCTTAAATCATTCTCAATGATCAATATGTCATCCACATATAAGACTACTAAAATTTCCGTAACTCCCACTAAACTCCATGTATAAACACAACTTCTCGACTTATCGAGAAACGTTTTATAACATGATCAAAACAATGATTCCAACTCACTGATGTCCTACTTAAGACCCTCTCTTAAGTTTCACATTATCTTAGGATTGCAACAATCTACAAAACTTAAGACATGTATTGAATACATTTCTTCTAATTGAAGAAGTGGGTTTTAGATTCACTCGCTATGTATTTCATAATAATGAAACACAATCCCTAAGAAGATCCAAATAGACTTAAGCATTTCAACCAGTGCAAAACTCTTTGCCACCAATCAAGCTTTGTAATCTCTCTTTATTAGTGCAAAACCCTTTGTCACTAATCAAGCCTTTTTATTTCGGATTTTCATGGCTCTAAGCCTTGTATTGAGTTGTGACTTAAACACTCTCATGTAAGTCATATGTTCATTACTTTCCAGAAGTAATCAACTTGAATCAAACAATTTCTTTGTAAGTTGTAAGCTGTTTACTTTCTTAAAAGTAACATGAATTCATCATCTTCAGCAAGTGACGACTTTAACCTCCTAGGTTTTTGAAGAAACAACGTTTTACACAAAACGTCTCATGTAGCCAAGAAAGACCAGTTTCTTGCGACATAACATTCTTTGTGGCTTTTTGAATAATTTCTCCCACTCTGTCTTTTAGAAAAAAAACTTGTTTTCTAGTAAGACAGTTTCACGAGCCACAAACTCGTTGTACTCGTGATAATTGAAAGGGAAAAATGAGCATTTGTTTCTTGTGTAAGCTTACAAACATGGTACTCTGCCATATCATATCTCATATGATTCGTTTTAGTTTTAGTGGAAAAACAAATTTAGACAAAATATAAAATCCCCAAAAGGATCAAGTAACTCAAAGTAACTTGATTGAAGTCCAAACCATATCGAATAGCGTTTAAATTCTTATCCAATCACACATTATCCCATAATGTGTGTTAAGAGAGATTAACTTGTGATACTATATCACATTTCTTTTGGATTATATCAAAGTCTTCACTTTGATAATCCCATCACGACTAAATCGTGCTTCTTTGAACTTTTGAACTTCTTCAAAGATTTCTCTATTTACCTTATTAAGTGAACACATTAGTGTCAACCTAAATCGTTGGTAAAAGAAAATGATCAACCTATTTTGGATCAATGATTTACAACCTCGATCTCCTTTTCAACCAAAAAGGCACGAGACATCTTGCTTTGAATACAAGATACGCATATACCATAAGATCTAATGGTTTCAAGAGTACTCGATAACTCTTTACGTTCATCATTCCAGAATCTAAGGTTTAATCTTGGGTTACCAATTTGAGTCTTGCATCATCTATATGATATATCATTCTAGTTAGGTTTAGAATATAATCACCTTGATAATGGGCTAGCCATACATCAAATCATGGTGTATAGGGTCACAAAAGTGAAACCTCTTTTTGTATCTTAACAAGTTTATATTCACTTAATAGTCACAATTAAGTACAACTCTAAACCCAAAAACTAGATTGAGTACACAATGACTCTATCTCTCAACATAATTGTTACTAGTCGTCATATTCTAATCATTCTATGTATCGCATACAATGATGAAAACCACAATCGGTTTCTAATATTGACGAAATAGTACTAGCAAAAATTATGTTAATTAAATAAATATTTAAAGAAGAAGGTCCCATTAGATGTCCCACAACTAACTTGTTGATTCTTCAATAATTTGGGGTGGTTTCCTTTCTAGCGTTCAACAATTAAGACAATGGAAACTTTATCGGTCGGGATTGATAGGTTTAGTATCGTTATTCTCAATAACTTTACTTTTAACATTACCTTGAATCAATTCCATTATAATCTTTACTTCTTGAACCTTGTCCTTTTCTTAACGGTTTAAGAGAATGCTCCCACTCATTTCAAAGAATATTTACTTAGAGAAGCAAAGTTGAATCTTATGAAGACTACTCTTCAATTCAATCGTTTTAGTCTTAAAACTTTCATTGAAGTGGTTGCGTTATTTTTGGTCAATTACGAATTCTGACAAATCTAATTACCAAAACAATTTATCGCTTCAAGGTACTTAATTCAATTAAGTATATGAAAAACAATCCATTGTAAGTAGATGTGTTAGTCAAGAATCAAAAACCTGTTTGATATTGAATAACTTTAATCTATACTCTTTACAAGAGATCCTTACAATCGATAATACGAGGTTTTTAGAAGAAAAATTCAAATTTTGTCTTTAGTTACGATGTTTTAATGGAGATTTGAATCAAAAATCGAAATGATATCGTATATGAAATGTGGTAAAGAAATAGAACAATATGATAACGGAATAATGAAAACAAAACATTTATCGTTATAATTATACTTGTAAATAACAAGTAAAGCATTTACATAGTGACCTCTATCCAACTATGATAAATGATTCCAAGATCCAAATTCATATTAACTTGGGGCACGGTGTGCCGAAATACCCTTTATTAATATAACTCGGTGGATTAACTCTTTAATCGATTCTACTTTTAGAACTCTTGGTCGATAAAATTACATTAATATTTATCTCTAGCCCGAAACACATCCGGAAATCGTCGTGAATACTTTCGTTGAGTTCAACCCAAATTTCGAATAAATGTGTCCATGATCCAAACTCATGTCAACTTAGGGCACGGTGTGCCGAAATACCCTTCATTAACATAAATTTGGTGGATAGACATTTATCACCCACTTCCCCTACGTAACAAGGTTTGTACCCCGGTGTGGCCGAGTGCACTCCCTAATGAAATAGGTTTTCATGGTTTCTACTTTTTGGTAAGGCTAAGTCTCAATTGTTTATTTTAGCGAGAGGTCATGTCAATTTATTATCTATCACGTTTTAAGTGAACTAAAGCGGTGAACTACGATAATTGTAATTGACACGGTCGATAAACTCGATTAAATGACAATGCATGTTTTAGTTATGGCGATTTAGCGATGCATGCAACATATAAATAAAATGCAAAGCATAAAATAAATCCTAGTATGGCCTTCCTAAAATAGAAAATCTAATTAACTATTACATATTCGGAAACCAACTCCATTGGTCCCTTGAACTTCGGTTCTTGGCACGCATCTCGAGGTAACACCGTCTTTATGTATCGCCTTCTTGAGTGACATCGTCTTCAAGGAACTCCGAAATAATTAAATTACATAACAAATTACATAATTCCCTATTATACATATGTAATTAAAATAAATCTATTAAATTACAAAACGGTGATACGAGATCACAATAAATTACAACCGAATCGATATTCCCATACATTTCGAGTAATACCAATTAAAAACTAAGGCCATACTAAGTAAAAATTACATAATTCAAAATTACATAAAATAAAATTATGACAATCATAAATAAAATGAAGCATTATAATATGTATAAACATGCCCAATTTTATGCTAAATCGTCTTTAAGGAGCCAATATCGTATATTAATCGGTTTTTACGGATTTGCGTGATTTAACCTTTTAAAATCACAATAATTACATAAATTCATTTTTTATGCACAAGTTAATTACCCTAACTAACTTAGGACTCAAAATTAGTCTCCACTAACCATTTGACAATAATTAACTTATATTTCTTAAAATTGTTCATAAAAGGACTTAAAACTACAATAAAAACCATAAACTTCAAATAAATTCAAAATTTGAAATTTAAACTCATGAACATTCTGGAAAAATACCATGACACTCATAGTGTTCAAAAACTTAGGTTAAAATTTCGAAAAATTATCGGAAAAACTATGTTGCGGTTTATCGGATTTATCAATTATAATCATAAAAACAAGAGAAAAATTATATTCATCAACTTTTCAATTTTAGATCTGAAAAAGATAATAAAATGCAACATGTGACGTTTTTCCTTAGTCATGAAGTATGTTTTAGCAATTTTTCACTAATTAAGTCACTATTTATGCTATTTTTCATCAAAAATTCATAAATCATGCATGAAGACTTCATTATAGCCTATTATTTTACACATATCTTGTAAAATTTCATGTGACAACATACTAAATTTTTATGACCAGATTCGAAATTTATCTCGTATTAACCTATTTTTCATTTAAATTCGATTTTTATCATGAAAAATCCATATTTCGAGCATAAAAACTCCAAAAATTCTGAAAATTTCCAGATCATCTAAAAATAATATATGTGAAAACATATCCAAAAACCACTGGAAAATTCGAAATTTAGCTAATTTTAGTCCGAAGATGACATTTTAATCATAAAATCACATTTTTAATGCCATTATTATATAAGATGAACAATAAAAATCCATAAATTAACCAAAATATCCTAAATACATTTTAGGATCAGAAACTTTAACATGCATAAATTATTTCGTGATATATCATAATAACACAAATTTATAAGTTTTATATGTTAATCTTATAAGTCGGAAAAACTATAACCGATTTGCATGCAAACAACCTAAGGCTCTTGATACCGCTTGTTGGAAATCTATATCTCATTATACTCAACATATTCATATATGTTTTGATTAAATTTAGTCATAAAATTAAATACAAATCTTATGCATGCAAACATAAATAGTAAGTGAAGAAATCGGTTCCTTACATTGAATGTTTCGGATATTTGGGCACTAGTAAGGTCACCTACCTTACTTAGTTCTTGAGCTTTCCTTATGGATGAATAAGATTCAAGTATAGAATCTCTCACAAGGAATTATACCAAGATAATACTCTTAATACAAATATTAATTTTGTAACTAGAAATTAATATTTGTTCTTTAAAATGCTAATATTATTAGTATACTACTTCTAGTATTATGTAAAATAATATTAGGGATTTATGTGAGAGTCTATAGTTTTGTTCTTCAACCAAAAACTAGAGAGATTAGTTTTTCTCAAGTTAAAACTAATTAGAATGAATTGGCTGGAAGAGAAAATACACTACTTGAGTGTATCAATAGAGGAGGCCACGGTTTAGGGGTGGGAAGAGTGCCCAATACATGCACACATTTGTTCTTCTCAAGATACATAGGGTATGGGTAGTTTTAGGTCTAGTTAGAAACATAATCATTGTGCCTAATTCTCAATTAGAGCACCAATTAAATCCTAAACTTACCTAAGTCCCTCTACTCACACGGCACACCCATATAAAATGGGTCCATTTTAAGTTTTTCAAATGTTAAATTGTATAGTGTGACATATTTGTCATGTTACTAGACATGTAATTTAAATAATGCATTTTTAACTTATTAAAAATCATTATCTAAACGAAATAGATCACATACAAAATTAACTTGGTAATTCACAATTACAATTACTTAAAATGAGTCATAGAATTATAAATCATAACTTCTTATATTTATAATGGCCAGTTCATTCTATATTTTAATTGTTTCATAAACAATAAATTAATCTAAGCAATAAAACAATTCGATTACTTAGACCGAATCTTATTTAATCAAATTACAATAAGACACGTAATTTTACTCACAAAATCACTCGTCAGTTTAAAGGAATTTAATTAACCAGTATCGACATATGATTAATTAAATAATCAATTAAGAGCATTACCCTATAGGTATGACCTTAGGGGATCGAATGGTCACCACCGTCGTACGATAGTAATGTCAAACTCTAGTCAGCCAATCATTACCGATATGTGTGGACCAGTTGACTATGAAGTATTACTTTCCCACATGTATTCTTAAATGAGATTTTAAACATATGATCATCATGATCGACCGTTGTGATCGCATTATTGTCGGAGGACACATATTCCAACACTTTTACATCGAGGTATGGTCACTATGAGTATGTGGTGATGCCGTTTGGGTTATCTAATGCACCAGCAGTGTTCATGGATTTGATGAACCGGGTCTTCAGTCAGTTTTTAGATCGGTTTGTGGTGGTGTTCATAGATGATTTCTTAATCTATTCCAAGACTAAGGAGGAGCATGAGGAGCACTTGAGGTTGGTGTTACAGACTTTGCGTGGCAATCAGCTGTATGTAAAGTTGTCTAAGTGTGAGTTCTGGCTCGAGGAAGTTACCTTTCTGGGGCATGTGATTTCCAAGAATGGTGTAGCTGTGGATCCGGCAAAGATAGAGGCAGTCACTCTGTGGAAAGCACCGAAGAATGTGGTAGAGATCAGGAGTTTCTTGGGTTTGGCAGGGTACTATCGTCGGTTTATGAAGGACTTTTTTAAGATAACCAGACCTATAACAACGTTGATGAGGAAAGAGAACAAGTTTCGTGGGGATGAAAGTTGTGAGACGGCGTTCCAAACATTAAACGAGCGTTTGACTATAGCTCCAGTCTTAGCATTACCTGAAGGGTGTGAGAACTTTGAGGTATATGCAGATGCTTCAAAGAATGGATTGGGATGTGTGTTGATGTAGAATGGGAAAGTAATTGCCTATGCTTCTAGGAAATTGAAGCCTTTTGAGGAGAACTATCCAACACATGATCTGGAGTTGGGTGCAGTTGTGTTTGCTCTAGAGATTTAGAGGCACTATCTTTATGGGGTGACCTTTAAGGTGTTTTCAGATCACAAGAGTCTCAAGTACATGTTCACTCAAAAGGAGATGAACATGAGATAGAGGAGGTGGATGAAGGTGAAAGGGGATTATGACATGAATATTATATACCATAAAGGGAAAGCAAACGTGGTTGCTGATGCGCTGAGCAGGAAGAGTGTACATTCTCTATCCACAGCTATGTCTTTGATGAGATTAAGAGATGAGGTGGGGAAGATGGGAATACACGTGATACAGAAATGGGATGCTAGAGGGGATTTGACAGTGGAGCCGTATTTATATGATGACATTCGCAAGAAACAGGCTTTGGTTCCTAAGATTGAGGAGTGGAGAGCTGGAGTAGAGAAAGGGACAGTGTCTAGGTTCTCTATTTATACTAGATGGCATCGTTTGAGGCTTTGTATAGGAGGAGGTATAGGAGTCCGATTTGCTTGGTTGATAGAGCTGAAGCAGTGGTTTTAGGACCACATATGGTACATGAGATGATAGAACAAGCTAAGTTGATCTAGCAAAAGATGAAAGTGGCCCAGGATCGGCAAAAGAGTTATGCAGACTTACATCGCCGTGACATAGAGTTTCAGATTGGGGACAAGGTTCGTTTGAAAGTATCTCCTATGCGTGGGGTTATGTGATTTGGTAAGAAAGGGAAGTTGAGTCAGAAGTTCATCGGACCATATGAGATTTTGGATCGTGTGGGTGTGGTTGCTTACCGGTTAGCGCTACCAGCGGCTTTGGATAGGGTGCATAATGTGTTTCATGTCTCTCAGTTAAGGAAGTATGTGAGCGACCCTTCACATGTGCTAGAGGGGGAGAACATAGAGTTGGATGAGTCCTTGTCTTATCTTGAGTTGCCAAAACAGATTCTTGATCGCAAGGTTTGGAAAACTAGGAACGGGGAAACAATGTTGCTTAAGGTTCTATGGTCTAATCATGAGGTTGAGGAAGCTACTTGGGAGACGGAAGAAGCCATGAGGGAACGGTATCCGTCTCTTTTTGATCAGGTATATGTGGTTACGGGGAAGTAACCATGTTTCTTTTAGGGGGGTAGGAGATGATTGCATAAGGTTTTGGTATGGTTTATGTTAGTTTTGGTACAGTTAGTAGTTGCTTTGAGTCGGTTTGAGTTTTGGTTGGGAGTTTTGTTTTGAGTTTTAATTGCGTTGTTATGTCGGGGTTGAGTTTGAATGTTTCGTTTTTGTGTTTGGGTTGAACTTCGGGGACGAAGTTCTTTTTAAGGAGGGAAGACTGTAATACAACGGTTTTCTATGTCTATGGGTACTCTATCGAGTGGACTTGCTTTGTCGAGTAAGCATGTTTGGATACGAAACAGTAGTCTACCTGATGGGTACTCGATCGAGTATGTGGGACACTCGATCGAGTAAGGGGCTCTCGATCGAGTAAGTCACTTACTCGATCGAGTAAGTTGGTTAAGCGGGTTATTTTATCCGGGTTTTGTTGATAACGCATGATTAATAAATAAAGCCTTCCAGGTCGGTCCGCTTTGAGCTTAGATTTCGGTTACTTGTCGTTAGGAGCACCTAGACCAAAACAATAGTTATAACTTCACAAACAACTCTACTACTAGTAAAGGGGCAAGTAAAGGTCGGATTCTAAGGGACGGGTATTGATGTAGGATTTTCGATTGCAAGTAGTGGTGTCTAGGGGTGTCACAATTTGGGTTGAGATAAGAAGATCACTTAACTAAATAACAATAAAAGTAAACAAGCAAGATGACTAAAATGAGATGTAAACAATTGATTAAAAGTACTAGGGTGTGATGGGTTCATAGGGGATTCATGGGAATTGATCATACAAACATATTCTCAAATCATAAGCAAGCAATTATCGTTGTGATAGGATCAAGTTGGTTTATATCTTACAATCCTAGGAAGGTTTGGGTCCCGGAGTCGAATCGATTAGATTGTACAACACCTACAAGTCGACTTAATCCTCCCTACTCAACTATATGCATGGTCTAATGAGACTCGAGTTGGTTTATGTCTTACAAGTCTCATTGAAAAGGTAAGTGATGGGTAAAAAATGCAAGGATTCATAGGCTCGCAAACATAACATGTGCATAAGTTGAGATCAGAACAAGCAAGCAAATAAATTATGTGAACATATTAAATTAAGCAGGAATCATCCCCCATGTTGGTTTCCCCTAATTCCCCATTAACCTTAGTTAAGGAAACTACTCACTCATTATCAAGTTTAACATGTTAACAAGGTTGTCAATCTATTAACAAAGCAAAACATGAAGAATAAATGAAGATGATTAACAATAATTAAAAAGGGATTGAGAGAATTACACCTAATGATGATTCCAAAATAATAATGCAAAGAATAATAGAAGTACTTGATGATTGATGGAAGGTTGTCAATCTCCCAATACACCCAAATAATCTTCAATTACCCAAAATAAAAGATGAACAATAGAGAAATTAAGGAAATGAGATTTGTATTAATACTTGATTAGAAGTTGATTACAAGATTAAAGAGAGATTAGAATAATATAAACTACACTAAAGATTGATAAGAAGAACATGATAATCTAATTAGACTAATAGGGTATTTATAGTGGGAATTAGGTGCACAAATTAAGGTTACTAAGGGCTTAAATGACGATTAAGTCCTTGAGGAATCGCTCCTCTCAAGAAAAGATGCGGGTCTCCTTTTAGCTAGTCTTTCAAAAATATGCGCATCTCGAATGAAGAAAGAAGGGGACGTGTTGCTCTGGAGGACAATCCGAGCGTCCAAAAGGTCGGGATGAGCGGATTGTGTAGCTTCTGGACGGGCGGCCTGGCAGCTTGGACGAGCGGCCTGGGGAGTTTCTGGACGAGCGTCCCGATAGGTGAGACGCTCAGATCCTAGTCCAGCTTCTTTTCTTCTTCCAACAATCCTCCGGGATTTTGTCGGGGATGCAAGGATCTTCTTCATCATTGCCCATCTACTACATTATGTACAAAGGCCTTCTATTCTTGTCTTCTCTTTAATGCTTGGTCATTGAATTCGATCAATTTAGCTCTATTTTGCCATGAAAATGCAAGGTTTGCACTCCTCTCCTACCAAGGAAACAAAACCTCAAAGAATATGCAAAACAAAGGACTAAAGATAGTAAATGACCCAAATATACATTAAAAGCATAGGAACGAGGCTAATTCGGGGACTAAATATGCTCAAATATTGATCACATCAAATATCCCCTAACCGAACCTTTGCTCGTCCCGAGTAAAGAGGTGACCAAACTAGGACCCTTATTTAAACTATCCTACTAACATAGCCGATATGAGACAATTAGCGGGTCTCACTCCACTCCTTCAACTCACAACAAGACAACCATGAGGTAGGATGCCTTCTTCCAAGGCAAGGTGGGTCTTGCCAAAATGGCAACACATCCAAGCATTACAGCACACAAAATCAAGTAATGGATGCATCTACAAAAAGAATAGCCACTTTCCTCATCTAAGTGGCGGAAGTTATCTAAAGGGGAAGCAATTCAAGGGTACACACTCCATCATAGATATGGTTTCTTCAAACTACTAAGCCTAGACGAATACCAATAAACCACCTCCAAATTGTGTCAAGCTAGGATACCTTTGTCCTCAATCGTTAAATGCTTTTGTCAAGAATAGACTCCCTATGGTGTTAGAAACACTGGAGGATCGCGGAATTTCCCTTCTTGCCTAGACAAGAAGAAGGGTCGCCCCCTCTCTACCATGCACAAAAGTGGATACGGTGTAAAAGGGATCAATAGTATTTGAGTTTCATTTGGGAGTTTGCTTTGTTGTTGTTTCCCCCCCCCCCCCCCCAAATTTCTTGTGGCATTTGACATTTGAGAACACTTTCTTTTTGCCATTTCTTTTGATTTTTGGCATTTCAATACTTGACAACTTTCAACTTTTGCATTTTCTTTTGAACATTTTCAAAGTCACCTCAATTAGTAACGAGGGTGCCTTATATTTGAAGCATAGGATTCTATTTTCATTTTTGTTACTCCTCTTTTCTTTTGTTGCAATTGCAAACATTTTCTTTTCTTTTCTTTTCTTGAACTCAATTTTGAATAATTTTTGTGCCCATTCCCTTTTTGATGACAAAATGTGGTAGAACATGGATGAATGATGGTTGCATGGTTTCAAGGGTCACCTAGGAATAAACGGTAGCCAAGGAGTTATCACACCACAAGGTAATCTTGACTAGGCCTTAATCCATGGGTCAAAGGATACTAGCATGACACATCCTAGGGTGTTTTACAAGTATTCTAACAAGCAAAGTCTTAGAAAGAAAAAGCATCTACTAAGGCCTATATACACTTGTTAAGCTTCCCAAATAGTATGCCAAATAATCTAAAAGCATCTACTACATGCCATGATGCAACTAACATATATACATCCTAATGCATATGCTTCTACCAACTAGTATGCCAAATAATCTAAATGCAAGTCCTAAATTCACATTGCTTATACCGCATCAATCAAAATAAAGCCACATAGTCATTAACATAAAGAGGAAAAAGGAGATTGGAAAGATCATACCATGCGGTCTTCAATATCCTCATGTCTCGGATGTGGCGTAGTCAATCAATGTGAACAAGGATGAACAAACACAATATATACAAAACAATATATATAAGACTATACTACAAAAAAAAATGAACTTGTTTTTGGATTTTCAATTTTTCAATTTTTTTGGATTTTTCGAAATTTTTGATTTTTTTGGATTTTGATATAAAAGTGAAGTTAGAATTTCCCATCCCCACACTAGTATGGGCATTGTCCTCAATGGCCAATACGATAGGAAATTATGCAATGAATATACATGATTTATAAACTAAATGCAAACTGTACTAAACTACACTACATGATGCATGTGTTTTTGTTATGGTGGAGAGCATAATTTAAATTAGCTCCCAATGCATATGCATGGACTTCCCCAAACCAAAATAGACATTATTTCTAATGTCATGAATTTCGGGGGAGTTCATGTACATGGAATGCAATGCATGAAACTAAAGATTGTCATTTTAGATTTTACAAGTCGGGAACAATAATAATGAACACCTTAATGAGGCCAAGGTGTTAGTCCTCCGATATTGCTAGGACTCCAATAAAATGATCAAGATAAAAATAAAAACAAGAGAAGTAGACAAACCATAAGGGAGGTGTAAGAATGTAGGAGCCTCCAAAGTTTGCTAATCCTCACCCATCGTATCATCATCATCATCATCTCTTTGTGGACGCGGGCCCACGGGGGCGCTTGGGAACAAGCGTTTGCATTTGTGGAGTCGCCACCAATAATCTAAATGCAAGAAACCTTTCTCGAGGGTTGTCTTCTGATAATCCGTAAAAAGGGTTCGAAATAAGGTTTTACAAATCAGTTTTAAGAATACTTTCGACATAAATCTTACAATAATGATACCAAAAAAAAAACAATAAATAAAAGAAGGATTTACACCCTCAGACTTACATGTTTGACGAAACGAGATCAACTAAGTTAACGTTTAGTGATGCTCGACTCGAATGTACGACGAAAGTGCCCTCTAGGAGGAAAACGAACAAGATTGATTAAGTTGATTGATGTGGAGTTGGTCAAATTAGTTGGTCATGCAAAACGAGGCTGGTACTCAGAAGGATCCGAGCTTACGTGGTCGAAAGCAATGAAAAGGACCCATGATGGCAAAGAAAATCACACGTTTAGGGTATTATTGGACCACGATGGATTATGATTGCATCAAATATGTAAGACATTGCCATAATTGCCAAATTTTCGGGAATGTGCAACATGTCCCTCCTTCATTGCTTTACACCATTACATCTCCCTGGCCATTTTCTATTTGGGGAATTGACATCATCGGCAAGATCACTCCAGCCGGAATAGGAGGTCACTATTTCATCCTAGTAGCAGTCGATTATTTCACCAAGTGGGTAGAAGAGGCTTCCAACACCAGTCTTAAAGCCAAGAACATGGCAAAGTTCATACAAAACAACGTTAACTATCGATATGGTTGCCCACATGAGATTATCAGTGACAATGGATCACATTTCCAAGCTGAGACTGAACAATTGCTAGCCAAGTACAAAATTAAGCATCACCACTCCTCGCCATATAGACCACAAACAAATGGCGCGGTAGAGGCAGCAAACAAAAATGTTGTCACGATTCTCAAGAAAATGATTGACAACTATAGAGATTGGCCAAGCAAGATACCCTTTGATTTATGGGGATACCGTACATCTGTTAGGAGGCCCACTGGGGCCACCCTTTTCTATTTGACCTACGGCATGGAGGCTGTACAACCAGTCGAGCTAGAAGTACCATCCTTATGTATTTTACTCGAAAGTCAAATCCTAGAAGCCGAGTGGAAAAGGGATAGATATGAAGAACTCATCCTCCTGGATGAATGAAGGTTACGTGCATTACACAATGTGCAAACATACCAAGCACGTATCAAACGAGCCTTCAAAAAAGGGTTAAGCCAAGGAACATTAAAGAAGGAGACTTGGTCCTCAAATTAATTAGGGCTCTTTTACCTGTCGATCCACGAGGAAAATTCAAACCTAATTGGGCCGGGCCATTTATAGTCAAGTCCATACTTCGAGGGGGTGCGGTTAGAATCACAGACCTAGATGGGAACGAATTTGCCAACCCAACAAACCTCGACCAACTGAAACGTTACTATGCCTAGAATAGGAGCAAAAAACGTGCCTCGCGTAATCTCACGTGTCGCTCCTGTGGCACGAAATAAACGTCCCCTGGCCAAGCTGGATTAAGCTAATGTCATCTTGCTCTTGCATTTTGACAATTTGTCATTCTCATATCACTAAATAAACTAAATTGCATTTTAGCAGTAAGTAAAGCTCATGCTTATTTTCTAAGTTCATTACAAGCTCTTGCTTAGAACAATTATTCTTTTACATTTACTCGAACTACGCGCAAGGGTTTGATTTCATTTTTGAAATGAATACGTAGGCAATCCCCCACGGGATACAACCCATTGAATTGTCTTAAATGTAAATAGAAGGACATTTGCAGTTGCATTTGAAATTCGACAAGAATAATCATAGAAAATCATAACGGTTTCATAACCACTTAACTTTTTTATTCCATTTCTTTAATAATAATAGTACGTTACATAACAAAAATAAATAGGCTAGGATTCTAAAAACCCCAATTTCTTACAATAATAATAATAATAATAATAATAATAATAATTAATAATAAAGACTTAGGCTACTCTTCCATTTTCCCTTTGCCTTTGTCATTTTTGTCAAATTTCTTGTCCCGACCTCGATCCGGGCGCTCCTGCGCTATCTCAGACCTAATAACCAACGGTCTCTCTCGTGGTCTTGCTTTACCATTCTTGTCAACCACTCTCTTGACGGCAGGAGAAGTCTTCGGTATTTTCGACGGATGAACAACTCGAAATCCTGCTTCTTCCTCTCCCTCGGTCAAGTGCTTCTCTTTCTCCTTTTCCACCTTGGGAACCTTGTAGTCAACAGGCTCGCGCTTCCTTAATCTCTCACGCTCCTCCGGAGTAGTAGCTTTCCTCAACCGCAGATAAGAATCTGACACCCATAGAGCACTAACAGAAGAATTCAAGAACCAAATGTTCCTCTGCGCCCATTTGATGGCCCATTCTCTTCGACTCTCAGTAGTAAGCACCACGGCAGTCTGCGGGACAGTGTCCAGCTTCAGAATCATCTGCTTCAATCCAACCTGCCTCATCAATCTCTCCGGGAAGATGCATATAATAAACTCCAAGCCGGGAATGCGAACAGATCGGGTTGGGTTCAAAGAAGATACTCCATTGACAGATTTGAGGCGCCACCATGGCTCGATCCATCTAATTAAAGGGCCATCTTCACTCTTCAATTTGTTTTCCCAGTAATTGCAAACTCGAGTGAAGTCCACCATGTAAAGCCTGGTCCTCATTGCAATTGAGCGAGCATGATAAGCAGGAACATTAACTGGGGGCTCGATCAATCAAAGACGCTCCATAAGCAAGACCTACCAGAAGCAGGAATTAGATAAAAAACGAAGAAAAAAAAGAAAAGGAAAAAAAAACGAAAAAAAAAATCGAAAAAAAAAATAAAAAAGAAACAAAAAAAAATTCTTTTACCTGCAATATAATGGGACTTCCCAAATAAGGAAGGTCGCTATTAGCTTTCCTGTTATCTAAACCCAATAGGATCTCTCCTAAACACAGACAAGCTGGGCTCCTGCGTAGCTCCATTTGCTCAATCACGCTCAAGTAACGAGGATCGCCTCTCAAATCCTCATCAACATGCCCTTGAAGGACATATACGTGTAATAGGAAAAACCCGAATGCCCTTCGCCTCGAAACATATGAGATAGTGGGATCTGCCTTATTGATGAATCGATCGATGAAATCCAACATTCGCACTCCTTTAGAAGTCACAAGACGGTCCACATCGGCTCTTGCCAACCCAAGCAAGTCTCTAAACTTGTTCTTATACCCTTGAGAAGTGGAGGGAATAGCAGGCGAGTGTCTCGGGTCCCAACCACCAATCGCAGCAATTTCTTCGGGAAATGGGCAAATGTCACCTCCAGGTAAGGCAAAAACGTGATAATTCGGGTCCCAATAATCAAGACAAGCATCTAGAAATGGTTTGACTACCTTGATCAGCTTCAAGCTCAAAAGCGATCCAAAATTATATGCACCCATCTCGTGTTTCTCCACATTAGAGAACTGGGGAACAAGCGTAGCACCTGCTGTGCCACTTCGAAGGGACGCAGCTCTTGCTGCGCCTCTTCCTCAGCCTTCTTTCTGTGATTTTCCGCATTGGATCTTTCCTACATTCCTCAACGAATAATTTCCTATTCATACGGGTTATTATTTTGGTAAATACGTCAAGTTGCCATATTTTGTGTTTCCTAATTCACGGGCACGAATTTCGAGGCGATATCGACATTTTCGTCATCTTAGCACGCTTATCCATTTCTTTTTTTTTCATTTTCTTTTGGTGAATCATTTCACCAATTTATTTTTTTTCAAACTTATACATTTCTTTTTTAGTTTTCTTTTTGGGGAATAATTTCACTCCGGTTCCACACTTATATGTTTCTATTTTTCTTTTTTTTTAGGGGGTAGCCCTCCCTATCGTCCGGTCATTTCCGGCAAAATTTTTGCATTTTTTGCGTTTCCGTGTCATGGTTTTGCGCTAATTTAGGCCATGTGTACAAATTCATGTTCTATGTGATTTCTATGTAAATTTCGGCAGCATGACGGCGCAAACCGTCATCTACCAACCCTGTTCAAAGCTAAACTGCAGGTACAAACAAAGCAACCCAGCAGCAAAGGCACTCAGGCCATCATATATACAACCAAGAGAGGACATGTACACCAAACTGGGGGTTCGAGCCCCAAAACAAAGTCTGAATGTCCAAAATGTAGAAACAACAAAAAAATCTACTCCTGGTCGCCGTATAGCTCAGTAACTCTCGCCTCGAGAGCAGCAACCTCGGCATCGCGGACCTCGAGCTCCCTTAGCAGGCCGCTAACAAGTGCCTCGACGGCAGTAGCGCGCAGCCGATTGGCTACCTTCCATAAAGCCACGAACCGGGATGGCGCAACCTGCATTTCAAAAGAAAAGATTCTTAATGATTGGACAAACTCAGGCAAATGTGTTCTTACCCAAAATTATACAAGTTAGGAGACTCACCCTCCGAATCAGATGCTGCCACTCGTCCAAGCCAGCATCTCTCACCGCCACGTTAAAGTCACGCAGCTCGGAGATCGTCGTCATCCCCGTCACGTTAGTGTACTCAAGGGTCTCGGGGTACTCTGGGGGCTTGATGCCCGCCGCCTCGACCTCCTGCAAAGTTAAGTGATTTCCATTAACCGATGATCATTCATCGTGTTCTCAAAACAATCAAAAATAAAAGAGGATAAAGCACTTACCACAACCGGCCAGTACGCCAACCTCCCGTAGAGGAACGCCGAGTAGTCCTCACCAGGAAAAAGGAGGGCGTCTCCACCGACGCCAGCCAGGTCAGCCTCCCTCTCAACCTCAGAAGGCTCCCTAAACATCGTCCGAGGAGGATCGATGGGAACCGTCAAGACATCCCGAGACTGACGATCCAAACGCTCACCCAAGTACCACACAGGACCCATCGACGTCCTCAGCAGCAACCGGCTTGAGTTCCTAGGTCGAAGGACCTCAGCCACAAAGGGAGCGTACTCCACCCAAGGCCTGGGCACCCACTAAGAAAAGCAAACGAAGGGTCATTCTTATGATCAGTTCTGAAAAAGTAATAAAAAACGAACGAAGGTGAAGTACTCACGCCATCCAACTGAAGAGCGTTCACCTCCTACCGACAGACGTCGTGGAAGGAACGCCGGCTCCTCGTACGCCACATCACCCAATCCCGCACAATGGGATAGGCCTTCTCCACCGGCTCTATCCTCTTGGGCGCGAGGCCCGGAAAGTAGGAGTACACCCATGCCTGTAAAACAAGATAGTCAATAACGATCTTTCGTGATTTGACAGATAAGGAAATGATCTTTCATGAAATGAAATAAAGGTTCATACCTCCAACAGCAGTCCAGGGCCGACAGCAGCAGGAGAAGTCCCTTCTGCATCAACTCTAGACGAACCATGGCCCTCATAAAGCGGATGAGGACCGCAAAACTAGCAGTGACCCGGTCCCAATGGCCTAGGGAGCGCAGGTCAGAAAGAAAGGGAAGGAGCTTTGTCGAAAGCCTCTCTCCCTTGTCTCCGAGGTATATCGAAGACAGAAACCACCAGAGCCACAAACGGACCCTCTCCTCTGCAGTGCAGGGAGGAGGAGACGTCTCCCTCCCCTCGATCACCACTGATGACGGGGTCTTCCCCGCAAAGTAGTCCCGAACGTAAGAACTAGGCACCAAACCAGGTACCGCAGCCGCCTTCGGCGCCGAGTTTCAGCCGATCAACCTCCTAGCCTCAGCCGAGTCAACCATCATGGCTGTCTCCGGCCACTCCACCACCTCAGTCCCATACGGCAGACCAGAAATCAAGCCGTAGTCCTCTAACGTGACCCCCACCTCGCCAAAAGGCATGTGAAACGTGGAGGTCGTGTCCCAAAACCGGTCCAAGAAGGCTCGGACGAGACTGAGGTTAGCCCGAAGCTTCTTCCTCGCCATATCCCTCTACGCCTGCACCAAAGCATCGAACGCTCCCCGCTCGATGATGGCTCGCTCCTCAGCCGACAGCCTCTCGTAGCACCCCATCGCTGTCGTATATCCCGAGAACGATCTGATATTCCCGACCTCCTGTGTTGATTTGAAACAAAAGCTATCTTTAGCTCAGATGAAAAAGAAAAGAAATGACAACAGAAATAAAAGAAGATGAATTAAGTGCGATGAATTCGATTTACAAAGCTCTTCATCGTCCTGTAGGATAGGTGACCTTCCGCAGCCCAAAGTAGGTGCCTACTGTCCCAAGTCTTAGCCCACGCAGGTGCTCCCCTTAGCTGGAGACCACCCCGTCCAACGTTGGCCCATCTCGGGGCCTCCTTCTCCTCAACAACCTCCTCCTCGAGGACCTCGTCCTCAGCAGCCGTCACCGCAGCAGTGAAAGCCTGCTCTAACGCCTCCTCAAGCATCTGAGAAGGGTCAAGAGCAGTGTCCACGTCCATGGGACCTCTCCCGGATGTAGAATCCTCGTCGCCTGCAAAATTAAAGTGAATTTAGGCCGCGTCAAGTGACGACAAGCCTTAATTAGGGTATTTTCAAGTTTTCGGAGCTCCGAAATCGCTCTTTTCTCGCCATCCTTGGAAATTTTCCAACAAACCCGTCCGCTCATGTGGTAATTTGGGTCAAGTCAAGCCTAAGTTGAAGCCTAGTCATGGGTTTGAGTCGGGATTTCGACAGCATTTCGTTATAACGACGATTATGCCCTAGGAAGTGTCCTGAAAAAGCCATCACAAATCAAAATTACGAGATGGTAGGAAGTTTACCCATCATGCAAGGATTCCAAATACCAAGTTTCGTCACAAATGGGCAATCCTAAGGCTATTTTCGAAGCGATTTACGGTTTAGCTGTGAAACCGTCACAATTTCACTTAAACAATCAAAACTCAATGAAAATTCAAAACAAATACATGTTTATGATCCTTATACTACCAATTAGCCATTTACAAAGTCAATTTTGCAAGGCAAAATCATTTGGGGGAAAAGCCTCAAATTTTTGACTAATTAGGGTCGAAAACCCTAATTTTGTCGGTCCCATTTGATCAAATACGGAAGATAAATGCAAGATTGATACACATACCTCGATTAGTAATGGCAAATGCAAGCTTTTGGATCAAATTTTGACGGAAATGGTTGGAATTTGAGAGAGATTAAGGATTTATGTTTCGAAATAATGAAATAAACCCCTCTGTTTCATCGGGTTTTTACGCAGGATTGACACGCCCAGGAAAAGACGCAGCAGGTGCTGCGCCTCTTCCAAGGGGCACAGCTCTTGCTGCACCTCTTCCTCAGTTTCCCTCCATAGGAATTTTTGAAGATTCTTTATAAGTTCATTATTTTGTGGGCCCATCTTTGGTGCGCCTCTTCCTCGATGCCATATCACATATTTGGTCCGTTCGAGGTATATTCTTCGCCCGGATTCCTATTTCCAAGCCAACATCAAACTGTTGCCATGTTCTGCCAAGACCTAGCTTGTCACAATGAACGGTTCTTCTTTGACAGGTGTCTCGACACACCTTTATTATGTTCCCCCAGCGAGAGTACACGGATAGACATTCCCTCTCGAGACATGGAGATCAGTTCCTGATTATGTTCCCCCAGCGAGAGTACGCGGATAGGCATTCCCTCTCGAGACATGGAGATCAACATCGACCCCAAGCTCTTCCAAAGTTTGTTTGAAGCCGACCACAAGCAGATTTCTCCCAGCAGTTCCAGACTATGTCCCGCTGTCTTCTCCCAATATCGCGTTTTGTTTCCTCTAGAGTTTCATGGAATTTCAGGTATAGTCTCTTCTTATGGCTGGCGAGCTTCCTTACGTAGTCTAATGGACTTTAAACGACCCTCCCCGATAGTCGACAGACTCTAAAATGTTCCCGACGACAGGTCCTTGGTTAAGACTCCTTAAACCGCCTCGCGTCGCCATAGTCGTCAGGTTGTAATCTTCGATTGACCTGATGGCTATACCTTGACTTTCGCCTTGTCCAAGCCTCACTCAAAGAAGGGGATCTGTAGATACCTCATTTCTGCACCTCCCGCAAACCACCCGGTGATGATTGGGCAGTATGTTTGGTACGCGGAATGATTTGTGACATTTCGTAAGTTTATCGTCAAGTGATCGCTCAAACACTTTTGTCTACCTCTTAATTGTCATCTACGTGCTGATACGGTTGTTTTGGCAGTAATTAGAGTACATTTGGAGTCCAGGTCAAAAAAACCGTCTTCATTTTCTAAAACCGAGTCAGGATGTTCTGGAATGTTCCGGATATCTCTATTCCATATTTTGCAATCATTTAATCTTTGGTAAAGAATTTCCCGTAATATTCACACAAATATTAAGGACAACAAGATTAATCCGTTATTCCAAAACCAAAACACGGAAATCTTTCTTCCGCATGAGGAAACCACTTGGGAAAGGACGCAGCAAGTGCTGCACCTCTTCCAAGAGACGCAGTGCCTGCTGCGCCTCTTCCCAAGTCCTTTTTTTGCGTATTTTTCGTATCTTTTCATATCTTTTCGAGATTCACTTCCAAAGTTTCTCCAAAAAAACCCTACTTCCTCCGTGTGATTAGTATAAATAGAGACCTTCGGTCTCACATATTTCTCACGCGAGTGTCCAAGCCTCAGTCAAAGTGGGGGCTCTGTAGATACCTCATTTCTACGTGCTTGAACGTTCGACCACGTAAGCTCAGATCTTTCTGAGTACCAGCCTTGTTTTGCATGACCGACCAATTTGACCAACTCCACAATCAATCAACTTAATCAATCTTCTTCGTTTTCCTCCTAGAGGGCACTTTCGTCGTACATTCGAGTCGAGCATCACTAAACGTTAACTTAGTTCATCTCGTTTCGTCCAACATGTAAGTCTGAGAGTGTAAATCCTTCTTTTATTTATTGTTCTTTTTTTTTATCATTATTGTAAGATTTATGTCGAAAGTTTTCTTAAAACTTATTTCTAAAACCTTATTTCAAACCCTTTTTACGGATTATCAGAAGACAACCGTCGAGAAAGGACGCAGAAACTGTTGCGCCTCTTTGTGAGGCTGCCGCAGTTCCTGCTTTCTTTCTTCTTCCTTCATCTTTTGTTCGTCCTATTGTTTTTCGCTTTGTTTTCAATTGTTCATATTTCTTTTAATACGATAATTCTAATATAATAATTCTAACATGTAAATAATTCATTGTTGATTAATTCGTCATTAAATCTCGACTTAAATCCCATATAATTCATATTTGCGGGTTTTCGTCATTAAAGTCAATTCGGTTTTTGGAGATTCGATTCATCAATATTGAGTCTCTGGAATTCGATCTTTGATATATTCCCATCTGTTATTTATCATATCCATCCTTAATTCGTCATTAATAGTTTGTTTAACCTAATTAATTTGTCATTAATAATCTTTTTAATCTTGAAAATAATTTGTTCTAATTAGATTTTATTCGTGTTTTATAGTTCTTATGACCCCATTCACATGTAAATAACCTATTAATCACTTTCATCCGAGTCAATTATTCATAATCGATCGTTAAAATCACCAACGAATATTAACAATTTGCAATTCCGGCTTCACAGCCAGAACTGAGCCAAGGAACTGACGCAACAACTGCTGCGCCTCTTCCAAGGGACGCAGCTCTGCTGCGCCTGTTCCTGGTTGATTTCTGTCTCTGAACTCCCGTTTTGCCTTGACCTAGTTTATTAGTTTACATATTAATTAACTACTAATCATATTATCACCCAAATTCCTGTTCGTAAATTTATTTATTTATTCTTTCTCAAATTATCCGTTTTGAAAGTATTTTCGACATAAATCATTAATCCATTGTAATTATTATAATTTTCATTATTGTGTTTATTGTTGTATTTCTTTTATTGTATCACTTGTATGATTTCACATATAATCAATTTTAAATCTCTACGTCGACATTGATTGTATGTTAAATTACGTGATAACCGGCTTAGTTAATTCTCACATGCTAGGATTAATCTATTTGATGTTGCATTCCATGCATATAAATCGATAATATATCTAGTATAGACAATTTCCCTAATCATTAGTATAGGCCGCTATCGAGGCGGGCGATATTAGGTGTTCGATCAAAAGAACTTCCTAATACATACCCTCACCCCTTACTCCAGATATTTGTGAACATCTGTGTTCATTGGCATCCACGAGAGTCATTCTAGACATAAAATACTAAGACTAACGAGTTCTTGGTGTCCATGTCACTACTTTGTGTCTTGACATGGCACGAGGTATTCGAACGGTTTCCAATTTTCCACAATAAATTGGTGGCGACTCCACAAATGCAAACGCTTATTCCCAAGCGCCCCCGTGGGCCCGCGTCCACAGTTTGGTGACTCCGCTGGGACAAGGCGAAAGTCAAAGTATAGCCATCAGGTCAATGGTTTGGTGCCTAGTTCTTACGTTCGAGACTACTTTGCAGGGAAGACCCCGCGTCAGTAGTGATCGAGGGGAGGGAGACGGCTCCTCCTCCCTGCACTGTAGAGGAGAGGGTCCGTTTTTGGCTATGCTGGTTTCTGTCTTCGATCTACCTCGGAGACAAGGGAGAGAGGCTTTCGACGAAGCTCCTTCCCATTCTTTCTGACCTGAGCTCCCTAGGCCGTTGGGACTGGGTCACTGCTGGTTTTGCAGTCCTCATCCGCTTTATGAGGGCCATGGTTCGTCCGGAGTTGATAGAGAAGGGGACTTCTTCTGCTGCTGTTGGAGGTATGAACCTTCATTTCATTTCATTCATGAAAGATCATTTCCTTATCTGTCAAATCACGAAAGATCGTTATTGATTATCTTGTTTTACAGGCGTGGGTGTACTCCTACTTTCCGGACCTCGCGCCCAAGAGGACGGAGCCGGTGGAGAAGGCCTATCCCGTTGTGCGGGATTGGGTGATGTGTCGTACAAGGAGCCGGCGTTAATTCCACGACGTCTGTCGGCGGGAGGTGAACACTCTTCAGTTGGATGGCGTTAGTACTTCACCTTCGTTCGTTTTTTATTACTTTTTCAGAACTGATCGTAAGAATGACCCTTCGTTTTCTTTTCTTAGTGGGTGCCCAGGCCTTGGGTGGAGTATGCTGGCGCTCCTCCCTTTGTGGCTGAGGTCCTTCGACCTAGGAGCTCGAGCCGGTTGCAGCTAAGGACGTCGATGGGTCCTGTGTGGTACTTGGGTGAGCGTTTGGCTCGTCAGTGCTCTCGGGATGTCTTGACGGTTCCCATTGATCCTTCTCGGACGATGTTTAGGGAGCCTTCAGAGGCTGAGAGGGAGGCTGACCTGGCTGGCATCGGTGGCGACGCCCTCCTTCTTCCTGGTGAGGACTACTCGGCGTTCCTCTACGGGAGGTCGGCGTACTGGCTGGTTGTGGTAAGTGCTTTATCCTCTTTTAGTTTTGATTATTTTGAGAACACGATGAATGATAATTGGTTAATGGAAATCACTTGACTGAGCTAGACGGCGACCATCATTAGCTTTTTTTTTGTTGTTTCTTGTTTTTTAGTGTGTTTTGTACATTTGTACATTTTTGGGACCTACATTTTGGACATTCAGACTTTGTTTTGGGGCTCGAGCCCCTAGTTTGGTGTACATGTCCTCTCTTGGTTGTATATATGATGACCTGAGAGCCTTTGCTGCTGGGTAGCTTTGTTTGTACCTGCAGGTAAGCTTTGAACAGGTTTGGTAGATGACGGTTTGCGCCGTCATGTTGCCGAAATTTACATAGAAATCACATACAACATGAATTTGTACACATGGCCTAAATTAGCGCAAAACCATGACTCGGAAACGCGAAAAATGCAAAAATTTTGCCGGAAATGTCCGGACGGCAGGGAGGGCTACCCCCTAAAAAAAAGAAAAATAGAAACATATAAGTGTGGAACAGGAGTGAAATGATTCCCCAAAAAGAAAATTAAAAAATAAATGTATAAGTTTGAAGATGAATAAATTGGTGAAATGAATCACCAAAAGAAAATGTAAAAAAAGAAATGGATAAGCGTGCTAAGATGACGAAAATGTCGATATCGCCGTGAAATTTGTGCCCGTGAAATTAGGAAACACGAAATATGGCAACTTGACGTATTTACCAAAATAATAACCCGTATGAATAGGAAATTATTCGTTGACGAATTTAGAAAAGATCCAACGCGGAAAATCACAGAAAGAAGGCTGAGAAAGAGGCGCAGCAAGAGCTGCGTCCCTTCGAAGAGGCGCGGCAGGTGCTGCGCCTGTTCCCCAGTACATCCGTTCTGACGGATTTTAGGAAATAGCTTTTAGTATAAATAGAGACGTCGAGGGAGGTTTTATTCACATAATTCTTCCGCCTCTCTTCGTCTTATTACATACAGCTCCCAAAATAAGCATACATCATGAATACTCTCGAAATTCGTCTAAAAGAATGGACAAATGAGTTCTCTAATGTGGAGAAACACGACATGGGTGCTTATAATTTTGGATCGCTTTTGAGCTAGAAGCTGATCAAGGTAGTCAAACCATTTCTTGATGCTTGTCTTGATTATTGGAACCCGAATTATCACGTATTCCCTGGAGGCGACATTTGCCCAATCCCCGAAGAAATTGCTGCGATTGGTGTTTGGGACCCGGAACACTCGCCTGCTATTCCCTCCACTTCTCAAGGGTATAAGAACAAGTTTAGAGACTTGCTTGGGTTAGGAAGAGCCGATGTGGACCGTCTTGTGACTTCTAAAGGAGTGCGAATGTTGGATTTCATCGATCGATTCATCAATAGGGCACATCCCACTATCTCTTATGTTGTGAGGCGAAGGGCATTCGGGTTTGCCTATTACATGTATATGTCCTTCAAGAGCATGTTAATGAGGATTTGAGAGGCGACCCTCGTTACTTGAGCGTGATTGAGCAAATGGAGCTACGCAGGAACCCAACTTGTCTGTGTTTAGGAGAGATCCTATTGGGTTTAGATAACAGGAAAGCCAATCGCGACCTTCCTTATTTGGGAAGTCCCATTATATTGCAGGTACAAGAATTTTTTATTGTTTCTTTTTTCTTTTTTTTTTCTTTTTTTTTTTCTTTTCTTTTTTTCTTCGTTTTTTTTCTAAATCCTGCTTCTGGTAGGTCTGGCTTATGGAGCGTCTTCGATTGATCGAGCCCCCAGTTAATGTTCCTACTTATCATGCTCGCTCAATTGCAATGAGGACTAGGCTTTACATGGTGGACTTCACTCGAGTTTGCAATTACTGGGAAAACAAATTGAAGAGTGAAGATGGCCCTTTAATTAGATGGATCATACCCTGGTGGCATCTCAAATCTGTCACTGGAGTATCTTCTTTGGATCCAACCCGATCTGTTCGCATTCCCGGCTTGGAGTTTTTGATATGCATCTTCCCGGAGAGATTGATGAGGCAGGTCGGATTGAAGAAGATGATTCCGAAGCTTGACACTGTCCCGCAGACTGCCGTGGCGCTTACTACTGAGAGTCGAAGAGAATGGGCCATCAAATGGGCGTAGAGGAACATTTGGTTCTTGAATTCTTCTATTAGTGCTCTATGGGTGTTGGATTCTTATCTGCGGTGGAGGAAAGCTACAACTTCGGAGGAGCGTGAGAGATTAAGAAAGCGCAAGCTTGTTAACTACAAGGTTCGCGAGGTGGAAAAGGAGAAAGAGAAGCACTTGACCGAGGGAGAGGAAGAAGCTGGATTTCGAGTTGATCATCCGTCGAAGAAACCGAAGACTTCTCCTGCCGTCAAGATGGTGGTTGACAAGAAAGGTAAAGCAAGACCACGAGAGAGACCGTTGGTTATTAGGTCTGAAATATCGCAGGAGCGCGCGGCTCGAGGTCGGGACAAGAAATTTGACAAAAATGACAAAGGCAAAGGGAATATGGAAGAGTAGCCTAAGTCTTTATTATTATTTATTATTATTATTATTATTGTAAGAAATTGGGGTTTTTAGAATCCTAACCTATTTATTTTTGTTATGTAACGTACTATTATTATTAAAGAAATGGAATTAAAAGATTAAGTGGTTATGAAACCGTTATGATTTTCAATGATTATTCTTGTCGAATTTCAAATGCAATTTGCAAATGTCCTTCTATTTACATTTAAGACAATTCAATGGGTTGTATCCCGTGAGGAATTGCCTACGTATTCATTTAGAAAATGAAATCAAACCCTTGCGCGTAGTTCAAGTAAATGTAAAAGAATAATTGTTCTAAGCAAGAGCTTGTAATGAACTTAGAAAATAAGCATGAGCTTTACTTACTCCTAAAATGCAATTTAGTATATTTGGTGATATGAGAATGACAAATTGTCAAAATGCAAGAGCAAGATGACATTAGCTTAATCCGGCTTGGCCAGGGGCCGTTTATTTCATGCCACAGGAGCGACACGTGAGGTTACGCGAGGCGCATTTTTTGCTCCTATTCTAGGCATAGTAACATTTTAGTTGGTCGAGGTTTGTTGGGTTGGCAAATTCGTTCCCATCTAGGTCTGTGATTTTCCTCGTGGATCGACAGGTAAAAGAGCCCTAATTGATTTGAGGACCAAGTCTCCTTCTTTAATGTTCCTTGGGTTAACCCTTTTGTTGAAGGCTCGTTTGATACGTGCTTGGTATGTTTTCACATTGTGTAATGCACGTAACCTTCGTTCATCCAGGAGGATGAGTTCTTCATATCTATCCCTTTTCCACTCGGCTTCTGGGATTTGACTTTCGAGTAAAACACGCAAGGATGGTACTTCTAGCTCGACTGGTTGTACAACCTCCATGCCGTAGGTCAAATAGAAAGGGGTGGCCCAGTGGGCGTCCTAACAGATGTACGGTATCCCCATAAAGCAAAGGGTATCTTGCTTGGCCAATCTCTATAGTTGTCAATCATTTTCTTGAGAATCGTGACAACATTTTTGTTTGCTGCCTCTACCGCGCCATTGGTTTGTGGTCTATATGGCGAGGAGTGGTGATGCTTAATTTTGTACTTGGCTAGCAATTGTTCAGTCTCAGCTTGGAAATGTGATCCATTGTCACTGATGATCTCATGTGGGCAACCATATCGACAGATAATGTTTTTTTGTATGAAGTTTGCCACGTTCTTGGCTGTAAGACTTGTGTAGGAAGCCGCTTCTACCCACTTGGTGAAATAATCGATTGCTACTAGGATGAAACAGTGACCTCCTGTTCCGGCTGGAGTGATCTTGCTGATGATGTCAATTCCCCAAGCAGAAAATGGCCAGGGAGATTTCATGGTGTAAAGCAATGAAGGAGGGACATGTTGCACATTCCCGAAAATTTGGGAATTATGGCAATGTCTTACATATTTGACGCAATCAGATTCCATCATGGTCCAATAATACCCTAAACGTGTGATTTTCTTTGCCATTATGGGTCCACTCATGTGAGGGCCACATTCTCCATCATGGACTTCTTCCATCACTTTCTGTGCCTGTGAATGACCAAGATAACGTAGGATTACACCAAGAGGTGGTCTTTTGTATAGTTCTCCTTGCATGAGAACGTATTGGGAAGCTAGTAAGCGGATAGCGCGTTGCCCCCTTTTGTCAATTTCTGGTGGATAGGTGCCATTGAGCTTGAAGTTTAGGATCGCTTGGAACCAAGGTTCCTCTATGATTTCCTCTTCATCGGTGATTTGGTGCACATAAGCTAGCTAATGTCATCTTGCTCTTGCATTTTGACAATTTGTCATTCTCATATCACCAAATAAACTAAATTGCATTTTAGCAGTAAGTAAAGCTCATGCTTATTTTCTAAGTTCATTACAAGCTCTTGCTTAGAACAATTATTCTTTTACATTTACTCGAACTACGCGCAAGGGTTTGATTTCATTTTTGAAATGAATACGTAGGCAATCCCCCACGGGATACAACCCATTGAATTGTCTTAAATGTAAATAGAAGGACATTTGCAGTTGCATTTGAAATTCGACAAGAATAATCATAGAAAATCATAACGGTTTCATAACCACTTAACTTTTTTATTCCATTTCTTTAATAATAATAGTACGTTACATAACAAAAATAAATAGGCTAGGATTCTAAAAACCCCAATTTCTTACAATAATAATAATAATAATAATAATAATAATAATAATAATAATAATAATAATAATAATAATAATAATAATAATAATAATAATAATAATAATAATAATTAATAATAAAGACTTAGGCTACTCTTCCATTTTCCCTTTGCCTTTGTCATTTTTGTCAAATTTCTTGTCCCGACCTCGATCCGAGCGCTCCTGCGCTATCTCAGACCTAATAACCAACGGTCTCTCTCGTGGTCTTGCTTTACCATTCTTGTCAACCACTCTCTTGACGGCAGGAGAAGTCTTCGATTTTTTCGACGGATGAACAACTCGAAATCCAGCTTCTTCCTCTCCCTCGGTCAAGTGCTTCTCTTTCTCCTTTTCCACCTTGGGAACCTTGTAGTCAACAGGCTCGCGCTTCCTTAATCTCTCACGCTCCTCCGAAGTAGTAGCTTTCCTCAACCGCAGATAAGAATCTGACACCCATAGTGCACTAACAGAAGAATTCAAGAACCAAATGTTCCTCTGCGCCCATTTGATGGCCCATTCTCTTCGACTCTCAGTAGTAAGCACCACGGCAGTCTGCGGGACAGTGTCCAGCTTCGAAATCATCTGCTTCAATCCGACCTGCCTCATCAATCTCTCCGGGAAGATGCATATAATAAACTCCAAGCCGGGAATGCGAACAGATCGGGTTGGATTCAAACAAGATACTCCAGTGACAGATTTGAGGCGCCACCATGGCTCGATCCACCTAATTAAAGGGCCATCTTCACTCTTCAATTTGTTTTCCCAGTAATTGCAAACTCAAGTGAAGTCCACCATGTAAAGCCTGGTCCTCATTGCAATTGAGCGAGCATGATAAGCAGGAACATTAACTGGGGGCTCGATCAATCAAAGACGCTCCATAAGCCAAACCTACCAGAAGCAGGAATTAGATTAAAAACGAAGAAAAAAAAAAGAAAAGGAAAAAAAACGAAAAAAAAAAATCGAAAAAAAAAGAAAAAAGAAACAAAAAACAAATTCTTTTACCTGCAATATAATGGGACTTCTCAAATAAGGAAGGTCGCGATTGGCTTTCCTGTTATCTAAACCCAATAGGATCTCTCCTAAACACAGACAAGCTGGGCTCCTACGTAGCTCCATTTGCTCAATCACGCTCAAGTAACGAGGATCGCCTCTCAAATCCTCATCAACATGCCCTTGAAGGACATATACGTGTAATTGGAAAAACTCGAATGCCCTTCGCCTCGCAACATATGAGATACTGGGATCTGCCCTATTGATGAATCGATCGATGAAATCCAACATTCGCACTCCTTTAGAAGTCACAAGACGGTCCACATCGGCTCTTGCCAACCCAAGAAAGTCTCTAAACTTGTTCTTATACCCTTGAGAAGTGGAGGGAATAGCAGGCGAGTGTCCCGGGTCCCAACCACCAATCGCAGCAATTTCTTCGGGAAATGGGCAAATGTCGCCTCCAGGTAAGGCAAAAACGTGATAATTCGGGTCCCAATAATCAAGACAAGCATCTAGAAATGGTTTGACTACCTTGATCAGCTTCAAGCTCAAAAGCGATCCAAAATTATATGCACCCATCTTGTGTTTCTCCACATTAGAGAACCGGGGAACAAGCGTAGCACCTGCTGTGCCACTTCGAAGGGACGCAGCTCTTGCTGCGCCTCTTCCTCAGCCTTCTTTCTGTGATTTTCCGCATTGGATCTTTCCTACATTCCTCAATGAATAATTTCCTATTCATACGGGTTATTATTTTGGTAAATACGTCAAGTTGCCATATTTTGTGTTTCCTAATTCACGGGCACGAATTTCGAGGCGATATCGACATTTTCGTCATCTTAGCACGCTTATCCATTTCTTTTTTTTTTTCATTTTCTTTTGGTGAATCATTTCACCAATTTATTTTTTTTCAAACTTATACATTTCTTTTTTAATTTTCTTTTTGGGGAATAATTTCACTCCGGTTCCACACTTATATGTTTCTATTTTTCTTTTTTTTTAGGGGGTAGCCCTCCCTATCGTCCGGTCATTTCCGGCAAAATTTTTGCATTTTTTGCGTTTCCGAGTCATGGTTTTGCGCTAATTTAGGCCATGTGTACAAATTCATGTTCTATGTGATTTCTATGTAAATTTCGGCAGCATGACGGCGCAAACCGTCATCTACCAACCCTGTTCAAAGCTAACCTGCAGGTACAAACAAAGCAACCCAGCAGCAAAGGCACTCAGGCCATCATATATACAACCAAGAGAGGACATGTACACCAAACTGGGGGTTCGAGCCCCAAAACAAAGTCTGAATGTCCAAAATGTAGAAACAACAAAAAAATCTACTGCTGGTCGCCGTCTAGCTCAGTAACTCTCGCCTCGAGAGTAGCAACCTCGGCATCGCGGACCTCGAGCTCCCTCAGCAGGCCGCTAACAAGTGCCTCGACGGCAGTAGCGCGCAGCCGATTGGCTACCTTCCATAAAGCCACGAACCGGGATGGCGCAACCTGCATTTCAAAAGAAAAGATTCTTAATGATTGGACAAACTCAGGCAAATGTGTTCTTACCCAAAATTATACAAGTTAGGAGACTCACCCTCCGAATCAGATGCTGCCACTCGTCCAAGCCAGCATCTCTCACCGCCACGTTAAAGTCACGCAGCTCGGAGATCGTCGTCATCCCCGTCACGTTAGTGTACTCAAGGGTCTCGGGGTACTCTGGGGACTTGATGCCCGCCGCCTCGACCTCTTGCAAAGTTAAGTGATTTCCATTAACCGATGATCATTCATCGTGTTCTCAAAACAATCAAAAATAAAAGAGGATAAACCACTTACCACAACCGGCCAGTACACCAACCTCCCGTAGAGGAATGCCGAGTAGTCCTCACCAGGAAAAAGGAGGGCGTCTCCACCGACGCCAGCCAGGTCAGCCTCCCTCTCAACCTCAGAAGGCTCCATAAACATCGTCCGAGGAGGATCGATGGGAACCGTCAAGACATCCCGAGACTGACGAGCCAAACGCTCACCCAAGTACAACACAGGACCCATCGACGTCCTCAGCAGCAACCGGCTTGAGTTCCTAGGTCGAAGGACCTCAGGCACAAAGGGAGCGTACTCCACCCAAGGCCTGGGCACCCACTAAGAAAAGCAAACGAAGGGTCATTCTTATGATCAGTTCTGAAAAAGTAATAAAAAACGAACGAAGGTGAAGTACTCACGCCATCCAACTGAAGAGCGTTCACCTCCTGCCGACAGACGTCGTGGAAGGAACGCCGGCTCCTCGTACGACACATCACCCAATCCCGCACAATGGGATAGGCCTTCTCCACCGGCTCTATCCTCTTGGGCGCGAGGCCCGTAAAGTAGGAGTACACCCACGCCTGTAAAACAAGATAGCCAATAACGATCTTTCGTGATTTGACAGATAAGGAAATGATCTTTCATGAAATGAAATAAAGGTTCATACCTCCAACAGCAGTCCAGGGCCGACAGCAGCAGGAGAAGTCACTTCTGCATCAACTCTAGACGAACCATGGCCCTCATAAAGCGGATGAGGACCGCAAAACTAGCAGTGACCCGGTCCCAATGGCCTAGGGAGCTCAGGTCAGAAAGAAAGGGAAGGAGCTTCGTCGAAAGCCTCTCTCCCTTGTCTCCGAGGTATATCGAAGACAGAAACCACCAGAGCCACAAACGGACCCTCTCTTCTGCAGTGCAGGGAGGAGGAGACGTCTCCCTCCCCTCGATCACCACTGATGACGGGGTCTTCCCCGCAAAGTAGTCCCGAACGTAAGAACTAGGCACCAAACCAGGTACCGCAGCCGCCTTCGGCACCGAGTTTCAGCCGATCAACCTCCTAGCCTCAGCCGAGTCAACCATCATGGCTGTCTCCGGCCACTCCACCACCTCAGTCCCACACGGCAGACCATAAATCATGTCGTAGTCCTCTAACGTGACCCCCACCTCGCCAAAAGGCATGTGAAACGTGGAGGTCGTGTCCCAAAACCGGTCCAAGAAGGCTCGGACGAGACTGAGGTTAGCCAGAAGCTTCTTCCTCGCGATATCCCTCTACGCCTACATCAAAGCATCGAACGCTCCCCGCTCGATGATGGCTCGCTCCTCAGCCGACAGCCTCTCGTAGCACCCCATCGCTGTCGTATATCCCGAGAACGATCTGATATTCCCGGCCTCCTGTGTTGATTTGAAACAAAAGCTATCTTTAGCTCAGATGAAAAAGAAAAGGAATGACAACAGAAATAAAAGAAGATGAATTAAGTGCGATGAATTCGATTTACAAAGCTCTTCATCGTCCTGTAGGACAGGTGACCCTCCGCAGCCCAAAGTAGGTGCCTATTGTCCCAAGTCTTAGCCCACGCAGGTGCTCCCCTTAGCTGGAGACCACCCCATCCAACGTTGGCCCATCTCGGGGCCTCCTTCTCCTCAACAACCTCCTCCTCGAGGACCTCGTCCTCAGCAGCCGTCACCGCAGCAGTGAAAGCCTGCTCTAACGCCTCCTCAAGCATCTGAGAAGGGTCAAGAGCAGTGTCCACGTCCATGGGACCTCTCCCGGATGTAGAATCCTCGTCGCCTGCAAAATTAAAGTGAATTTAGGCCGCGTCAAGTGACGACAAGCCTTAATTAGGGTATTTTCAAGTTTTCGGAGCTCCGAAATCGCTCTTTTCTTGCCATCCTTCGAAATTTTCCCACAAACCCGTCCGCTCATGTTGTAATTTGGGTCAAGTCAAGCCTAAGTTGAAGCCTAGTCATGGGTTTGAGTCGGGATTTCGACAGCATTTCGTTATAACGACGATTATGCCCTAGGAAGTGTCCTGAAAAAGCCGTCACAAATCAAAATTACGAGATGGTAGGAAGTTTACCCATCATGCAAGGATTCCAAATACCAAGTTTCGTCACAAATGGGCAATCCTAAGGCTATTTTCGAAGCGATTTACGGTTTAGCTGTGAAACCGTCACAATTTCACTCAAACACTCAAAACTCAATGAAAATTCGAAACAAATACATGTTTATGATCCTTATACTACCAATTAGCCATTTACAAAGTCAATTTTGCAAGGCAAAATCATTTGGGGAAAAAGCCTCAAATTTTTGACTAATTAGGGTCGAAAACCCTAATTTTGTCGGTCCCATTTGATCAAATACGGAAGATAAATGCAAAATTGATACACATACCTCGATTAGTAATGGCAAATGCAAGCTTTTGGGTCAAATTTTGAAGGTAATGGTTGGAATTTGAGAGAGATTAAGGATTTATGTTTCGAAATAATGAAACAAACCCCTCTGTTTCATCGGGTTTTTACGCAGGATTGACACGCCCAGGAAAAGACGCAGCAGGTGCTGCGCCTCTTCCAAGGGGCACAGCTCTTGCTGCACCTCTTCCTCAGTTTCCCTCCATAGGAATTTTCGAAGATTCTTTATAAGTTCGTTATTTTGTGGGCCCATCTTTGGTGCGCCTCTTCCTCGATGCCATATCACATATTTGGTCCGTTCGAGGTATATTCTTCACCCGGATTCCTATTTCCAAGCCAACAGCAAACTGTTGCCATGTTCTGCCAAGACCTAGCTTGTCACAACGAACGGTTCTTCTTTGACAGGTGTCTCGACACACCTTTATTATGTTCCCCCAGCGAGAGTACACGGATAGACATTCCCTCTCGAGACATGGAGATCAGTTCCCGATTATGTTCCCCCAGCGAGAGTACGCGGATAGGCATTCCCTCTCGAGACATGGAGATCAACATCGACCCCAAGCTCTTCCAAAGTTTGTTTGAAGCAGACCACAAGCAGATTTCTCCCAGCAGTTCCAGACTATGTCCCGCTGTCTTCTCCCAATATCGCGTTTTGTTTCCCCTAGAGTTTCATGGAATTTCAGGTATAGTCTCTTCTTATGGCTGGCGAGCTTCCTTACGTAGTCTAATGGACTTTAAACGACCCTCCTCGATAGTCGACAGACTCTAAAATGTTCCCGACGACAGGTCCTTGGTTAAGACTCCTTGAACCGCCTCGCGTCGCCATAGTCGTCAGGTTATAATCTTCGATTGAACTGATGGCTATACCTTGACTTTCGCCTTGTCCAAGCCTCACTCAAAGAAGGGGATCTGTAGATACCTCATTTCTGCACCTCCCGCAAACCACCCGGTGATGATTGGGCAGTATGTTTGGTACGCGGAATGATTTGTGACAGTTCGTAAGTTTATCGTCAAGTGATCGCTCAAACACTTTTGTCTACCTCTTAATTGTCATCTACGTGCTGATACGGTCGTTTTGGCAGTAATTAGAGTACATTTGGAGTCCGGGTCAAAAAAACCGTCTTCATTTTCTAAAACCGAGTCAGGATGTTCTGGAATATTCCGGATATCTCTATTCCATATTTTGCAATCATTTAATCTTTGGTAAAGAATTTCCCGTAATATTCACACAAATATTAAGGACAACAAGATTAATCCGTTATTCCAAAACCAAAACACGGAAATCTTTCTTCCGCATGAGGAAACCACTTGGGAAAGGACGTAGCAAGTGCTGCACCTCTTCCAAGAGACGCAGTGCCTGCTGCGCCTCTTCCCAAGTCCTTTTTTTGCGTATTTTTCGTATCTTTTCATATCTTTTCGAGATTCACTTCCAAAGTTTCTCCAAAAAAACCCTACTTCCTCCGTGTGATTAGTATAAATAGAGACCTTCGGTCTCACATATTTCTCACGCGAGTGTCCAAGCCTCAGTCAAAGTGGGGGCTCTGTAGATACCTCATTTCTACGTGCTTGAACTTTCGACCACGGAAGCTCAGATCTTTCTGAGTACCAGCCTCGTTTTGCATGACCGACCAATTTGACCAACTCCACAATCAATCAACTTAATCAATCTTCTTCGTTTTCCTCCTAGAGGGCACTTTCGTCGTACATTCGAGTCGAGCATCACTAAACGTTAACTTAGTTCATCTCGTTTCGTCCAACATGTAAGTCTGAGAGTGTAAATCCTTCTTTTATTTATTGTTCTTTTTTTTATCATTATTGTAAGATTTATGTCGAAAGTTTTCTTAAAACTTATTTCTAAAACCTTATTTCAAACCCTTTTTACGGATTATCAGAAGACAACCGTCGAGAAAGGACGCAGAAACTGTTGCGCCTCTTCGTGAGGCTGCCGCAGTTCCTGCTTTCTTTCTTCATCATTCCTCTTTTGTTCGTCCTATTGTTTTTCGCTTTGTTTTCAATTGTTCATATTTCTTTTAACACGATAATTCTAATATAATAATTCTAACATGTAAATAATTCATTGTTGATTAATTCGTCATTAAATCTCGACTTAAATCCCTTATAATTCATATTTGCGGGTTTTCGTCATTAAAGTCAATCCTGTTTTTGGAGATTCGATTCATCAATATTGAGTCTCTAGAATTCGATCTTTGATATATTCCCATCTGTTATTTATCATATCCATCATTAATTCGTCATTAATAGTTTGTTTAACCTAATTAATTTGTCATTAATAATCTTTTTAATCTTGTAAATAATTTGTTCTAATTAGATTTTATTCGTGTTTTATCGTTCTTATGACCCCATTCACATGTAAATAACCTATTAATCACTTTCATCCGAGTCAATTATTCATAATCGATCATTAAAATCACCAACGAATATTATCAATTTGCAATTCGGCGCACGACATTTTAATCGAGCCAAGGAACGGACGCAACAACTGCTGCGCCTCTTCCAAGGGACGCAGCTCTGCTGCGCCTGTTCCTGGTTGATTTCTGTCTCTGAACTCCCGTTTTGCCTTGACCTAGTTTATTAGTTTACATATTAATTAACTACTAATCATATTATCACCCAAATTCCTGTTCGTAAATTTATTTATTTATTCTTTCTCAAATTATCCGTTTTGAAAGTATTTTCGACATAAATCATTAATCCATTGTAATTATTATAATTTTCATTATTGTGTTTATTGTTGTATTTCTTTTATTGTATCACTTGTATGCTTTCACATATAATCAATTTTAAATCTCTACGTCGACATTGATTGTATGTTAAATTACGTGATAACCGGCTTAGTTAATTCTCACATGCTAGGATTAATCTATTTGATGTTGCATTGCATGCATATAAATCGATAATATATCTAGTATAGACAATTTCCCTAATCATTAGTATAGGCCGCTATCGAGGCGGGCGATATTTGGTGTTCGATCAAAAGAACTTCCTAATACATACCCTCACCCCTTACTCCAGATATTTGTGAACATCTGTGTTCATTGGCATCCACGAGAGTCATTCTAGACATAAAATACTAAGACTAACGAGTTCTTGGTGTCCATGTCACTACTTTGTGTCTTGACATGGCACGAGGTATTCGAACGGTTTCCAATTTTCCACAATAAATTGGTGGCGACTCCACAAATGCAAACGCTTATTCCCAAGCGCCCCCGTGGGCCCGCGTCCACAGTTTGGTGACTCCGCTGGGACAAGGCGAAAGTCAAAGTATAGCCATCAAGTCAATGGTTTGGTGCCTAGTTCTTACGTTCGAGACTACTTTGCGGGGAAGACCCCGGCGTCAGTAGTGATCGAGAGGAGGGAGACGGCTCCTCCTCCCTGCACTGCAGAGGAGAGGGTCCGTTTTTGGCTATGCTGGTTTCTGTCTTCGATCTACCTCGGAGACAAGGGAGAGAGGCTTTCGACGAAGCTCCTTCCCATTCTTTCTGACCTGAGCTCCCTAGGCCGTTGGGACTGGGTCACTACTGGTTTTGCAGTCCTCATCCGCTTTATGAGGGCCATGGTTCGTCCGGAGTTGATAGAGAAGGGGACTTCTTCTGCTGCTGTTGGAGGTATGAACCTTCATTTCATTTCATGAAAGATCATTTCCTTATCTGTCAAATCACGAAAGATCGTTATTGACTATCTTGTTTTACAAGCGTGGGTGTACTCCTACTTTTCGGACCTCGCGCCCAAGAGGACGGAGCCGGTGGAGAAGGCCTATCCCGTTGTGCGGGATTGGGTGATGTGTCGTACAAAGAGCCGGCGTTACTTCCACGACGTCTGTCGGCGGGAGGTGAACACTCTTCAGTTGGATGGCGTTAGTACTTCACCTTCGTTCGTTTTTTATTACTTTTTCAGAACTGATCATACCCTTCGTTTGCTTTTCTTAGTGGGTGCCCAGGCCTTGGGTGGAGTACGGTGGCACTCCTCCCTTTGTGGCTGAGGTCCTTCGACCTAGGAGCTCGAGCCGGTTGCGGCTAAGGACGTCGATGGGTCCTGTGTGGTACTTGGGTGAGCGTTTGGCTTGTCAGTGCTCTCGGGATGTCTTGACGGTTCCCATTGATCCATCTCGGACGATGTTTAGGGAGCCTTCAGAGGCTGAGAGGGAGGCTGACCTGGCTGGCATCGGTGGCGACGCCCTCCTTCTTCCTGGTGAGGACTACTCGTCGTTCCTCTACGGGAGGTTGGCGTACTGGCCGGTTGTGGTAAGTGCTTTATACTCTTTTAGTTTTGATTATTTTGAGAACACGATGAATGATAATTGGTTAATGGAAATCACTTGACTGAGCTAGACGGCGACCATCAGTAGCTTTTTTTTTTGTTGTTTCTTGTTTTTTACTGTGTTTTGTACATTTGTACATTTTGGGGACCTACATTTTGGACATTCAGACTTTGTTTTGGGGCTCGAGCCCCTAGTTTGGTGTACATGTCCTCTCTTGGTTGTATATATGATGACCTGAGAGCCTTTGCTGTTGGGTAGCTTTGTTTGTACCTGCAGGTAAGCTTTGAACAGGTTTGGTAGATGACGGTTTGCGCCGTCATGTTGCCGAAATTTACATAGAAATCACATAGAACATGAATTTGTACACATGGCCTAAATTAGCGCAAAACCATGACTCGGAAACGCGAAAATGCAAAAATTTTGCCGGAAATGTCCGGACGGCAGGGAGGGCTACCCCCTAAAAAAAAGAAAAATAGAAACATATAAGTGTGGAACAGGAGTGAAATGATTCCCCAAAAAGAAAATTAAAAAATAAATGTATAAGTTTGAAGATGAATAAATTGGTGAAATGAATCACCAAAAGAAAATGTAAAAAAAGAAATGGATAAGCGTGCTAAGATGACGAAAATGTCGATATCGCCGTGAAATTCGTGCCCGTGAAATTAGGAAACACGAAATATGGCAACTTGACGTATTTACCAAAATAATAACCCGTATGAATAGGAAATTATTCGTTGACGAATTTAGAAAAGATCCAACGCGGAAAATCACAGAAAGAAGGCTGAGGAAGAGGCGCAGCAAGAGCTGCGTCCCTTCGAAGAGGCGCAGTTCCCCAGTGCATCCGTTCTGACGGATTTAAGGAAATAGCTTTTAGTATAAATAGAGACGTCGAGGGAGGTTTTATTCACATAATTCTTCTGCCTCTCTTCGTCTTATTACATAAAGCTCCCAAAATAAGCATACATCATGAATACTCTTGAAATTCGTCTAAAAGAATGGACAAATGAGTTCTCTAATGTGGAGAAACACGGCATGGGTGCTTATAATTTTGGATCGCTTTTGAGCTAGAAGCTGATCAAGGTAGTCAAACCATTTCTTGATGCTTGTCTTGATTATTGGAACCCGAATTATCATGAATTCCCAGGAGGCGACATTTGCCCATTTCCCGAAGAAATCGCTGCGATTGGTGTTTGGGACCCGGAACACTCGCCTGCTATTCCCTCCACTTCTCAAGGGTATAAGAACAAGTTTAGAGACTTGCTTGGGTTGGGAAGAGCCGATGTGGACCGTCTTGTGACTTCTAAAGGAGTGCGAATGTTGGATTTTATCGATCGATTCATCAATAGGGCACATCCCACTATCTCTTATGTTGTGAGGCGAAGGGCATTCGGGTTTTGCCTATTACATGTATATGTTCTTCAAGGGCATGTTAATGAGGATTTGAGAGGCGAACCTCGTTACTTGAGCGTGATTGAGCAAATGGAGCTACGCAGGAACCCAGCTTGTCTGTGTTTAGGAGAGATCCTATTGGGTTTAGATAACAGGAAAGCCAATCGGCACCTTCCTTATTTGGGAAGTCCCATTATATTGCAGGTACAAGAATTTTTTATTGTTTCTTTTTTCTTTTTTTTTTCTTTTTTTTTTCTTTTCTTTTTTTTCTTCGTTTTTTTTCTAAATCCTGCTTCTGGTAGGTCTGGCTTATGGAGCGTCTTCGATTGATCGAGCCCCCAGTTAATGTTCCTACTTATCATGCTCGCTCAATTGCAATGAGGACTAGGCTTTACATGGTGGACTTCACTCGAGTTTGCAATTACTGGGAAAACAAATTGAAGAGTGAAGATGGCCCTTTAATTAGATGGATCATACCCTGGTGGCATCTCAAATCTGTCACTGGAGTATCTTCTTTGGATCCAACCCGATCTGTTCGCATTCCCGGCTTGGAGTTTTTGATATGCCTCTTCCCGGAGAGATTGATGAGGCAGGTCGGATTGAAGAAGATGATTCCGAAGCTTGACACTGTCCCGCAGACTGCCGTGGCGCTTACTACTGAGAGTCGAAGAGAATGGGCCATCAAATTGGCGTAGAGGAACATTTGGTTCTTGAATTCTTCTGTTAGTGCTCTATGGGTGTTGGATTCTTATCTGCGGTGGAGGGAAGCTACTACTCCGGAGGAGCGTGAGAGATTAAGGAAGCGCAAGCTTGTTGACTACAAGGTTCGCGAGGTGAAAAAGGAGAAAGAGAAGCACTTGACCGAGGGAGAGGAAGAAGCTGGATTTCGAGTTGATCATCCGTCGAAGAAACCGAAGACTTCTCCTGCCGTCAAGATGGTGGTTGACAAGAAAGGTAAAGCAAGACCACGAGAGATACCGTTGGTTATTAGGTCTGAAATAGCGCAGGAGCGCGCGACTCGAGGTCGGGACAAGAAATTTGACAAAAATGACAAAGGCAAAGGGAATATGGAAGAGTAGCCTAAGTCTTTATTATTATTTATTATTATTATTATTATTGTAAGAAATTGGGGTTTTTAGAATCCTAAACTATTTATTTTTGTTATGTAACGTACTATTATTATTAAAGAAATGGAATTAAAAGATTAAGTGGTTATGAAACCGTTATGATTTTCAATGATTATTCTTGTCGAATTTCAAATGCAATTGCAAATGTCCTTCTATTTACATTTAAGACAATTCAATGGGTTGTATCCCGTGAGGAATTGCCTACGTATTCATTTAGAAAATGAAATCAAACCCTTGTGCGTAGTTCAAGTAAATGTAAAAGAATAATTGTTCTAAGCAAGAGCTTGTAATGAACTTAGAAAATAAGCATGAGCTTTACTTACTCCTAAAATGCAATTTAGTATATTTGGTGATATGAGAATGACAAATTGTCAAAATGCAAGAGCAAGATGACATTAGCTTTATCCGGCTTGGTCAGGGGCCGTTTATTTCGTGCCACAGGAGCGACACGTGAGTTTACGCGAGGCGCATTTTTTGCTCCTATTCTAGGCATAGTAACATTTTAGTTGGTCGAGGTTTGTTGGGTTGGCAAATTCGTTCCCATCTAGGTCTATGATTTTCCTCGTGGGTCGACAGGTAAAAGAGCCCTAATTGATTTGAGGACCAAGTCTCCTTCTTTAATGTTCCTTGGCTTAACCCTTTTGTTGAATGCTCGTTTGATACGTGCTTGGTATGTTTTCACATTGTGTAATGCACGTAACCTTCGTTCATCCAGGAGGATGAGTTCTTCATATCTATCCCTTTTCCACTCGGCTTCTGGGATTTGACTTTCGAGTAAAACACGCAAGGATGGTACTTCTAGCTCGACTGGTTGTACAACCTCCATGCCGTAGGTCAAATAGAAAGGGGTGGCCCAGTGGGCGTCCTAACAGATGTACGGTATCCCCATAAAGCAAAGGGTATCTTGCTTGGCCAATCTCTATAGTTGTCAATCATTTTCTTGAGAATCGTGACAACATTTTTGTTTGCTGCCTCTACCGCGCCATTGGTTTGTGGTCTATATGGCGAGGAGTGGTGATGCTTAATTTTGTACTTGGCTAGCAATTGTTCAGTCTCAGCTTGGAAATGTGATCCATTGTCACTGATGATCTCATGTGGGCAACCATATCGACAGATAATGTTTTTTTGTATGAAGTTTGCCACGTTCTTGGCTGTAAGATTGGTGTAGGAAGCCGCTTCTACCCACTTGGTGAAATAATCGATTGCTACTAGGATGAAACAGTGACCTCCCGTTCTGGCTGGAGTGATCTTGCTGATGATGTCGATTCCCCAAGAAGAAAATGGCCAGGGAGATTTCATGGTGTAAAGCAATGAAGGAGGGACATGTTGCACATTATCAAAAATTTGGGAATTATGGCAATGTCTTACATATTTGACGCAATCAGATTCCATCGTGGTCCAATAATACCCTAAACGTGTGATTTTCTTTGCCATTATGGGTCCACTCATGTGAGGGCCACATTCTCCATCATGGACTTCTTCCATCACTTTCTGTGCCTGTGAATGACCAAGATAACGTAGGATTACACCAAGAGGTGGTCTTTTGTATAGTTCTCCTTGCATGAGAACGTATTGGGAAGCTAGTAAGCGGATAGCGCGTTGTCCCCTTTTGTCCATTTCTGGTGGATAGGTGCCATTGAGCTTGAAGTTTAGAATCGCTTGGAACAAAGGTTCCTCTATGATTTCCTCTTCATCGGTGATTTGGTGCACATAAGCTAGCTCTGATCGTCGTTCGATGCATTAAAGCATTTCTACCATGCTGTCCGGCATGTTAATCAAAGATGCAGGTTTTGCAAAAGCATCTGTAAATTGATTTTCTTCTCGAGGTAGATGTAGGTAGGTTACTTGATCGAAGAATTAGGCAACTTGGTCTATTCTGGCTTGATAAGGTGCAAAGCTTTCGCTTCGAATTTTCCAAGATCCCGTAATTTGGTTGATGATCAAAGATGAATCCCCATGTACTCGAATATTCTTGATGCCTAAACTTACTGCCGCTTGCAATCCAATGAGACAGGCTTCGTATTCTGTAGTGTTATTTGTCACCTCGAAGTCGAGTTTGACACAAATTGGTGTATCCTCGCCTTCAGGAGAAATGATCTACACTCCTATTCCAAATCCTCTTAAGTTCGATGCCCCATCAAAATAGAGGTCCCAGGAGTCTACATCCGTTTGTAGTATATCCTTATCCGGAAACGACCAGGTGTCTATCGTTTGTGTATCATTGATGGAATTTTCTGCGAAGAATTCGGCAACAGCGCGCCCCTTTATAAATTTCAAAGGTACATACTTGAGATCGAACTCTGAGAGCATCAAGGTCCATATTGCTAAACGTCCATTGAGAACGGGTTTCTCGAAGAGGTATTTGACAGGATCCATTTTGGAGTATATTTTAACGGAGTAGCTAAGCATGTATTGGTGTAGCTTCTTTGTTGCCCACACAAGAGCGAGGCATGTCTTCTCGAGTGGTATCTATTTGCACTCGTACTCAAAGAACTTCTTACTAAGGTAGTAGATGGCTCTTTCTTCTTTTCCTACAGTTTGTGCTAGCATGGCGCCCATGGCCGTTTCAGTTACCGTGAGATATAAACCAAGAGGTTGATCTTGTTGAGGTGGCATGAGCACTGGTGGTTTGGCTAGTATTTCCTTTATTCGGTCGAAAGCCTTCTGGCAGTCATCATACCACATGGTGTGATCTGTTTTCTTTAACTTTTTAAATATAGGTTCGCAGATCATGGTGAGTTTTGATATGAATCGACTTATGTATTGCACCTTGCCTAGGAATCCTCTAACTTCTTTCTCCGTTTGAGGTTGCGGCATTTCGATTAGAGCTTTGATCTTAGAAGGGTCTATTTCTATACCTCGTTGGCTAACAACGTATCCCAGGAGTTTGCCAGATGTTACTCCGAATGCGCATTTCTGAGGATTGAGCCTCATGTTGTACTTCCGTAGCCTTGAGAAGAATTTGCGAAGGTTCGCAATGTGTCCCTCTCTTTCCTTGGACTTGACAATCATGTCATCTACGTATACCTCAACTTCTTTATGCATCATGTCATGTAAGAGCGTAGTTGCGGTGCATTGGTATCTAGCTCCAGCGTTGATTAACCTAAACGGCATAACCGTGTAGCAATAGGTTCCCCATTGAGTGACGAAGGCGGTCTTATGCATGTCTTCTATGGCCATCTTGATATGATTATATCCTGCGTATCCGTCCATGAAAGATAGTAACGCGTGATCTGCCGTATTATCCACTAATATGTCGATATGTGGTAGAGGAAAGTCATCCTTATGACTCGCTTTATTTAAGTCTCTAAAGTCAACACAAACACGGATTCTCCCATCCTTTTTGGATACGGGTACTTTGTTAGCTACCCAATCTTAGTACTCGGAAACTTTGAAGAAATCGGCTTTGAATTTTTTATCGACTTCTTCTTTGATCTTGAGGGCCCATTCTGTCCTCATTCGACGAAGCTTCTGTTTCACGGGTTTGAAACCTGGTTTGATTGGGATTCTATGCTCTGCGATGTCCCTGTCGATCCATGGCATATCTTTGTAGGACCAAGCAAAAACGTCTTTGAACTCGTGCAAGAGGTCTATGAAACTGTCCCTTTCGGTGGGGCTCAAGGTTGTCCCTATCCTAAGTTCTTGGGGTTCTAGTTCAGTTCCTACGTTGATGGGTTCAGTATTTTTTTATCACTGGGCCCCCTTTCCCCTCTTGTAGTATTTCTTTGGCTATGTAGGGAGGTATTTCGATTGAGTCTGGGTCTTGGTCATCCCCATTATCATCGTAAATAGAATTGCATTCAAGATAACACGAAGAGTAAGCAGAACCTGATTTATTCATATTAAAATTTGAGAAAAGTTGAAACAAAGAAGCCATCTGATCTGTAGTCAGTGGCAGTAAAGGGACAGCCGTTGGGACATTTTCCGAACTACTGTTGCTATTTGACACTAAGCTAGGAGAAATGAGGGGAGTGGGAATGACGATAGGAGGAGACTCTCTAGGAACATATCTAGACTCCGACTCTGACTCCGACTCTGACTCTGACTCTGACTCGAATTCATCGTCTTCTGGTTCTCCTTTGAACATCTCTCCTTCTGCAGTGGTAAGCTTGAAGAGTCTTCCTTGATTGTTTGTCCACTTGATCGATTTTCTCTATCCTTTCTGTTGATTGGTGTTAGTGTCTGTGATTAACGCGGTAGGGTTGAAGTGATCGTCTTGAAGTATCATGGTAATGATCTCATCCGGCGCGCCTCTAACAAATCGATCTTCTCCAAATAGTAGACTCGCGGCTTGTTCGTCTAGGCAAGGTGCTTGACAAGTCCTGACGGTAGGAACCATTTCTGGAGGAATGAAGTAGCAGTCGCGAAAGATCTCGATTCCGGCTAGCTTCCTTTCGAGATAGTGCCAAGGCTCAGGAAATCCCTGAAAGATATCTTGATTTCCTTCCCTAACGAAGTATCCATTTAGGGTAGGGAGGTAGGGTCGCAATTGGATTCCCACGTTCTTACGGTTTTGAACTTGAGCGAGCATCTCGAGAACTTCCTCTTTAGTGGGTTTGTATCCTAGTCCGAGGGGTATTCTTTGGTAGTTACCCTCTTTGTAGGGTGCAAAGGTGTTTCTTCGGATAGGATTCAAAGGCATTCCCGGAAAGTATCCCTGGGTTTTGAGTATGTGGTTGACCACTAAGTTAGAGTAGGGATTGAAGTATATGGGTGCCAACTCACTTTCTATGACATTTATGATATGGAAGCCCCCAAGTTCATGTATTGGATTTGAAAGGACTTGATTACTTGACTTCTTTTCGATTACGGCCTTGATGGGCGACGAAGTGATTGTCACCACCTTACCATTTAGTGGGATTTTGATTTTCTGGTGGAGTGTGGATGTTACTGCTTTGGAAGCGTGAATGCAGGGTCTTCCCAGAAGTATGTTAAAGGATGCCTCAATGTCCACTATTTGGAAGTTAACTTTTCGCTCAATCGGCCTTGTGGCTATGGTTAGGTTAACGAGTGCTACTACCTTTCGCCATGTACCATCATATGTGCGAACACCTTGGTTGGTAAGGGTCCAATCCGACTCTTTTATGCCCAATTTGTATGCCGTTTTCAAGGGTATGACATTGACTGCGGAGCCATCATCTACCAAAGTCATTGGCACATTCTTCTTTAAGCAAATGTCAGTGATATAAAGAGCCAAGTTATGACTAGCACTAAAGGGTGGCAAATCTTCATCCGAGAAAGTAATAGGATTACTTAGCTTTGGTGATTCTTGGAAGACCAAGCTGACTACGTCATCGGGTGTGGAGTTATGTGTCATATTTAGTTTGGCCAAGGCTTGCAGTAAAGCCTGGCGATATGGGAAGGAGCTTCCCACTAGTTGCCAGACTGAAAGATCAGCCTTTGTCTTCTGTAGTTGCTTTAGCAAATGGTTGGTGGAGACATCTTCATTATCATTTGGTGTGACCACATTGGTTGGACCGTTCGCTATGGGACAATTTTGAGAAGTGTTTTGGTATGGGCGTCCCGAACGAGTAAGGTGGTCTACATCTTGATCTTCACAATTTTGGGCTATTTCCTCACTGACTTTGACTAAGTAGTGTTCAGTGAGATACTCGTCTTCATCATCATTGGCCCATATTTCATTGACAGTAGCAAGTTCCCCCATTCTTATGATTTCGGCCTCCAATTGGATAATTTGGTCGACTAGTTCATCAACCATGGCTACTACTTCTTGCGTTGTAGTGTTTGGAGAGAAGACTAGTGGTGCACGTTCTTTAGGTGTTGCGTTGAGATCATGTAGGGTTGCGCGCCACTGCACTCTCTAGTTCCATGACTTGACTATCCACACTTCTTGCCCATGCAATGAAATCAGTGATGGTTGGAGAAATGGTAGAATAGTTCCCTTCATTTTCTATTGCATGAATTTCATCTTCGACTGGAGAAATAAGGTGTGAACAATCTATGGTAGATTCTTCACTTGTAATCACTAGAACTCCAAGAGGATTCTGAGTGTTGTTAGGCTTACCTCCAGGTGGTATTGGTAGGCGACCGTCTTCAATCATATCTTGATATACATTTTTCAGTTTGTAGCATTTTTCTGTATCATGTCCCTTACCTCTATGGTATTCGCAGTATGAATTCTCATCCTAGAACTTGGATTTCTTTTCTTGTTCGGGTGTAGGGCCTATGGGTTGAAGTTTACCCAGCTTCATCAACCTTTTCAAAGTGTTGGAATATGTGTCCCCTAGATTTGTGAATTTCTTTGGAGGGGTAATCTTCTTAAATGGCTCGAGAAGGTTAACTTCATCAGTTTTGCTAGTAGAGCCGTAAGAACGACTTGTTGAGCCTTGATATCCACGACCTATCGTTTTGGACAAGAGCCCTTTACGGATGTCATCTTCGATCCTTGTCCCTAGTACGGTTAAATCTTTGAAGGTCTTAATGTTTTGATACCTCAAATGATTTGCATAGATGGTCTTTAGGTTGTCCACGAATTTCTCTACGAGGGTAGCTTCATCCGGACGTTCAACAAGTTGAGTACTAGTCTTCCTCCACCGACTTAGGAAGTCGGTGAAACCTTCTTTGTCATTTTGGGTAAGAACCTCTAGAGTGCGCATGTTGACTTGGATTTCAGCATTATCCGCATATTGTTTAGCAAACTCGATTGCGGCATCATCCCAGGTAGCGAATTTCTTGTGCTCTAGCGAATAGAACCATTGTTTTGGGATGGTGTCAAGAGATGAAGGAAAGATCCATAAGAACATCTCGGGTTTAATGCCTTTGATAGATATGTAATACTTGAAAGCACGGATATGGTTCAAAGGGTTTTCGTGCCCCTTGAATTTAGGGATATCCGTCATGTTGAAGTTGGTTGGCAACTTGGAACTCACGGCCTCATATTTGCAATTGTTTTCCCTATAAATGTCATTCCCTTTGAGATACATCAATTGCTCCTCCAAGTATTGGAGTCGTTTCTCAGCTGCAGTCATACCTATGGGAGGGTTTTCGTCCCCGAAGTTGTTCACAAATTCATCAGACACTTCACTTTCTCGAGGAGGCATCCTCGTTTCCACGACATATATTCGGCCCTCAATGGTGTCAATGCGATCATACACTTGGTCTTGAGTAACTTGGAGACGAGCTAGTGCGGCTAGGATTTGATCATTACCATTCTGGAGTTGGTTGAAGTTTACGTCGCTTGTTTCAGGCATCTTGGAAACTGGATAAGAGATCGACGACGAATCAAAATACGATCGACCATTCTAGCACACTTACTCGAAAAGAAATGTTTTGACTTGTGAAGTGGGAGCGTGCCACTTGTGTCAAGTTTGTTTCGAGGAATTGGCAATGTTTGAAAAATGTTGGTCCTAGTCAACTTTAGTGTAGTTGTAGGAGTGGACTCGAAGTGAGGTTTTTAAATGGGTTCTAAGGCCCGAATTATGACTCGACCATTGGACAGAGTTTGACTGGTTTTGCGCTAATATTAGGCCCAAGTTTCGAAATTTTTACTTTTTAGAGAAGGATTTTGATTTTTAAAAAATCGTCATGGTTTGTTTTAGAAATGGTGATCACATATGGTACAAACATTATACAAGCATTATAACGGGATGCTGAGTGCATTTAAAAGGGTTTTGGTTTAAAGGGTGGGTTGCCATACCGAACAATCAAACCCGAAGTCTGTGGAGAGGTTCGTACCAAACAAGAGTAAGGCCGATTCCTAGTCCATTTCCTTAAGTAGTGAAAGTTCTTGATACAAACAAGAGTAAGTACCATGGTATGGATGACGTCAATCGCTATCCATCCTTAGGCCCAAATAAGAATTTGGACCGTTTAGACGGGACGATTGGTCGAATGGGTTGGGTTGGGCTTAGGAAGGCTGAGTGAAAGGATCTAGGGAGACCGAGTTATGAAAATCGACAATTGTCTCGTACAAACTATTCCCTAACCTTGTTCAAGTTTCACCCTTTTGGCTACACGTAAGTGTATTATCCCCAGCAGAGTCGCCAAACTGTGGACGCGGGCCCACCGCAGTTCCTGCTTCCTTTCTTCTTCCTTCGTCTTTTGTTCGTCCTACTGTTTTTCGCTTTTTTTCAATTGTTCATATTTCTTTTAACACGATAATTCTAATATAATAATTCTAACATGTAAATAATTCATTGTTGATTAATTCGTCATTAAATCTCGACTTAAATTCCTTATAATTCATATTTGCGGGTTTTCGTCATTAAAGTCAATCCGGTTTTTGGAGATTCGATTCATTAGTATTGAGTCTCTGGAGTTCATCTTTGATATATTTGTATCTGTTATTCACCGTCACCATCATTAATTCGTCATTAATAGTTTTTTTAACCTAATTAATTTGTCATTAATAATCTTATAATCTTGTAAATAATTTATTCTAATTAGTTTTTATTCGTGTTTTATCGTTTTTATGACCCCATTCACATGTAAATAATCTATTAATCACTTTTCTCCGAGTCAATTATTCATAATCGATCATTAAAATCACCAACGAATATTAAAAATTTGCAATTCCGGCTTCACAGCCAGAACTAAGCCAAGGAACGGACGCAGCAACTGCTGCGCCTCTTCCAAGGGACGCAGCTCTGCTTCTCTATTTCCTTTTCCACCTCGCGAACCTTGTACTCAACAGGCTCGCGCCTCCTTAATCTCTCACGTTCCTCCGGAGTAGTAGCTTTCCTCCATCTCAGATAAGAATCCGACACTCATAGAGCACTAACAGAAGAATTCAAGAACCAAATGTTCCTCTGCGCCCATTTGATGGCCCATTCTCTTCGACTCTCAGTAGTAAGCGCCACGACAGTCTGCGGGACAGTGTCAAGCTTCGGAATCATCTGCTTCATGTTAGGTTCATATACCTATTATAAGACTCCTCTAATAGTGAACTAATTAACTTGTTAATTATTTGTTCTTTAGATCTAGTGCATGCATAACAATATGAAAGATTTATAAGAAAAACAATGTCCCTTACATTGATGATTGGTACGATATATTGGGCACAAGTAAGGTCACCTTCCTTCACTTGTTTTTGAGCTTAATGTGATGGATGATCCTCCTAAGACTCCAAGTATAGAAGACACTCCAATAAGTTGCTCCCAAGATTAATCCCAAAATCCCTACTAATATTAACTAGATATGTAGTAGAAATATTCCCTTAATAATACTAATATTTCTATTATTACTACTTCTAGTAATAGATTTAATGTATTAGTATTTGTGAGAGATTATAGCAATTGAATGTGAGTGAAAATATAGAGAGAAGCATAAGCAAAAGCACACTAGAAAAATTGAGCAACAAAAATTGCTCATTTTATGAGCCAAAACTGGTGGCCATATACCAAGGTAGGAATCTTTTGCTTTTGTTTTTTACTCCCTTGTAAAGTGTAGGTAGAATAGTGTAAGATATCGGCATGATTAAAGCTTCTATGTAGTGTCACTATCTTGCTTTAATAAAAAACCAACAAAGACAAAATAGCATCTTGTGCTCTCTCATATGGCCGAAAAATGGAACCATTTTGGTCCATTTTTGCCTTTAGTCATTTGTCCCACAAATGCTTATAAGTCATATGTTTAACTATCTTACATAATTAATTATTAATGTAACCATTTAACAATTAAATATTACAATTAATAATATAATATACACTCCACTTTTTGAGTAGTATACTACCATTATATCAACATATAATGGGTCCCATAATTACTAGTTGGTTAAAATTACAACTTCTTGTAACTTTAAATAACTAATTACCTCTACCTCAAAACTTATGTAATACTTCAACTAATTTAGTAATTTAACACTTAATTACTAAATTTAATCTTTTTTAATCACATTATAATAAGACTTAAAATTGCACTCCCATAATTAAGGAATTAATTAATCTGTATCGCATACAATTAATTAAATATCTATTTGGGCGTCATCCTATAGGTGTGACCTAAAAGGGATCAACTGACCACCACTGTCACACGACAGTAATGTCAAACTCTAGTTAGCCAATCATTACCGATTAATGACGGTTAGTCGACTATATTAAGAATCATCCCTCACGTATTCTTAGTATTAGATTAAATTATGATATTAAATCATGTGATCGCACTATTGTCGAGGACACATTTCCCAACAATCTCCCACTTGTCCTAGACTAGTGTGCGTCACCATTTCTCTTGTCCTATTACAATCTCCAACTCAATGCAAGGTGTATTGAAGGTCGTCCTTACATTTGATCATATCTTGAGTGGTTTTCTCGATCTGGAGATTAACTGTCTGACCGGAATTATCTATCATAGATGCCTTCCGAGCGTGGCCACGCATTTCCAGTTAACTACTCCTCGAGTGGCCTTGAGATTTCAAACAACCCTGACAAGGGGTGGACAATTCCTATCGCCCTATTCCCTTCGTTCAGCCACAGTCCATCATAACCCAAAATATACTCAGTTTGACCTCATTTACGAAATCGTAGAGTATAAATCAAAGCTAATCAGAAGTTGTGCCAACTTGGGCGAATAGTCTCTAGTCAAAAGAATTGACTCATAAGAATACTATAGTAGCTCTTGCCACGACCAGGCTTTATGAATTACTAGAACTCTATAAGCGGTAATCGCGCCGAAGAGTGTCCCATACGATCTGCCTATGTGATCGACTAGTCATCCCATATGACTCTATGGCACTTGAACTTGCCATCAATCGCATCACACTCTAGTCACTTCGAGATGTCACCTCATATAAGTAACTAGGGGCGAATACCATGTCAATCCAGTTCACTTTAATGGGGTTCGATTGTCTCTACAACCCATTCGGATACGACAAGGTAGCGGGTGAGTTTAATGAAACTCAAACGGTAAATGTGATTATCACATATGAATAGTCAATACACTATTACTACTTCATATTCTATAATCTTTAGTGTATTATTAACACTAGTTAAAATGCAATATAAGCTTGGCAAGTAGATATACCCGATATCCATATATTCCAACTTTATTAATTGCTATTTCCTTCCATTCAATGTCATCTCTAATGACATGAATTTATCTCTAAGTATTTGTCTAGTCTTCTTGCTAGATTTGGGCTTTTTAACTTGAAAGATGCTCCCACTGTTATCGCATAACTTGTGATAAAGTCATTTATAGAGGGATTCACCCTTAATCCATACGTTGACTATTTTATCACAATTTTACTTAGATTCCTCTTCGTAGAATTTGGAATGCGCGAAACTAAAACACTTTTCTTAGTTTCTAACTCTTTAGTCAATAAGTCACCCTAGGATTTCGACAAATCCCTTTTGATTTTGGGAACTAAAGTTTGTGCAACACTTCAACACCCAACTTAGTTTGTCACCCAAACATGTGAATGAATCCTTTATTCTTCTCAAGAATCTCAAGAATGTTCTTTAAAGCTCTCACAAGCCATATGATGGGAATTATCTTGTTATTGACTTATAATGCCCTAGGAATATGTTTCATCACAGCACGTGCGCCTGTTGGCATACATAATCGTTCTAATGGCGGAAACATTAGCAATCGATTTCATGTAATCAACAACTTAATGGGTTCAGTGGACGACTATGATTCAAGCATAGTAATTCCACTTTCATCATCATGAATAAGCCATTCAACCTTGTTGATATTAAAAAGATGTGAAATATCTTATCCTCATAAGACTCTCAACTCTATGCCAATATTCTCTCACATAGATTCAAAATCTAGGATACTTTGCATCCCTTTCCAAGTCTCCCAATTACTCTTGCCAGAAGAGAGCATTGGTACATTATTCTCAATAAGTAATATGTTATCAACATATAAGACATGGAGAAACAATTCTAGCTCCCACTTAACTTCATGTATAATCATGATTCTTCAATCATGTGAATGAACTCATCCACTATTATCACATGAACGAAAAAGTATAATCCTTTAATGCTAGCTTAAGTCCATCTTGTGATCCCTTACGATAGCTACGCATAATATGTTAGGATTCTTAGCTCTTCATCTAAGTTTTTGTGTTTCAAACACTTCCTTCTCTAAATTTCCCATTTTAGAAAAGCGAATTTTATTTGCCATTTTTCATTAAAATGAAATGCGGCAATTCCTAACACAATTTATCTTGATCAACATCTTCATGTAAATCTTATGCATTTGTGTACTCTAAAGCTCTATTTACCTTTAAAGAGACCCTCACTTTAAAGTAAATCTAATCTTCGGCTCGTATGTAAAAAGGTCATGATACTATCACTTTCACAAAGTAATATTTTTTGAACAATAAGACATGTGCGATAAACTCCCACTGAACTATGCTCTCAAACTATATTCATAGATAATAGTTCAATACCAACTCCCACTCTATAATTCTATTACTTTCACAAAGTAACATTTCAACTATAAGAGATGTTTGTGACGATTCTATCTACTCCCACTCTATCTCTCAGAAATATATCAATATTCATGAGAGATAGCTTTGTGAGTCACAAACATATATATTTAACGGAGTATTAGGAGTTTTACTATGACTATGAATTAGTTTCAAAAGGCCATCCTAACATGGCAGCTTGATAATATACGAGTCTTATCCATGTCATCTGTTTAATAGACTCTCTATTCTAGGTATCTCATGGTTGACCATCCGTTTAGAATAATGTGTCCATGTGGTATCGTGAATTCCCTACTTGATGAGTTCAAATACTCATTACAACTTTAATTGATCTTACATAAGTAAGTTGTTACTTTTAGTAATGATGAAATAAGAAGAATCAAATTCATAGCTTATGGACATATAATGATCCCATCATCATAATCGTCTATTTGATCAATTTGAGTTGTTTATCTAATGTTTCTCTACGCAAGTAATTTATGATGATGATTTTTAGAACAAATAACATAATAAATCAAGTGATTTGGGTTGAAACCCAAATCACGAATATCCAAAATACAACCCGTGTTTAAAGGATACAAACCAATTTCCAAGTCACACAAGGAAATCAAAATAGTTCTAGAAACATGAAATACATCATAAAATTAAAGACAAAGCAAATTAAAGCCAAGCTTCCATTGATCCATTACCACGGTCGGCTACTCTAGCTTCCCACATGATCCTCTAGGCTTGCTTCTCCTTGCCTTTGTCCTTGGTAGGAGGCCCTATTTACAATAAAAAGGGTAATCATCACAACTTGTATCAACATACCAAAGTTGAGATTGAAACATAAAAGATAGGGATAGTTATATACCAACTGGAATAACCTTTCCAGCTTTGATGTCGCCAAGGTATTTGGAACAGTTCCTCTTCCAATGCCCAACACCACAACAATAGTGGCACTTATCCCCGGTGGGGGCACTGTACTTGGGCTTGGAGGTACTAGCTTCAGAAGCTTTAGCTATATTCCTGTTGGGAGTTCGCTTCTTCCCCTTTTTCCCGCCTTTCTTGAAGGTTCCCTTGCTCTTATGATTAACATAGAGCACATCTTTGGTGGTGCTAACACTTAGCCTCATGTCCCTTTCGGCTTGCACAAGCATTTTGTGCAACTCATTAAGGGAAACTTTCTTATCTTGCATATTAAAATTCACCCGGAATTGAACATATGCTTTGATTTTGTTGAGGGAATGAAGAATTCGATCAATTACAAGTTAATTGGGAATTTCCACCTTATGCATTTTCAAGGTCTCAACATGCTCCATCAACTTGAGCACATGAGGGCTCACCTTTTGGCCCTCTTTGATGTTAAGATCAAAGAATGCGGAAGCCGCCTCATATTGAATGACCCTAGGAGCTCGTGAAAGCATGTTCACAAGCTTCATGTAGATCTCATGAGCGGTGCTAATCTTTATAGCACTTCGTTGGTGTTCGGCCTCCATAGCAAAGATCAACACATTTTTGATCGCGGCCGACTCCTTTTGGTAAAACTCATAGGTTTGCCTAGCGGCGGGGGTGGACCTAGTATTAGGTTCGGAGGGAGATGCCTCGGTAAGGTAACGAAACTTGTCGTTACCTTGCGCGGCCAAGCAAAGTTGCGCGTCCCAATCGGCGAAATTAGACCCATTCTTTTCTAACTTACATCGATCCATGAAGGATCGGAGCCATGAAACATTGGTAAGCGTGGTGGAACTAGTGGATGCGGACGTGATTGGAGTTGCCATTGCGGTTGATAAAACAAATTTGACTACAAAATAGGAAATGAAGGAATTAATTATCATCTATCATTTTAATAATACTCGTAAATTTAACTACAAGCATTGCATTTATATAGTGACCTCCACCCAACTACATAAATGATTCCGAGATCCAAATTCATATCAACTCGGGCACGCTGAGCCGATTCATCCCTTATTAATATAACTCGGTGGATTAACTCTTTAATCGATACTACTTTTAGAACTCTCGGTCGATAAAAATTAATCTAATTTTCATCTTTAGCCCAGAACACATGCGACTACGGTCAACAGTACTTCCGTTGAGCTCAATCCAAATTTCGATGTAATAACATTTTACTACCCCACTTCGCCAACGTAACAAGGTTTGTATTACGGTGAAGCCGGATTAACTTCCATATGAAATTGGTACTTCATGGGTTTCTACTATTTGGTAAGGCTTTATCTCAATTATTATATGTGAGAGGTGTTGTCAATTTATTATCTATCACGTTTTAAGTGAACTAAAGCGGTGAGCTACGATAATTATAATTGACACAGTCGATGACTCGATATGATATGCATGCGTTGTTATGGCGATTTGACATTGCATGCAACATATTAAAAGAAATGCAAAGCAATAAATAAAATTCCTAGTATGGCCTTCCTAAAATATAAAATCAAATAATGTATTACATATTCGGAAACCAACTCCTTTGGTCCCTTGAATCTTCAAATGGCACGCCTCTTAAGACACCGTCTTCATCGGATCACCTTTCCGAATGGCACCGTCTTTGAAGATGCTCCATAATTACAAATAATAATAAAAATTCAAAGCTATTCCTATTATACATTTGTCAAATGGAGAAACTAATAAAATAAAAATAAAAGTGATACGAGATCACATTTAATTACAACCGAATCAATATTCCGTTTCATTACGGGTAATATCGATTAAACTAAGGCCATACTAAGATAAAATTACATAATTCAAAATTATATAAATAAAAGACATTCAACAATTGAAATATGCAGCATTATAATATGTACCTATTATGCCAAATGATGTGCCAAATTGATGTGACCATAATTGGCGCATATTTAGCCCCCGAATTACCATTGTTTCCATGCTTTTTAGTGCCTATTTGGGTCATTTCTTATCTTTAGTTCTTTGTTTTGCATATTCTTTGAGATTTTGATCCCTTGGTAGGAAAGGAGTAACAATCTTGCATTTTCATGGCAAAACAAGGCTAAATTGATTGTATTCAATGACCAAGCATCAAGAAGAGACAAGACTAGAAGGCCTTTGTACATATCATAGTAGAAGAACAACGTTGAGAAAGGATCCTTGCGTCTCCAAGGAAATCCCCAAGGAATTTATGAAGAAAAGGGAAGAAAAAAAAGAAGAATTGACGCTGACCAACAATCCGAACGGATTGCAGACAATCCGTCCGTCCAGCCTCAACAATCCGAGCGTCCCTCCTTGGAATCCGCTCGGATTCCCCCAGCACAATCCGAGCGTCCCTCTCCTGAATCTGCTCGGATTGCCCAGCCCAAATCCGGCCCTCCCGACTCTAATCCGCACGGATTTCAGTACAGCACGGATTTCATTCTTCAAGCTACGAAAAGAGAAGCCCTTCTCTCAGAAAATACCGGGTCCTCCTTGCTCAACTTAAAAAGTGTAATTACTAGTTTAGCCCTTAGTTAACCCTAATGCATCCTCCCTAATTTTCACTATAAATACCCCATTAGGCTAATTAGAGGAGCATGTTCTTCTTATCAATAATTAGTGTAGTTAATATCAATCAAATCTCTCTTCAATATTGTAATCAAGTATTAATCAAGTTTTAATCCAAGTTTTAGTTCTTTAATCTCTCTCTTGTTCTTCCTTTATTTTGGGTAATTGAAGATTATTTGGGTTATTATTGGGAGATTGACAACCTCTCAATCTAGGATTCAAGTACTTCTATTATTCTTGCTTTATTATTGGAATCATTAGTAGGTATAATCTCTTAATCCCTTTTTAATTATTGTTAATTACTTTCATTTATTCATCATGTTTCATTATGTTAGTATGATTGACAACCTTTCTAGCATGATCAACATGATAATGAGTGAGTAGTCTCTTAGCTAGGGTTTAATGGGTGATTAGGGGAAACCAACATGGGGAATGATTCATGCTTAAATCAATATGCTTTCATATCTTATTTGCTTGCTTGTTTTGATCTTAATACATGCACATGTTATATTTGATGAAATGCTAAGCCTATGAATCCTTGCATTTACTATCATCTTCTATCTTTTCAATGAGACTTGTAAGACATAACCCAACTCGAGTCTTGTTAGACCATGCATGTGTTGAGTAGGAAAGATTAAGTCGACTTGTAGGTGTTGTACAATCTAATCGATTCGGCTCCGGGACCCAAACTTTCCTAGGATTGTAAGATATAACCCAACTCAATCCATCACAACAATAATTGCTTGCTTATAGTTTGAGAACATGTTTGTATGATCATATCCCATGATTTCCCTATGAACCCATGACACCCTAGTGCTTTTAATCAATTGTTTACACCCCTTTTTATTCATCTTGCTTGTTTATTTTCATTGCTATTTTAGTTTAGTGACTTTCTACATCAACCCAATTTGTGACACCCCCTAGACACTACTAGTTATAATAGAATTCTCATTTCAATACCCGTCCCTTGGGATCCGACCTTTACTTGCCTCTTTACTAATTGTAGAGTTGTTTGTGAAGTATAAATTGTGTTTTGTATCGACCATTGACCAACGACCACATATACTCAATTGTGAACACGAAATGGCCTCGATAAAAAATGGCGCCGTTGCCGGGGACGGTGTTTAATTGATTCAAGATTTCTTTTATTGTTATTAGTTGTGTCTTTTTCACCTTGGGGAAGTAAAACTCCTCAAGGCTTGTTCTAATTGTTTTCGAGTTGTTTGATATTTTGCATGTCTAGAAGGTCACAAGGTGATTTGTTACCTTTTGACCGTGAAATCGAAAGAACCTTGACGAATAATAGGAGACTTGTTAGGAGGAATTTGAGAGGTGTTGGTGAAGTTGTTCAACCCACTAGTGAGTTTGTCAATCCTTTCGCAATAGAAGGAGAAGAAAACCCATTACACAATATCCCACAAAATCCACCTACAATGCCTAAATTCTCGTCACACTCTATACCCACCGAGGAGAATCTACCAAATGGTACTCCTACACCGCAACATCTCACCGGTAATTTTATTGCCAAGTCCGCCTTCATCCAACTAGTTGAGAGGAGCCAATTCGGGGGAATGCCTAGTGAGGACCCTCATTCTCATATGGAATTGCGATTATTGTGATGCTATCTCTCAAACGGGCGTGACTCAAGACCAAATAAGATGGTTCTTATTTCCTTTTTCGTTAATCGGCACCGCAAAGCAATGGTTGAAGGGCCTTGATAAGGCCACCCTTGGAATAGATTCTTGGAAGAAGTTAGCTCTAGCTTTCTACAAAAAATTCTACCCACCGGAAAAGACTAACATGCTAAGAGCTCAAATTACGGGTTTTAAGCAAAGGGATGAAGAATCTTTGTATGAAGCTTGGGAGCGGTTCAAAGGTATTTGTCGCTCATGTCCTCACCATGGACTTAGCGAATGGTTTTTAGTGCAACAATTTTGGAATGGTTTATATGAAGATTCAAGGAACATTCTCAATATGGGATCAAATGGAATGTTCACCGAAGTTGATGACAATCAAACATGGAACAAGATTGAGGAAATGGCGGTCCATAATTCACAATATAGTAGACCTCGCAAGGCTACTAGAGGAGGAAAGCATGAAGTGGACTCCGTTACTCAATTGGGTGCTCAACTTAGTGCTCACATTGACACAATCAACTTGAAGTTTGAACAAGCTATGGCTAGACTTGAGGAAAACTCAAAAACATCAAAGCATCATGTCAATGCCATGACGGCATCCTCATCAATCCCAAGTGGGATATGTGAGAATTGTGGAACTTTGGGTCATGACCCAAGTGAGTGTAGGGGAACAACCGAACAAGTTAATGCTTTCCAAGCTTACAAAAGTGGTACCCCTTATTCAAATTTTTACAATGAAAACACCAAGTTCCATCCAAATCTCTCATACAAAAGCCAAAATGTTCAAAACCCTCAAACAACATACACTCCACCACCCATGAGGAACCAAAATCAAAGACCCTTTTACAATCAAAACCAAGGTTACCAAAATCAAAATCCATACAATCACCAAAATGACCAAGGTTTTGATGTCCAAAAAGCGGTCCTCCAAATGCAAAAGAATCAACAAGAATTTTTCACTCAAATGCAAAAAGATAGCCAAGCAAAAGACACCACCATCAACAACATTCTAGCTCACACCAAAATGTTGGAAACACAATTGACTCAACTAGTATCTTCAAGCTCACAAAGACAAAAGGGGCAATTACCACCTCAAAGTAATCCCCCTAGACATGAAACGGTTAGTGCCATTCACTTGAGAAGTGGTACAAGATATGAAGCACCGAAGGAGCAAGTTGAGGATGAAGTTGTGAAAGCTAGTGAAAAGGAAGAAATTGTGCAAAGCCCCAAAGAAGGGGAATCATCAAAAGAAGAAAGTTCAAAGAAAAATGAAGACAAAGCCAAAGAAAAGGAGCCCATTGTCATTAGACTTCCTTTTCCAAATCGTTAAGCCAAGCCCAAATTTGATGATCAACTTGGAAAGTTCATGGAGATTGTGAAGAACTTAGAAGTCTCAATTCCTTTCACGGAATTAATCAATCACGTACCGGCCTATGCAAAGTACATGAAAGATATCCTCACAAAGAAGAAGTCGATCCGGAAACTTGAGACTATCGCCTTCACTAAGGTGAGTAGTGCAATACTTCAAGGGAGTTCACCTCCAAAGTTAAAGGATCCGGGAAGCTTCTCAATACCGTGTACCATTGGCGACACGACGATCAACAAAGGCTTATGTGATCTAGGGGCTAGTGTGAGTGTCATGCCGTACTCGGTGAGTAAAAGGTTGGGAATGGGAGAGCTTAAATGCACCAATATCACACTCCAAATGGCCGATAGATCGACGACGACACCATTAGGGATATGGGAAGACGTCCCTGTGCGAATTGGGAAGTTTTTCATTCCGGTGGACTTTGTCATTGTTGATATGGAGGAAGATTCCAACATTCCAATCATCTTAGGAAGACCTTTCCTACACACCGCGGGTGCGGTGATTGATGTGAAACATGGAGAGCTCACTCTAGAAGTGGGAGATGAAAGCATAACTTTTAATCTTGACAAGACCATGAGAGCTCCTCGTTTGCATGAGCCATGTTTCATGATTGATCATTATAGCCGAAAAGATGAAAGGAAGAAATCGGAACTCCAATGGAGGAAGAAAGTTGAAGATGCTCCATTCAAAGAGCAAGTGAATTGTGACAAGGAGAGCTTGCAAAGCTCATCAAAATCAACCAAGGAAGAAGAGGATGGCCTCATTGGCCAAGAGAAGAAATTGGGAGAGTTCTCTCCATCTAAGCATGAGATTTTCAATGATCAACTCAATGAAGTTTGTGGTCTTTGGGACGACGAATTTGAAGGGATCTTTAATCCCTACATTGGGCATGCCATCGATCATGATCAACAACAAGGGGCACGGTCTATTGAGGACCTCTACCATAACAATGAACAAGCTTTTGATTACTTCTTCAAGGTGTTGAGCAACATCAACAACACCTTGAACATGCCCCCTTGACATCTCATCAAGAATGAGAGTTTGGTGGAGTCCTCCCTAAACCACCACTTGTAAATATTTCTAACTCCCTAACTTACATTTCAATTCTTGTATTGCATTTTTGTCATTTTTGGATTTTTATTTACTTTGATCAAAATAATTGTCATGTAAGAGAGAAGTGAGGGAGGGACTAACAATTTCAATTGATGTGTAGTGCTTTACCTTAGTGTGGGGATGGCAATTGCCTAGGCTATTCATGCCTTAGTAGTGCCCCCACAATGAAGAACACAAGAAATGAAGAAGAATGGAAGAATGGTAAAGGGAAATGCATTGTGCACGAATGAAGTGAATCCGGGTACAAAGGACCAGAATCCGAGCGGATTCCTGAGAATCCGCCCGTCTTCAAGAATCCGAGCGTCCTGCTGAGAAGACGCCCGTCCTGAGCTGAGCTGAAATTGAAAATTTCTTGACTGTTGAAGAATCCGAGCATATTTCTGGAAAGACGCCCGTCTCATAGAATCCGCCCGTCTTGTGAACAAGACGCCCGTCTTTGCAGCTGAAGAAAACAAAGAAATTTCTCTGGACTGAAATCCGTCCGTCCTGCAGCAAATCCGCCCGTCCCTACACAGAAGAATCCGAGCGGATTCCCCAGAATCCGCCCGTCTTTAGGCGAGCTTCTGAAAATTTTGAAGCTGCAGAATCCGCACGGATTGTGCCTAATCCGCACGGATTGCCCCTGCGTTTTCGAAAATTTCGACTTCTTCAAATACCCCCCCACCTTCATTCATTCATTCATAAACACTACCCTAAACATCAAAACCCTCATCCTCTCCATCACAAAAACAAAAACCCTCAACAAAATCCACCAAAATCAAATCAAACCATCCTTCAAACAAAAAATCAATCACTCCATCTTCAACAAAAATCAAAACCAAGAACAAAATCTTCAACCTTTGAGTCGATTTTTGATTTCATAAAGGCAAAGCCTTTCGCCTTCAAATCGATTTGGGCATTCTACAAATTGAAGATTTTTTGATTCTTTTCTTGGTTAGTTCATCAAATGGCAAGAACAAAGGGTGCAACAAAGGCAACAAAGGCACCAAAGGCAAAGGCTCTCTCCCAAAGGCAAAAATCTCTCCAAACAAAGAAAGCTTTGGCAATGGTGGTAGCAACACCAAACTTGGAAGTGCAACAACAACAACAACAAACTTCTATGGGAGCATCACCTTCTACTCCGGTAATCGATCAACTCTTGCATTATCCGGAGGTAACTTTTATTTCCGATACCCATAGAAAAACATTTGCCAAGTTTGCTATGAAATCAATTCAACCCACCAAATTCATATGTAAAGATGCTTTGGAGAAATTGGGTGTTCTTGAACAAACAAAAGCCTTTTTCAATGCCATGGGTTTGAAGAAATTGTTTGAAACAAAGGAATTGACATACCCTTCCCTTGTCTTGGAATTCTTAAGTTCTTTAAAAGTCACCAAAGTTGAGAATAGGGAAAATCTTGAGTTTCGTCTAGCTAACATTAGTAGACGCATTACCTTTAAGGAATTGGGTGAAATTTTGGGTCTTAGCGATGAATCGAGATACTTTAAGCATTATGGAAAGTATGACCCGAGCCTCTTTGGGAGGCAATCTCCGGGAAGAAATTTGATGATTTTCATGCTTGTCGTGCTCTTTTGGTCCATCATCCGGGCATAAGAGTATGGCACAAAGTTGTGGGAAATACCATAATTGCTAGGAAAGACACCAATCATTTCACAAGACTTGATTTTATTCTCCTTGAATCGGCTTTGAATATCGGAAGAATCCATACCAAGCCTTCAATTCTTTGAGGCTATTGGTTGATAGATGGCTCCATGTTGATAGTGGGAAGAAGGGTACAACCGTTATTGTTAATGGCGGCCTAGTCACGGTCCTAGCCAAGCACTTTGATCCTAATTTCAATAAGGATAGCAAGTACAAGGCAAAGGAAGGTGGCCATCTTATTGATATGCCTATCATGATTAACAAGTTCAAGTGGGTTGCTCAAAACCCCCTTGACACCAAGTGTGGATGGCTTACTAGTGAGGCTCGATCATTCACTTTACCCGCAAAGATTTGTCGTCTAAGTGTCCACCGGACAAACTATCTACTTCCCCTATCCGAAGAAGCCGAGTACATCATTCAACAACAAAAGGGTGATCATGAAACCCCCTCCTCTTCCATTGTTATACCGCCTTACCCCTTTGTGTATGAAGAGTTCAAACCGCAAGGAGTTGAAATTGGGAAAGACTATGTCACTCTTCTTATGCAAGCCATGCACAAGCAAGCTTATGAAGATCGGAAGAATGCATATTTGGCTCAATATCCTCCCCTCTTACATTTAGCTAGGCAAGGACTCCTTGATCCATCTTGTCCTTTGCCTAGTTGGGCGGATAAAGAAGCCTTGTTTCCGGGTGCATCTAGGGACGTGGTGGAAGACAATGAGGTTGTTGGAAATGGTGAAGAAATTGATGATAATATTGAGGAAGAAGCAAGTGGATATGGAGAAAGAGATGGTGAAGATGATGATGAACAAGATGATGGAGAAAGTGAAGAAGAAAGTGCCAAGGAAAGTGGCAATGTGACCACTTCTCATGAGGGAAGTGATGATGATGATAGCATGATGGAACACTAGCCTTGGAGACTCCTACACTCCCATGGTTTGTCTATATCTCTTTGTATTTTATTTCATTTTGATCATTGTTGGTTTAGTCCTAGCAACATCAAAAGACTCACACCTCGGTACCATTGAGGTGTTCTTTATTGTTCCCATTTGTAAAATCCAAAATGACAATCTAGTTTCATGCATAGCATAGTGTGTGCATGAACTATACCCATCCTTGACATTAGCAATAGTGTCTTATTTGGTTTGGGGAAGTTAATGCATACACAACGGGAGGTAATCTAAATTATCCTCTCCGTCATAACAAAAACCATGCATCATGTAGTATAGCTTAGTGTAGAATTGCATTTAGTATAGAAATCATGCATCATCTTTGCATAATTTCCATCATTTTGGCCATTGAGGACAATGCCCATATTAGTGTGGGGATGGGAATTCTAACACTTAACTTTTATTCAAAAAACCCATAAAAATTGAAAAATTTCAAAAATCATAAAAATTGAAAAAATTGAAAAACCAAAAACAAGTTCATTTCCTTTGTATATATTGTCTTGTATATATTGTGTTTGTTTATCCTTGTTCACTTTGATTGACTACGCCACATCCGAGACATGAGGATATTGAAGACCGCATGGTATGATCTTTCCAATCTCCTTTTTCCTCTTTATGTTAATGACTATGTGGCTTTATTTTGATTGATGCGGTACAACAATGTGAACTTAGGATTGCATTTAGTTTATATGCCATATTAGTTGGTAGAATCATTTGCATTAGGATGTGTATATGTTAGTTGCATCATGGCATGTAGTTTGCATGGTTAGAAAAATTTTGCGAAACCGTCTACTTGGGAAGCTTGACAAGTGTATATAGGCCCTAGTAGATGCTTTTTATTCTTAAGACTTTGCTTGTTAGAATACTTATAAAACACCCTAGGATGGGTCATGCTAGTATCCTTTGACCCATGGTTTAAGGCCTAGTCAAGAGTACCTTGTGGTGTGATAACTCCTTGGCTACCGTTTATTCCAAGGTGACCCTTGAAACCATGCATGCATCCATCATCCATGTTCTACCACATTTTTGTCATCAAAGGGAATGGGCACAAAAATAAAATTGATTTGAGTTCAAAGAAATAAAAAGTGAAAGAAAGTTTGCAAAAATGCATCAAATGAAAAAAGGAGCAAAAATAGAACTCCTAAGCTTCAAATACAAGGCACCCTCGTTACTAATTGGGGTGACTTTGAAAATGTTCAAAAGAAAATGCAAAAAGTTGAAAAATTGTCAAGTGTTGAAAAGCCAAAAATCAAAAGAAATGGCAAAGAAAGTGTTCTCAAATGTTATATGCCACAAGAAATTGGGGGGGAAAAAACAAAAACAAAAGCAAACTCCCAAAGTGAAACTCAAATATCTATTGATCCCTTTATCCATCGTATCCATTTTTGTGCATGGTAGAGAGGGGACGACCCTTCTTCTTGTCTAGGCAAGAGGGGGAATTCCGCGATCCTCCAGTGTTTCTAACACCATAGGGAGTCTACTCTTGACAAAAGCATTTAACGATTGAGGACAAAGGTACCCTAGCTTGACACAACTTGGAGGTGATTTATTGGTATCCTTCTAGGCTTAGTAGTTTGAACAAATTGCATCTATGAAGGATTGTGTACCCTTGAATTGCTTCCCTTGTAGATAATTTCCGCCACTTAGATGAGGAAAGTGGCTATTCTTTTTGTAGATGCATCCATTATGTGATTTTATGTGCTTTAATGTTTGGATGTGTCGCCATTTTGGCAAGACCCACCTTGCCTTGCAAGAAGGCATCCTACCTCATGGTTGTCTTGTTGTGAGTTGAAGGGGCGGAGTGAGACCCGCTAATTGTCTCATATCGGCTATTATTATTAGGATAAGTTAGTTTTGGTCCTACTCTTTGTCACCTCTTTACTCGGGACGAGCAAAGGTTCGGTTTGGGGATATTTGATGTGACCATAATTGGCGCATATTTATCCCCCGAATTACCATTGTTTCCATGCTTTTTAGTGCCTATTTGGGTCATTTCTTATCTTTAGTTCTTTGTTTTGCATATTCTTTGAGATTTTGATCCCTTGGTAGGAAAGGAGTAAGAATCTTGCATTTTCATGGCAAAACAAGGCTAAATTGATTGTATTCAATGACCAAGCATCAAGAAGAGACAAGACTAGAAGGCCTTTGTACATATCATAGTAGAAGAACAACGTTGAGAAAGGATCCTTGCGTCTCCAAGGAAATCCCCAAGCAATTTATGAAGAAAAGGGAAGAAAAAAAGAAGAATTGACGCTGACCAACAATCCGAACGGATTGCAGACAATCCGTCCGTCCAGCCTCAACAATCCGAGCGTCCCTCCTTGGAATCCGCTCGGATTCCCCCAGCACAATCCGAGCGTCCCTCTCCTGAATCCGCTCGGATTGCCCAGCCCAAATCCGGCCGTCCCGACTCTAATCCGCACGGATTTCAGTACAGCACGGATTTCATTCTTCAAGCTACGAAAAGAGAAGCCCTTTTCTCAGAAAATACCGGGTCCTCCTTGCTCAACTTAAAAAGTGTAATTACTAGTTTAGCCCTTAGTTAACCCTAATGCATCCTCCCTAATTTTCACTATAAATACCCCATTAGGCTAATTAGAGGAGCATGTTCTTCTTATCAATAATTAGTGTAGTTAATATCAATCAAATCTCTCTTCAATATTGTAATCAAGTATTAATCAAGTTTTAATCCAAGTTTTAGTTCTTTAATCTCTCTCTTGTTCTTCCTTTATTTTGGGTAATTGAAGATTATTTGGGTTATTATTGGGAGATTGACAACCTCTCAATCTAGGATTCAAGTACTTCTATTATTCTTGCTTTATTATTGGAATCATTAGTAGGTATAATCTCTTAATCCCTTTTTAATTATTGTTAATTACTTTCATTTATTCATCATGTTTCATTATGTTAGTATGATTGACAACCTTTCTAGCATGATCAACATGATAATGAGTTAGTAGTCTCTTAGCTAGGGTTTAATGGGTGATTAGGGGAAACCAACATGGGGAATGATTCATGCTTAAATCAATATGCTTTCATATCTTATTTGCTTGCTTGTTTTGATCTTAATACATGCACATGTTATATTTGATGAAATGCTAAGCCTATGAATCCTTGCATTTACTATCATCTTCTATCTTTTCAATGAGACTTGTAAGACATAACCCAACTCGAGTCTTGTTAGACCATGCATGTGTTGAGTAGGAAAGATTAAGTCGACTTGTAGGTGTTGTACAATCTAATCGATTCGGCTCCGGGACCCAAACTTTCTTAGGATTGTAAGATATAACCCAACTCAATCCATCACAACAATAATTGCTTGCTTATAATTTGAGAACATGTTTGTATTATCATATCCCATGATTTCCCTATGAACCCATGACACCCTAGTGCTTTTAATCAATTGTTTACACCCCTTTTTATTCATCTTGCTTGTTTATTTTCATTGCTATTTTAGTTTAGTGACTTTCTACATCAACCCAATTTGTGACACCCCCTAGACACTACTAGTTACAATAGAATTCTCATTTCAATACCCGTCCCTTGGGATCCGACCTTTACTTGCCTCTTTACTAATTGTAGAGTTGTTTGTGAAGTATAAATTGTGTTTTGTATCGACCATTGACCAACGACCACATATACTCAATTGTGAACACGAAATGGCCTCGATCACAAATCGCCCTATTTAACTTATGTCGTACATATAACCCGGTTTTATGGAAATGAGTGATAATAACCTTTTAAAATCACTAATTAACACTTAAATCACATCTAAGCTCAAGTTAATTATCCTAACACTTCTTAGGACTCAAAAATTAGTCATCACTCAATTTTTGACAATAATTCAACTTGATTTAATTTTATGCTCATTTTTTACCTTAAAATCATAATATTAATGAAATAAATCCAAATTAAATTATAAAAATTTTAAAATTTGAATTTTAAATTTTTGAACATTTTGGAATTAATCCATGACACTCATAATCTCAAAAATCATGGTTAAAATTTTAGAATTAATTTTGAGAAAATATAGTTGCATTTTATCGGTTTTATCTCATAAAATACTTAAAGTATCGGAAACTTAATTCAATAATTTTTACAACCTTATATCTGATTAGTGGGATATTAATTCAACTTAAAATAATTTTCTCAAGCCATGCAATACGTTTTTGCTAATTTTGCTAAAATAGTCACTATTTATGCCATTTTTAATCTAAAAATCCATAAATCATGATACAAGAGATCTTTTAATCTAGAAATTTACATACTCTCTGTAAATTTTGCATGTGACATCATATTAAAAGATCATGGCTTAATTCGAGATTTAACTATTTTTAACCATTTTACATCTTTTAATCCATTTTTATCTCGTAAAAATCATAAATTATGCAATATTAATCAAATTAACTCGACTTTTTACACACAACTTGTAAAATATTCATATGAGGTCATATAAAATTTCCAAGGTTATAAACTTAGTTTAACTATTTTTAGCATTTTAATTCCCATTTTAGTCATAAAAATGTAATAAAATCACTAAAAATCATTAAAATGAGCAATAAATTTCCATAAATCATAAAAATGACCTAAAAAAATTTTAGGACCACAATATATAACATGCATGGTGATTTCGTGGCTTATACTTATAAATCACAAATTTTTAGTTTTATATGTTAACCTTTTAACTCGGAAAAACAATAACCGATTATGCATGCAACATCCTTATGCTCTGATACCACTTGTTAGGTTTATATACCTATTATTAGACTCCTCTAATAGTGAACTAATTAACTTGTTAATTATTTGTTCTTTAGATCTAGTGCATGCATAACAATATGAATGATTTATAAGAAAAACAATGTCCCTTACATTGATGATTGGTTCGATATATTGGGCACAAGTAAGGTCACCTTCCTTCACTTGTTCTTGAGCTTAATGTGATGGATGATCCTCCTAAGACTCCAAGTATAGAAGACACTTCAATAAGTTGCACCCAAGATTAATCCCAAAAATCCCTACTAATATTAACTAGATATGTAGTAGAAATGTTCCCTTAATAATACTAATATTTCTATTATTACTACTTCTAGTAATAGATTTAATGTATTAGTATTTGTGAGAGATTATAGCAATTGCATGTGAGTGAAAATATAGAGAGAAGCATAAGCAAAAGCACACTAGAAAAATTGAGCAACAAAAATTGCTCATTTTATGAGCCAAAACCGGTGGACATATACCAAGGTAGGAATCTTTTGCTTTTGTTTTTTACTCCCTTGTAAAGTGTAGGTAGAATAGTGTAAGATATAGGCATGATTAAAGCTTCTATGTAGTGTCACTATCATGCTTTAATCAAAAACCAACAAAGACAAAAGAGCATCTTGTGCTCTCTCATATGGCCGAAAAATGGAACCATTTTGGTCCATTTTTGCCTTTTGTCATTTTTCCCACAAATACTTATAAGTCATATGTTTAACTATCTTACATAATTAATTATTAATGTAATCATTTAACACTTAAATATTACAATTAATAATATAATATACACTCCACTTTTTGAGTAGTATACTACCATTATATCAACATATAATGGGTCCCATAATTACTAGTTGGTTAAAATTACAACTTCTTGTAACTTTAAATAACTAATTACCTCTACCTCAAAACTTATGTAATACCTCAACTAATTTAGTAATTTAACACTTAATTACTAAATTTAGTCTTATTTAATCACATTACAATAAGACGTAAAATTGCACTCCCATAATTAAGGAATTAATTACCGATTAATGACAGTCAGTCGACTATTAATTAAATATCTATTTGGGCCTCATCCTATAGGTGTGACCTAAAGGGATAAACTGACCACCACTGTCACACGACAGTAATGTCAAACTCTAGTTAGCCAATCATTACCGATTAATGACGGCCAGTCGACTATATAAAGAATTATCCCTCACGTATTCTTAGTATGAGATTTAATTATGATATTAAATCATGTGATCGCACTATTGTCGAGGACACATTTCCCAACACTTCAATCCGACCTCCCTCATCAATCTCTCCGTGAAGATGCATATCATAAACTCCAAGCCGGGAATGCGAACAGATCGGGTTGGATCCAAAGAAGATACTCAAGTGACAGATTTGAGATGCCACCACGGTACGATCCATTTAATTAAAGGGCCATCTTCACTCTTCAATTTGTTTTCCCAGTAATTGCAAACTCGAGTGAAGTCCACCATGTAAAGCCTGGTCCTCATTGCAATTGAGCGAGCATGATAAGCAGGAACATTAACTGGGGGCTCGATCAATCGAAGACGCTCCATAAGCCAGACCTACCAGAAGTAGGAATTAGAAAAAAACGAAGAAAAATAGAAAAAAAAAAACAAAAAAAAAAACGAAAGAAAAACAAAAAAACAAAAAAACAAAAAAAATGAAAAAAGAAACAAAAACAAAAAAATTCTTTTACCTGCAATATAATGGGGCTTCCCAAATAAGGAAGGTCGCGATTGGCTTTCCTGTTATCTAAACCCAATAAGATCTCTCCTAAACACAAACAAGCTGGACTCCTGCGTAGCTCCATTTGCTCAATCACGCTCAAGTAACGAGGATCGCCTCTCAAATCCTCATCAACATGCCCTTGAAGGACATATACATGTAATAGGCAAAACCCGAATGCCCTTCGCCTCACAACATAAGAGATAGTCGGATCTGCCTTATTGATGAATCGATCGATGAAATCCAACATTCGCACTCCTTTAGAAGTCACAAGACGGTCCACATCGGCTCTTGCCAACCCAAGCAAGTCTCTAAACTTGTTCTTATACCCTTGAGAAGTGGAGGGAATAACAGGCGAGTGTTCCGGGTCCCAACCACCAATCGCAGCAATTTCTTCGGGAAATGGGCAAATGTTGCCTCCAGGGAAGGCAAATACTTGATAATTCGGGTCCCAATAATCAAGACAAGCATCTAGAAATGGTTTGACTACCTTGATCAGCTTCAAGCTCAAAAGCGATCCAAAATTATAAGCACCCATGTCGTGTTTCTCCACATTAGAGAACTCATTTGTCCATTCTTTTAGACGAATTTCGAGAGTATTCATGATGTATGCTTATTTTGGGAGCTTTATGTAATAAGACGAAGAGAGGCGGAAGAATTATGTGAATAAAACCTCCCTCGACATCTCTATTTATACTAAAAGTTGTTCCCTAAAATCCGTCAGGATGGATGCACTGGGAACAGCGCAGGTGCTGCGCCTCTTCCTCAGCCTTTTTTCTGTGATTTTCCGCGCTGGATTTTTCCTAAACTCCTAAACGAATAATTTCCTATTCATATGGGTTATTATTTTGGTAAATACGTCAAGTTGCCATATTTCGTGTTTCCTAATTTCACGGGCACGAATTTCGAGGCGATATCCACATTTTCGTCATCTTAGCACGCTTATTCATTTCTTTTTTTACATTTTCTTTTGGTGAATCATTTCACCAATTTATTCATTTTCAAACTTATACATTTCTTTTTGGGGAATCATTTCACTCCCGTTCCACACTTATATGTTTCTATTTTTCTTTTTTTTTGACATCATGGTTTTGCGCTAATTTAGGCCATGTGTAAGTATTCATATTCTATGTGATTTCTATGTAACTTTCGGCAGCATGACGGGGCAAACCGTCATCTACCAAACCTGTTCAAAGCGAACCTGCAGGTACAAACAAAGCAACTGGTCGGACTCACTTGGAGGTTTAGTTTTCGGTACTTGTCGTTAGGAGCACCTAGACCAAAACACAATTTATAACTCCACAAACAACTCTACAATTAGTAAAGAGGCAAGTAAGGGTCGGATCCCAAGGAACGGGAATTGAGATGAGATTTTCAATTGCAACTAGTGGTGTCTAGGGGTGTCACAATTTGGGGTTTGAAGTAGAAGATCACTAAACTAAATAGCAATAAAAGTACACAAGCAAGATGATTAAAAAGGGATGTAAGCAATTGATAAAAGGCACTAGGGTGTCATGGGGTCATAGGAGATTCATGGGAATTGATCATACAAACATATTCTCAAATTATAAGCAAGCAATTATTGTTGTGATGGATCGAGTAGGTTTATATCTTACAATCCTAGGAAAGTTTGGGTCCCGGAGCCGAATCGATTAGATTGTACAACACCTACAAGTCGACTTAATCTTCCCTACTCAACTATATGCATGGTCTAATGAGACTCGAGTTGGTTTATGTCTTACAAGTCTCATTGAAAAGATAGGTGATGGGTAAAAAATGCAAGGATTCATAGGCTCGCATTTCATCAAACATAACATGTGCATAAGTTGAGATCACAACACGCAAGCAACTAAACTATGAAAACATATTAAATTAAGCATGAATCATCCCCCATGTTGGTTTCCCTTAATTATCCATTAACCCTAGCTAAGGAAACTACTCACTCATTATCATGTTGAACATGCTAGCAAGGTTGTCAATCATAACAACAAAGTAAAACATAATGAATAAATGAAGATAATTAACAATAATTAAAAAGGGATTAAGAGAATTATACCTACTAATGATTCCAATAATAAAGCAAAGAATAATAGAAGTACTTGATGATTGATTGGAAGGTTGTCAATCTCCCAATAATAACCCAAATAATCTTCAATTTCCCAAAATGAAAGATGAACAAAAGAGAGATTAAGGAAATGAGATTTGTATTAAGACTTGATTAAAAGTTGATTACAAGATTAAAGAGAGATTTGATTGATATAAACTACACAAGAGATTCCTAAAAAGAACATTTTAATCTAATTAGACTAATGGGGTATTTATAGTGGGGATTAGCTACATAAATTAGGGTTTACTAAGGGCTTTAATGACGATTAAGTCCTTGAGGAATCGTCGGTCTCAAGAGAGACTCCGGTCTCCTTTTCACCGGTCTTAGAAAAATATGCGCATCCTTCATTGAACAAGTAGAAGACGGATTTAGCTGTCACACAATCCGAGCGTCAAGAGCACGGGACGGGCGGATTGTGGGTGTTTTGGATGAGCGGATTCGTGGGGTGGACGGGCGGATTGTGGTGGTTCTGGACGAGCGTCCAGCTGAGGAGGACGCTCGGATTGCTCCTCTTGGACGGGCGGATTGTGGGCAATCCGCTCGGATTCCCTTACAGCTTCTTCCTTTCTTCTTTTCTTCCTTTTCTCTTCATAAAATCCTTGAGGATTTCCTCGGGGATGCAAGGATCTTTTCTCATCATTGCCCATCTATTATAGTATGTACAAAGGCCTTCTAGTCTTGTCTTCTCTTTGATGCTTGGTCATTGAATTCAATCAATTTAGCTCCATTTTGCCATGAAAATGCAAGGTTTGCACTCCTTTCCTACCAAGGGATCAAAACCTCAAAGAATATGCAAAACAAAGGACTAAAGACAATAAATGACCCAAATAATCACTAAAAAGCATGGGAACAAGGCTAATTCGGGGGCTAAATATGCTCAAATTATGGTCACATCAAATATCCCCAAACCGAACCTTTGCTCGTCCCGAGTAAAGAGGTGACAAAGACTAGGACCGTTATTTAAACTAACCTAATTGCATGGCCGATATGAGAAAATTAGCGGGTCTCACTCCGCCCCTTCAACTGACAACAAGACAACCATGAGGTAGGATGCCTTCTTGCAAGGCAAGGTGGGTCTTGCCAAAATGGCGACACATCCAAACATTAAAGCTCGTAAAATCAAGTAATGGATGCATCTACAAAAGAATAGCCACTTTCCTCATCTAAGTGGCGGAAATTATCTAAAGGGGAAGCAATTCAAGGGTACACATTCTTTCATAGATGCAATTTCTTCAAACTACTAAGCCTAGAAGGATACCAATAAATCACCTCCAAGTTGTGTCAAGCTAGGGTACCTTTGTCCTCAATCGTTAAATTCTTTTGTCAAGAGTGGACCCCCTCATGTTGCTAGGACTCTCCAACTATGATCAAGATAAAAATAAATAAAACAAAGAAAGAAGTAGACAAACCTCAAGAGGGTAGGAGCCTCCAAAGCTTGCTAGTCCTCCACCATATCATCATTGTCATCATTTTCCTCCATAGAAGTGGACTCATCACCACTTCCCTCTTCACTTCCTTGCTCACTTCCTTCATCATCTTCATTAGTCTCTTCTTCTTCATCATCTACCTCTTCATCAACACCATCATCATCATCAACCTCATCATCGACATTCCCATCTTCACCCGGTCTTTCACCCCTAGATATGCTTGGAAAGAAGACTTCCCTATCCGCCCAACTAGGCAAAGGACATGAAGGATCAAGTAGTCCTTTACTAGCTAAATGAAGGAGGTGTGGATATTGGGCCAAGTATGCATCTACGCGATCATTGTAAGCTTGTTTATGCATCTCTTGCATAAGTAGAGTCATGTAGTCATTGCCCACTTCAACATCTTTGGCTTTGAACTCTTGATATTTGAATGGATAGGGTGGTGTGACAATGGAGGAGGAGGGATCTTCAATCACGCCCCTTTATTGACGGATGATGTACTCGGCGCCCTTTTAGAGTGGAAGTAGGTAGTTTGTTCGATGAGCACTCAAGCGGCATATCTTGGAAGGAAAAGTGAAAGATCTAGCATCATTGGTGAGCCACCCATAGTTGGTGTCAAGAGAGTTATGCTTGACCCACTTGTACTTGTTAATCATGGCATCCATGTCAATGAGATGACCCCCTTTGATCGCCACATAGGTGTTATCCTTGTTGAAATTTGCGTCAAAGTGTTTGGCCAAGAGAGTAACTAGACCTCCATTTACGATAAAAGCGGTGCCTTCCTTACCACAATCAACATTGACCCATCTTTCCACCAAAAGCCTTAGAGCATTCTAAGGCATAGTGAATTCCCTTCCAACATTTAAGGCCGACTCAAGTAGAACACAATCGAGCTTTGTAAAGTGATTAGTGTCTTTTCTTGCAATTATAGTATTCCCGATGACCTTGTGCCACACTCTAATGCCCGGATGGTGGACTAATAGAGCGCGACAAGCATGAAAGCTCACAAATTTCTTCCCGGAAATTACCTCCCAAAGAGGAGCGGGGTCATAATTTTCGGGCATCTTATGATAATATGGTGTATCACTAAGACCTAATGCTTTACTCAAAACATCAAAGGTGGTGCGCCTATTCACATTGGCAAGGCGAAACTCGATATATGTTCTAGTCTCTACCTTAGTCACTTTCAATGAACTTATGAATTCCAAGGTAAGGGAGGGGTATGTCAATTCTCTTGTAGTAAACAATTTTCCCAACCCCATGGCTTCAAAGAAGGTTTTTGTTTGTTCAAGGACACCCAATTTGTTCAAGGCATCTTCACATATGAATTTGGTGGGTAGAATGGCCTTCTTAGCATACTTGGCAAATGTATCCCTATGGGAGTTAGAAATGAAAATTACCTCCGGATAGTTTGATAATTGAGCAATTACCGGAGTTGTTGATGTTGTTGCTTCCAAGGGAGGATCTTGTTGTTGTTGAACTTCCATGTTTGCACTAGCAACCACCATAGCCATTGAAGCTTTCTTTGCTTGAAGGTATTGTTGCCTTTTTGAGAGTGCCTTTGCCTTGAGTGCCTTTGTTGCTCCTTTTGTTCTTGCCATTGATGATTATACCAAGAAAAGATTGAAAATCTTCAATTTCCAATTATACCCAAATCGATTTTTAAGATGAAAGGATTTGCCTTTGTGTTTCAAAAATCGACTCAAAGGTTGAATATTTTGTTGCTTGGATTAATTATTGTTGGAAAAGGAGTGATTAATTGTTGTTGTAAGGAAGTTTGAATTTGATTTTGTTGAATTTGGTTGAGGAAATCTTGTTTTTAGTGATGGAGAGGATGAGGGTTTTGGGGCTTTGGGGTTTATGGGTAGTGTTTGAATGTTTGAATGAATGAATGAATGTGGGAAGGGGTATTTAAAACACCCAAAATTTCAAAACTGCAGGGGGAAGATGAGCGGTTTCCCGTCGGGACGCTCGGATTCTGCTCTATTTGGGTTCAAGAAATCTCGCCTAAAGACGAGCGTCTTTCAGTGAAGACGAGCGGATTTCTGCAATTAAGGACGAGCGAATTCCCTTAAAGACGAGCGGATTCTGTTACAGCGAATTTTCTTGATCTGCACTGGCAAAAAGACGAGCGTCTTATTGCAAAGACGAGCGGATTCTTTCAGACGAGCGTCTTCTCAGCTGGGACGCTCGGATTCTCTAACAGACCAAAATTTTCAATTTTGCAGCTCATTTGGATGGACGGATTCTTCCATAGACTCTCGGATTCCCATAAGATGAGCGAATTACCCATAGGGACGCTCGGATTCCACCTGGTCTACCCGGATTCAGTTCCATCCGTGCACTTGCATATCCCGTGTCATTTTCATTCTTCAAATCCCGTGTTCTTCATTGTAGGGGCACTACAAAGGCATGAGTAGCCTAGGCAATTGTTATCCCCACACTAAGCTAAAACACTACACATCAATAAAATCATTAGTCCCTCCCTCACTTCTCTAAAAAATGATAAATATCTTGATCAAGCCATAAAAATCCAAAAATGCCAAAAATGCAATGTATGAATTAAAATGCAAGTTAGGGAGTTAGAAATATTTACAATGGTGGTTTGGAGAGGACTCCACCAAACTCTTATCCTTAGAGACATGTCATGGGGGCATGTCCAAGGTGTTGTTGATGTTGCTCAACACCTTGAAGAAGTAGTCAAAAGCTTGTTCATTGTCATGATAAAGATCCTCAATAGATCTTTGCACTTGTTCTCCTTCATGTTTGTCTTGATCGATAGCATTACCAATGTAGGGATTGAAAATCCCTTCAAACTCATTGTCCCAAAGACCACAAACTTCATCTACTTGGTCACTAAAGATCTCTTGAGTTGATAGAGACAACTCTCCCACTTTCTTGTCTTGGCCAATGAGGCCCTCTTCTTCATTGCTTGACTTTGGTGAGCTTTTCAAGCTCTCTTTGTTACAATTTCCTTGCTCTTTGAATGGAGCATCATCGACTTTCTTCTTCCATTGGAGTTCCGACTTCTTCCTATCATCCTTCCGGCTATAATGATCAACCATAAAACATGGTTCATGCAAACGGGGAGCTCTCATGGTCTTGTCAAGATTGAAAGTTATGCATTCATCTCCCACTTCTAGAGTGAGCTCTCCATGCTTCACATCTATCACCGCACCCGCGTTGTGCAAGAAAGGTCTACCTAGAATGATTGGAATATTGGAGTCTTCTTCCATGTCAACAATGACAAAGTCCACCGGGATGAAAAATTTCCCAACTCTTACGGGAACATCTTCCCATATCCCTAATGGTGTCTTCGTCGATCTATCGGCCATTTGGAGTGTGATATTGGTGCATTTAAGCTCTCCCATCCCTAACCTTTTACTCACCGAGTACGACATAACACTCACACTAGCCCCTAGATCACATAGGGCTTTGTTGATCGTGGTGTCCCCAATGGTACACGGTATTGAGAAGCTTCCCGGATATTTAAGTTTTGGAGGTGAACGCCCTTGAAGTATTGCACTACTCACCTTAGTGAAGGCGATAGTCTCAAGCTTCCGGATCGAATTCTTTTTCATAAGGATGTCTTTCATGTATTTTGCATAGGCCGGCACGTGATTGATTAATTCCGTGAAAGGAATCGAGACTTCCAAATTCTTCACAATCTCCATAAATTTTCCAAGTTGGTCATCAAATTTGGGCTTAGCTTGACGACTTGGAAAAGGAAGTCTAATCAAAATGGGTTCCTTCTCCTTGGCCTTGTCTTCATTTTTCTTTGAAACTTCTTCTTTTGATGGTTCTCCATCCTTGGAGTTTTGCACAACTTCTTCTTTGTCACTTGCTTCCACAACTTCATCCTCAACTTGCTTCTTCGGTGCTTCATACCTTGTACCACATCTCAAGTGAATGGCACTAACCATTTCATGTCTCGGGGGATTACTTTGAGGTGGTATTTGCCCATTTTGTCTTTGTGAGTTTGAAGATGCTAGTTGAGCCAATTGGGTTTCCAATATTTTGGTGTGGGCTAGGATGTTGTTGATGGTGATTTTCTTTGCTTAACTATCCTTTTGCATTTGAGTGAAAACCTCTTGTTGATTCTTTTGCATTTGGAGGACCGCTTTTTGAACATCAAAACCTTGGTCATTTTGTTGATTGTATGGAGTTTGATTTTGGTAACCTTGGTTTTGGTTGTAAAAGGGTCTTTGATTTTGGTTTCTCATGGGAGGTGGGGTGTATGTTGGTTGAGGGTTTTGAACATTTTGGCTTTTGTATGAGAGATTTGGGTGAACATTTTGGCTTTTGTATGAGAGATTTGGGTGAAATTTGGTGTTTTCATTGTAATAGTTTGAATAAGGGGTACCACTCTTGTATGCTTGAAAAGCATTCACTTGTTCATTTGTCCCCCTACATTCACTTGGGATTGATGAAGGCCGTCATGGCATTAACATGTTGCTTTGGTGATTTTGAGGCTTCTTCAAGTCTAGCCATAGCTTTTTCGAACTTCAAATTGATGGTATCAATGTGAGCGCTAAGTTGAGCACCCAATTGAGTAACAGAGTCCACTTCATGCTTTCCTCCTCTAGTAGCCTTGTGAAGTCTACTATATTGTGAATTATGGACCGCCATTTCCTCAATCTTGTTCCAAGTTTGATTGTCGTCAACTTCGGTGAACATTCCATTTGATCCCATGTTGAGAATGTTTCTTGAGTCTTCATAAAGACCATTCCAAAATTGTTGTACCAAGAACTACTCGCTAAGTCCATGATGAGGACATGAGCGACAAATTCCTTTGAATCGCTCCCAAACTTCATACAAGGATTCTTCATCTCTTTGCTTAAAGCCCGTAATTTGAGCTCTTAGCATGTTAGTCTTTTCCGGTGGATAGAACTTTTTGTAGAAAGCTAGAGCCAATTTCTTCCAAGAGTCAATTCCGAGAGTAGCCTTATCAAGGCCTTTCAACTATTGTTTTGCAGTGACAATTAGAGATAAAGGAAATAAGACCCATCGAATTTGGTCTTGAGTTACACCGGTTTGAGAAATCGCATCACAATAGTCACAAAAAGTCTCCATGTGAGAGTAAGGGTCTTCACTAGGCATCCCCCCAAATTGGCTTCTTTCGACTAATTGGATAAATGCAGATTTGGCAATGAAATTTCCGGTTAAGTGTTGTGGTGTGGGAGATCCATTGGGTAGGTTCTCCTTAGTTGGTACGGAATGTGATGAAAATTTAGGCATTGTGGGTTGATTTTGTGTTGGATTTTGTGTTGGGTTCTCCTCACCTTCTCTTTCAAAAGGGTTGATGAACTCAATAGTGTTTGGTTGAATATCTACAACCTCACCAATACCTCTCAAAGTTCTCCTAGCAAGTCTTCTATTGTTTGTCAAAGTCCTTTCAATTTCGTGATCAAAGGGTAACAAGTTACCTTGTGATCTTCTAGACATGCAAAATATCAAACAACTCGAAAATAATTAGAACAAACCTTGAGGAGCTTTACTTCCCCAAGGCAAAGAAAGACACAACTAATAACAATTTAAGAAAATCTAAATCAAGTTAACACCATCCCCGACAACGGCGCCATTTTTGGTCGGACTCACTTGGAGGTTTAGTTTTCAGTACTTGTCGTTTGGAGCACCTAGACCAAAACACAATTTATAACTCCACAAACAACTCTACAATTAGTAAAGAGGCAAGTAAAGGTCGGATCCCAAGGGACGGGAATTGAGATGAGATTTTCAATTGCAACTAGTGGTGTCTAGGGGTGTCACAATTTGGGGTTTGAAGTAGAAGATCACTAAACTAAATAGCAATAAAAGTAAACAAGCAAGATGATTAAAAAGGGATGTAAACAATTGATAAAAGGCACTAGGGTGTCATGGGGTCATAGGGGATTCATGGGAATTGATCATACAAACATATTCTCAAATTATAAGCAAGAAATTATTGTTGTGATGGATCGTGTGGTTTATATCATACAATCCTAGGAAAGTTTGGGTCTCGGAGCCGAATCGATTAGATTGTACAAATCCTACAAGTCGACTTAATCTTCCCTACTCAACTATATGCATGGTCTAATGGGACTCGAGTTGGTTTATGTCTTACAAGTCTCATTGAAAAGATAGGTGATGGGTAAAAAATGCATGGATTCATAGGCTCGCATTTCATCAAACATAACATGTGCATAAGTTGAGATCACAACAAGCAAGTAAATAAACTATGAAAACATATTAAATTAAGCATGAATCATCCCCCATGTTGGTTTCCCCTAATTACCCATTAACCCTAGCTAAGGAAACAACTCACTCATTATCATGTTGAACATGCTAGCAAGGTTGTCAATCATACCAACAAAGTAAAACATGATGAATAAATGAAGATAATTAACAATAATTAAAAAGGGATTAAGAGAATTATACCTACTAATGATTCCAATAAAAAAGCAAAGAATAATAGAATTACTTGATGATTGATTGGAAGGTTGTCAATCTCCCAATAATAACCAAATAATCTTCAATTACCCAAAATGAAAGATGAACAAAAGAGAGATTAAGGAAATGAGATTTGTATTAAGACTTGATTAAAAGTTGATTACAAGATTAAAGAGAGATTTTATTGATATAAACTACACTAGGGATTGCTAACAAGAACATTTTAATCTAATTAGACTAATGGGGTATTTATAGTGGGGATTAGGTACATAAATTAGGGTTTACTAAGGGCTTAAATGACGATTAAGTCCTTGAGGAATCGCCGGTCTCAAGAGAGACTCCGGTCTCCTTTTCGCCGGTCTTAGAAAAATATGCGCATCCTTCATTGAACAAGTAGAAGACGGATTTAGCTGTCACACAATCCGAGCGTCCAGAGCACGGGACGGGCGGATTGTGGGTGTTTTGGACGAGCGGATTCGTGGGGTGGACGGGCGGATTGTGGTGGTTCTGGAGGAGCGTCCAGCTGAGGAAGACGCTCGGATTTCTCCTTTTGGACGGGCGGTTTGTGGGCAATCCACTCGGATTCCCTTACAGCTTCTTCCTTTCTTCTTTTCTTCCTTTCTCTTCATAAAATCCTTGAGGATTTCCTCGGGGATGCAAGGATCTTTTCTCATCATTGCCCATCTACTATAGTATGTACAAAGGCCTTCTAGTCTTGTCTTCTCTTTGATGCTTGATCATTGAATTCAATCAATTTAGCTCCATTTTGCCATAAAATGCAAGGTTTGCATTACTTTCCTACCAAGGGATCAAAACCTCAAAGAATATGCAAAACAAAGGACTAAAGACAATAAATGACCCAAATAAGCACTAAAAAGCATGGGAACAAGGCTAATTCGGGGGCTAAATATGCTCAAATTATGGTCACATCAGCAACCTAGCAGCAAAGGCACCAGGCCATCATATATATAACCAAGAGAGGACATGTACACCAAATTGGGGGCTCGAGCCCCAAAACAAAGTCTGAATGTCCAAAATGTAGGTCCCAAAAATGTACAAATGTACAAAACACAACAAAAAACAAGAAACAACAAAAAAAGTTATTGTTGGTCGTCATCTAGCTTAGCAACTCTCGCCTCGAGAGCAGCTACCTCGGCGTCGCGGACCTCGAGCTCCCTCAGCAGGCGAGTTGTTTCCTCTCGGGACTGGGCAAGCTCTCGCTCCAGCTTGCGCTCCCTCTGCAAACAACAAGAATTGGCTCATATCAATCATTTCAAACATAAGGAAGATTAGAAAAATTCAAAAATGAAGTAAACGGAAGGTTCATACCTGACGTCCTCGGCTGCCAAAAAGTGCCTCCACGGCAGTAGTGACGGGAGCGTGTCATTGTACACCCAATCAAAACACATTTATAATACTCAACATACAACTAGTTAGCGGTAAGTCGAGGTCGATCCATGGGACGGTGTGCTTTGGGTTCTAAGTCTATCTATCTCAATTTATGCTAGTGTCACAATTTGGTTGGGTTTGTAGTTGTGTTCTAGACTAATAAAAGCAATAAAGTAAAACAAGCAATAAAAGGAAAGATGTAAACAAATGATTAAAAGTGCTAGGATATCATGGGGTCATAGGGGATTCATGGTGTTGATCATACAAACATGTTTACAAAGTTGCAAGCAATTAATGTTGTGGAGGAACCGAGTTGGTTTATGTCTTACAGTTCATAGGAAGAGTTGGGTCCCGGAGCCGAATCGATTAGATTGTACAACACCTACAAGTCGACTTACTTTCCTCCTATTCAACTTCTATGCATGGTCTAACAAGACTCGAGTTGGTTTATATCTTACAAGTCAAGTTGAGTAGATAAGAGATGGTTGTAAATGCAAGGATTCATAGGCTTAGCATTTCATCAAACATAACATGTGCATAAAGTTGACATCACAACAAGCAAGCAATTTAATCATGTAAACATATTAGATTAAGCATGAATCAATCCCATGTTGGTTTCCCTTAATTACCCACTAATCCTAGCTAGAAGACTAATCCCTCATTATTATGGGAAACATGTCATTAATGGTGTCAAACATAGTAACAAGTGTAAACATGATAAAAGAATGAGGAAATAAACAATAAAGAGTAAAGAGTAAAGGAATTATACCAAACTTGAGATGAACCAAATAATAAAGCAAAGAATAATAGAAGAAACTTGATTGATTGATGAAGGGTTGTCAATCCTCCAATAATAACCAAATAATCTTCAATTACCCAAAAGTAACAAACTTGAACAATAATTAAGGGGAGATTAATTGTGAGATTTGTGGAAAGATTAAAGAGTAATCTATTCTAATCTACTCCTAATTTAATCTAAGGAAGGATTTGCTCTAGCTAAGAGAGCCCCCTTTTTTATTACTACAAATAGGGTATTTATAGTAGGGATTCATTAGGTTAACTAAGGCTAAATTAGTAATTACACTTTTTAGTTTAGAGCAGGGAAACGCTAGTCTTTTTAGAAGGATGGGCATCTTTCACGGAGTAAGAAGAAGACGAAGGTTGCTGCTGGAGAATCCGGGTGTCCGAGGAGGAAGACGGGCGGATTGTTGAGGTGGAGCACGGGCATCTTCGTGGTAATCCGCTCGGATTCTTTAGAGGAATCCAGCGTCTTTGTTGCTGGGACGCACGGGTTGTCACTGCAAGACGGGCGTCTTCGTGGGAACCTGCTTGTCTTCTGTGACAGAGTTCTTTTTCTTTGCTTTCTTTTTATTCTTGTAGACTTGGTCTTTAGTTCTTGCTTCCTCTTCATACTAGTCCATCAAATATTGTCAAATAGCTTCCAAATATGCACGAAAGACGGTAATTTCCGCCTTATTATCTCCTTTTCTACAAAACGTATGAAATGCGATAGAAAAGCAGATAGGAAGGTTTTGACGGATAAAATGGCCATAGAATGTTATAATAGTATGCAAAATAGGCTCAATTAGGGGACTAAATGTGCGCAAATAATGTTCACATCAAATATCCCCAAACCGAACCTTTACTCGTCCCGAGTAAAGAGGTGACAAAAACTAGACCTTTATTTAAACTAACCTACTAATATAGCCGATGTGAGACAATTAGCGGGTCTCACTCCGCCCCTTCAACTCACAACAAGGCAACCATGAGGTAGGATGCCTTCTTGCAAGGCAAGGTGGGTCTTGCCAAAATGGCGACACATCCATGCATTAAGCACACAAAATCAAGTAATGGATGCATCTACAAAAGAATAGCCACTTTCCTCATCTAAGTGGCGGAAATTATCTACAAGGGAAGCAATTCAAGGGTACACACTCCTTTATAGATGCAATTTCTTCAAACTACTAAGCCTAGAAGGTTACCAATAAATCACCTCCAAGTTGTGTCAAGCTAGGGTACCTTTGTCCTCAATCGTTAAATGCTTTTGTCAAGAGTAGACTCCCTATGGTGTTAGAAACACTGGAGGATCGTGGAATTCCCCCTCTTGCCTAGACAAGAAGAAGGGTCGTCCCCTCTCTACCATGCACAAAAATGGATACGGTGGATAAAGGGATCAATAGACATTTGAGTTTCACTTTGGTAGTTTGCTTTCATTTTTGTTTTTTCCCCCCAATTTCATGTGGCATACAACATTTGAGAACACTTTCTTGCCATTCCTTTTGATTTTTGGCATTTCAACACTTGACAACTTTCTTTGCATTTCTTTTGAACATTTTCAAAGTCACCCCATACGTAGTGAGGATTTCTTATATTTGAAGCTTTAGGAGTTCTATTTTTGCTCCTCTTTTCATTTGATGCATTTTTGCAAACTTTCTTTCACGTTTCATTTCATTGAACTCAAATTGATTTCTTTTTGTGCCCATTCCCTTTGATGAAAAAAATGTGGTAGAACATGGATGAATGATGGTTGCATGGTTTCAAGGGTTACCTTGGAATAAACGGTAGCCAGAGTTATCACACCACAAGGTACTCTTGACTAGGCCTTAATCCATGGGTCAAAGGACACTAGCATGACACATCCTAGGGTGTTTTACAAGTATTCTAAAAAGCAAAGTCTTAAGAAGAAAAAGCATCTACTAGGGCCTATATACACTTGTCAAGCTTTCCAAGTAGACGGTTTCACAAAATTTTTCTAACATGCAAACTACATGCCATGATGCAACTAACATATATACATCCTAATGCAAATGATTCTACCAACTAATATGCCAAATAATCTAAATGCAAGTCCTAAGTTCACATTGTTATACCGCATCAATCAAAATAAAGCCACATAGTCATTAACATAAAGAGGAAAAGGAGATTGGAAAGATCATACCATGCGGTCTTCAATATCCTCATGTCTCGGATGTGGCATAGTCAATCAATGTGAACAAGGATAAAACAAACACAATATATACAAGACTACACTACAAAGGAAATGAACTTGTTTTTGGATTTTTAAAATTTTTAAATTTTTATGATTTATGATTTTATGAAATTAAAGAACATATTTTTGGAATTTTTTGAAATTTTTCAATTTTTATGCATTTTCGGAATATAAATTCCTATCCCCCACTTTATTTTGGACATTGTCCTCAATGTACATGTAGGAGTAGGAATGAAAAAGAAAAACATGTTTTTGGATTTTTGATTTTATGGAAATTGAAGTACAAATGCAATGATATGATATGAATGAATGCATGCTCTAACTAAATGCAATTCTATATGACATATATAACAAATGAATGCAATCTAAACTATACTATATGATGCATGCTTTTTAGTAAGCTATGGTCACCTATGATCAAACCTCCCCAAACCGATTCAAACACTATTTCTAGTGTAGAAATGAATAGGTTTGTCCATTAGTAACTATGCATGAATTCTAATCTATATGCAACTATCTACATGAATCATGTGAGATATATTACAATGCAAACTATACTATATGAACAAGCTAATGCAAATAAAATATGATACAATTGCATGCGAAAACTACACTAAATGCAATGTATATACAAAAGAGAGAGGGAGAGATGGGTATCATACAAATGGAGGTGGTGAGGTAGGCCTCTTTCACTCGTCATCCCCCTCATCTTGGTAGCCATATTGATGAGAGCTCCCGGCTTGGTCATACCCTCTTGGTTGGCCCCAATACCCTCCTTGGTCAAATTCTCCTCCTTGACCCGAGTATCCTCCACCTTGGCTATCCCAAGCTTGGTTCCCTTGATTAGGGAACAAGTGTTGCGGTTGTGCCCAAGAGGGCAAAGGGCCATTGGGGTCAACATACCCTTGTTGAGCCATGTTATAGTATTGGGGATAAAGGGCCAAGTAGTTGTCGACCCTCCCTTCATGTACCCCGAGGTCCACTCTATTCATGAGTGCCATCAAATCTTTAATACCCGGGGTATTGGGGATTTCCGACTCAAATTTGGTATGAGGGATAGGGTATGGTGGGATAGGCACATAGGAAGGTGGGCGAATAGGCCTTCCCGGCGCTCCACGGGGTATTTGGCGGGGTGGCTCTTCCCTTTGAGGGGGATTGTCAAGAATTTGGATATCAAGGAGGTAGCTTGGTGGAGGCGAATATGGGCTCAATCTTGGGTCAATGCCCGGTATCCTCCAACCTTCAAGGATGATTGAGGTGCATCCTTTGGTGTACCACTCTACACTCCCGTCTTGAGTGTAGTTGCACCACCGGTGGTGGTTGAAGACGGTGTGCTCATCAATCAAAGTTCTCCCCTCAAGAGGAGTATAGCTCCCCATGGGCATTGAACCCGGACAAAGGTTGTTGGCCAAAATAGTAATTAGACCTCCCATTACGAAGGTCTTGATTTGGGTGGTTCCTTGAGCAAAATCATTGAACCTAGTAAGTATCTCAAGGGGTGTGTTGAAGTTATAGTGCCTCGTCCCTCGAACATTCAAATAGGACTCAAGAAAAGTTAGGTCGATAAGAGTACACCTATCTTGTTCGTACCTCCCATTGATGGTTTCGGCCACAAAGCGTTCGGTGAGTCGAATCACCGGATGTTCGATGGCGAAGGTGTAGCATTGTTTTAAACCGGTAAAATTCCTCTCGGAAATAGCCCTCCAAAGATGGTTCACATCGAAATTATTGGGTTTATCGGTATAGTTGGTGGGCACTTCAAGACCGAAAATGTAGGCAAATTGCTCAAGGGAAAGACTATGGTCTAGGTTGCACAACCTAAACTCCATGCCCACAGTTTTACGGGTATTCGTTACAATGCGAAGGCTACTCAAAAATTCAAGGGTGAGACTAAGGTACGTCTCCTCATGGGCATGGAAAAGTTTTCGAATCCCAAGGCCATTAAAGAACATCTCGGTAGGGTACCTTATCTTAAGAATTTCCAACACCCTAGTATCTATGAATTGAGTGGGTTCATAGTTCTTACCTAGCAATTTGACAAAGTTCTTGCGGTGGTCATCGGACTCAAAAAGCACCTCTTGGAAGTACTCAAGTTGTTCAATTCCTCCTCTTACTAAGGGACGGACGTTCCTTGGTAGTGCTACCTCTCGCGGATTTGAGGAGGATGATCCCTTGCGTTTCCTTCCGGTAGATTCAACCAACTTCGTGGCCTTGCCTTTGAGGTTCATCATCTTGAAGTTTAGGAAATGGGGGTTTTGTTGGCTTTTGATGTGAGGGGAGTGTTGTTGAGGAAGGAGATGAGTGTTTTAGGGTTTGATAAGGTGAAGAAATGAGGGAGAAAGGGGGTGATTTCATAGAAGAAGGGGGAATCCGAGCGGATAAGGGTGGGTCCTGTCCGGTTTATCCGAGAAAAATGGGCCAATCCGAGCGTCTTTGCTTCAGGACGGGCGTCTTCTGGTAATAGGAGACGGGCGTCTTCCTAAAAATCCGGGCGGATTCTAATGCAGGGATTCTGCTGAGTAGAGAGCAGGAAGAAGACGGGCGGCTTCTGAATTGGGACGGGCGTCTTGCTCGGGACGGGCGGCTTTTCAAAAATCCGCTCGGATTTCCTGGCAGCTCAAAATCTCGTTTCAGATGACATTCAGGACGGGCGTCCCGTGATGAATACGGGCGTCTTGTGTTGAATCTGCCCGTCTTCTGAGACAGCGTCAACCAGTTATGCGACGGGGGTCCTGGACGGGCGTCCAGGCTTCGGGACGGGCGTCTTCTGCTTCCTTTCTTCTTTTTCTTTCCTTTCTTTTCACAATCATACCCCTTTCATCAATTTTCTATTCCTCCTTGTTTTTTTTCTGAAATTTGCTCAATAAAGATGTAAGATGACTCTCTCTCTACCACTCTCATGCAAGAAATCAAATGCAAATGCAATAATGTACAATATTATACAAAGAAAAAAAAGGGTCCAAGAAATATCATACAGATGGTAGTTTAAGATAGGACTCCACCAAACTAGTTCAAATTGTAGAAATTCTTATCCATAGAGCTCAAGGTTCTTAATAAGAGATCAAAAGCTTGTGAACAAGCTCCAAATAGACACAAGTATGGGTTGCTCCATTTGAACATGAAATTTGGCCAAGGAAGCTTGTAAAATGTTCTTTTTCTCGCTTCGTCCTCGGCATTAGAGCTTTCCCAATGCTTCCTATAGACAAGCCCATGATTCTTGTCAATACTAGGCATGAAGTGTGGTTTATTTTCATCCGTAGACTTCCACTTACCAACTTCTTCTTCAATCTCGGTAATGATGATAGCATTTTGATTTTTCAATCCTTCCAAGGTGGAAGGAGAATTTTCATGGCTTTGATGATCGAGTTCCTTAGAAGTTGTCATTGTGGGTGCCAAATCTTCACAAATGGCTTCACGAGCAATTTTCTCTTTGAGCTTTTTCACCAAGTAGCTCTTGTATGATACTTTGGCTTTTTGGAGAAGGTCCACCATATCCTCTTCAATGATCATTGGCTCAATGATAGGTGTTAAGTAGTCTTCATGAGGAATAGGGGAAGGACGTTCTTCTTCATGATAGGGTATCTCAAATGTCTCAAGGATAGGCTCCTCAAGCAAGGTGATATTTTGAGTCCGTCCGTTAGGCTCATCATCATTGTTGCTATCTTCATACGAATCATAGATGGGGGCTCCATTTAACTCTTTCTCCAATGTCTCAACATTCACTTCAAAGGACATACCCTCATACTCACAAAGGCTAAGAGTACTTGGCTTACTCAGCCTTATGTCTTCATCATCAAATACCACACTTTCATTGTCACAAGAGCTCAAGGAGATTGGCTCTTCCCATTCTTCACTTTTTATGTCAAAAGTTACCACTTCAAATTCGCTTTCATGATCAATGTCAAAATAACAGTGGGGAGTGATTGCTTGGGATTCTTTCAATTGGGTGATTTGAATCTCCAATTCCTCACCTTGGGCAACAATGCCTTGAAGAACATTGTCCCTCTTTTGGCTCTCTTCTAGCATTTGTTTGAAGAAGTTTTGTTGATCTCCCATCATTTGGAGAATCACATTTTGAATGGGTTCATCTTCTTGTTGAGGGTAGGTGTGAAAATGGTTGTATTGTGGTAATTGAAACTCATTGTGAAGTGGGTATTGGGTGGGTGGTTGTTGTGGATATTGGATGTGAGTGTTTTGGTTGGAAAAGTTGGGGTAGTAGTTAGGATTTTCGTTGTACAAATAGTAAGGTAGGTTTGTGTTGACTTGCTCCTCAAACTCCCCATATCCATTGTAGTCATACTCAAAAGATCCAACATATACTCCATAAGTCAAGTCTTGAGCCATCATAGCTAAGACAAGGAAACAACTACAAGCATGGAAACTACACAAAAACGGTAAGAACAATCCTTGAGGAACAAGTTCCTCAAGGTGAAAGCACAATTAAAATAGACAAACAAGTAAGAACTTAATCACATAACACCATCCCCAGCAACGGCGCCATTTTTTACGGGAGCGTGTCGACTATATAAAATGCACGTATCAAATCTCCCCAAACCAAACCTTTACTCGTCCTCGAGTAAACTAAAATGCAACTAATGGAACGGAAATGATAACTCAGAGCTAGCTTAACTTGTCTACTTGAACCAGTTTAATGCAACAAAAACTAACAGATATAGCTAAGCAGTCAATACGCAAATGTGTTATAAGCTGTTCAGAAATATAGCCAACCTATCGACCTTGCAAGACCAACAAAATTGGACTCTCTCGTGGTCACTCTTCTCTCATGAAGCAAAGGGTGAATGTTATATGTAAAAGAGAGAAGAAAAGACAGTCACTCACCTAACTGTGACCTACATAGCATGCATGCAACAAAAATGAAAGACAATTCAAGTACTAATGCACACACTCCAACCAATAATGTCCGTCACAGCCGAGGGCTTACAAATAAAATGGGAATAGTGAGGTTCAGGTGAGAAAGGCAAAACATGTTATGGAAATGTGGAGGTAAAAGCGTCAAGCTAGTTCCTAACAGGACCATATAAGATCGTCCGAATCTCAACTGACTGAAAAACTAATTACAAGTGCCCTTCATTTGGCACAAAGCTCACTAAACTCAAACACAATCTCCTCAAAAATATAGAATAAGAGTGGAGGAGTCAGACGGTCACAAACTTCCCTTTTTTTAATACCGTCTGAATGAACTAACTGCAACAAATCAACTCTTTTTTTTTCAAACTTCTTTTTTTTTCTCTTCTGTTTCACGTACTAGCTTTCTTTTTCTCATTTTTCTTTTTTTTTTCTTTCCTCCTTCCTCTATTTTCCAACTACTCCAAAACAAGAAATACGGACCAAACTGCAATGGAAAAACATACCACAAAAGAACATACTAACTAGCTTAACTGGGCAGGCTTAGTTTGGGATGTAGCTGATGGGTCGAAAAGGCAAATTTGGCTAATGTGGAGCTAAATGGGTTCTGCAAGCACCTCCCTGCATGTGACACCGACCACAAACCCGAATATGTGCAATTGACAAGAAATTGAATGTCATAAAAGTGCAAAAATGATGAACATGCTATGCAAGGAGTACTACTCTCAATTCCTAATGAACTGGTCATCAATGTCACCAGTTATGGCTCTAAAACTCAGAATTTATCAAGTAGTTTGCCAATTTATCAGGTCAAGTCTAAACAGTCAGCTATATTAAACAGAAACTCGTAGACTATGCGTATGACAAGGCTAATAACTATCAATAAAGTGCAAGGCTCAAGTAAAAATGACAAGTTACAGTGCAATATCATCACGGAAATCTACCTTTCCGACTCAACCTATATGCTAAATTAAACGTGAAATTTTTTGAAATTTTGAAATTTTTTAATTTTTAGGGAAGTTTTGAATTTTTATGGAAATAAACAACAATGCAGACATAAATTAAATGTGATAACAGAAATGCAATAAAAACAAGATGTAGACACATATATGGATGCATAACCTCCCCAAACCAAACCGTACAATGCCCTCATTGTACCAAAACATGGAAAGGAAATGCAAACTAAAAGAGAAAGAGAGTAAATACGGAAAGCTCACAAGATTGCGCGAATAAGGGACCTCCCCAAACCAGCCAGCAACGTGGGAGGTCACTAATAGCTCCGAAACATCGTCACAAGAAGCTAATCCAAGCAATGGGCGTCCAAAACAGCTCGATCGAGCGGAATAGTGGTCGATCGAGTAGAATAGTGGTCGATCGAGTAAAAAAAATTTTTTTTTTTTTATTCGATCGAGTAGAAAGTTACTCGATCGAGTAACTCGTCTTTCTGCAGCTTAAAGGTCGAGTAGAATTCCTGCAAAGATGCAATGAAAAACAGCCCGCAAACTAACTAAGCAAGCATACTGATATAGGTTTATGGTACGAAGACCATTTATTACAACTGTAATGAAATAAAATGTAAAATAAAGTCTCCGGGTTGCCTCCCGGGTAGCGCTAGCTTCAGTCAGGTCCCAGCTCGACCTTCTTTTTCAGCCAACTACTCTAATTGAACCCAATCAAAGCAGCTCAAGGCTCGCAGCAACCTGTCAAATAGCTGCGCATGTGCTACAAAAGCGTAAGTAGCACCATAATATAGTAATAGCATAGGAATTTGAAATATAATAACATTTAAGCCTAACAAATTTCCTATGACAGCTCCTAAAATCATTCACAAAATAATTCTGCCCTCCAGCTAAGGGCGGAATATAAAAACTCAAATTAACCGCAGGTGGAAAATAAAGCAACTCAGGAGCATTGGACTCAAAAACAACGCGAATAGAATTTGGATGATCAGACGGGTGAAAACTGTAAGGTGGAGGAATCTGGTCTGCTAAAGGACAAGGTGGGTATTCATCCCAAATGCAAGGGACGGTAAAGTCAATTGGGTCAATTGGGTCCTCTATAATAGGTTCATCTACTATATCATCGTAAGTATCCCATTTGACCTCAAGACTGTCTAAATCTACCTCCTCACTCTCCTTATTGCTAGACTCGTCAAGATGGAGATTCTCAAAGAGAGCCTTCAAATCACCCTCACTATCAGTGCAAGAATCATAAAGGGGTTCTAAACTATCCTCATAAAAAGGATTGTCAACCACGCTAGTGGTCTCCTCTATGTCTCCGTCAGCATTTCCTAGATTGGTTTCTAAGGTCTCACCCACCCCCCCATTTGAGTCAACATGAAGAGAAAAGTTAGGTTTAAGAGATTCAGCAGCAAACCAATCAAAGAATTCTAATACCTCATTTACGGGGATTCCTTCGAAATCCCATTTACCAATAGATTCTAGGTATGCTCGCGTAGGGTCATTCATACCCCGGAAGATAGTCCAAAGACAATTGGAGTTCGGAAAATGCATCTCGTGCGGGCTCGAGCCACTCCAAAAACCTGGCTAAATAAGTACCAAAAATTTCGTTCTCTTCCTGCGGAAAGAGAAGAACGAAAGACATAATAACGGTCTCAAGGAACCGAAGCTCCTTGAGACAAGAAATAAACTAAATAAAAACAAATAAAACTACGCTGCCTCCCCGGCAACGGCGCCAAAATTTGATACCGTCGTCAGGTACCAAAAATAAATACCTAAGTACTACTAACAGAAGCTAGCGGTAAGTAGGGTCGATCTCCACAGGGAGGCAAAAATGAGATTTATCTGTCTAATTTTAGTCTATGAGTAACGGGTCACAATGTGGGGGTTTGAAATGATTTTCTAAACTAATAAGAATAAGGAAAAGAGAATAAGAGAAGGGGATTAACCAGACAGAGAGAAACAGCTAAGACAAACGGTTCACCATAATCATCCGGTCAAGTAATCTAGGTCTCAGGTCAATGCAAATACGGTCTAAGGGGTAACGAACGTCACCTTTCGGTCCTTAATTCACCCTAAAGTGTAAACAGCTTAACTTTCGCCCTCACTGCAATACTCTATTGTTCGCTACTAGTCTACCTTTTCCAACCTTTCGGCCCAGGTCAAGGATCACTAAGAATTAAAGGTCTAATTGCGTCGACTCAATCAGACGGATACAATTAAGCTCAAAGACATTTAACCAACAAAGACAATACCAAGATTAACCCAATAAATCGATTACTCTCCCTTCATAATTATGGATCCCCTATAGTCTTAGCAGAGGGGAATTAGCTACTCATATTGATGAAACAAATAAAGATAAATAAGCAATTAATTGAAAGAGGCATTATAAGAGAGAGAATTAATCTAAGATGCATAAATTAAATAAGAGTATAAGAGAGATTAAGAGCAAACTAATTATGAATGAGAAATAAGGGAAGAGAAAATTACAATTAATCCGAAAATAGAGAGAAAAGAAGAAGCGTCGTCCGTCCCCTCTACTGACTCCAGGGAATGAATTGATGTGCTATTAGGTCTAAACTACTCTTATTTATACTAAGTAGTATTATTATTAACTAAAAATAAGATAAGCATAAGATAAAACCTAATTATACTCGACACTATCCTCTCTCGCTGTAGCTAGTACTCGATCGAGCATAAATCTACTCGATCGAGTAGATTCCAGCGCACATTTCCTGCTTTGCGCACTGAACTACAAACGGCTGCCATTTCTTCGTTACTTGGTCAAACAGGGCTATTCCGGTGGTGTTGGAAAGCTAAGAGGACAAGCTTTCATCTCCAATTGGAATCACCTGAATATCTGTTGTAGAACTCGAGATATAGCTCTTCAAAGTAGGCACTAGCAATTTGAAGTTCTTCCTTTGCTCGCCTAGCTATCTTTCTTCTTTGCGCATCTCAAAATAGCTACATTCCCGCTCCAAATTCACTCGTCCTCCAAATGCATGATAAACGGACGGTAAAAGGCTTGATTTCACTACTTTCTGGTTCATTCCTGCAAATAAGACAAAACAAACCAAAGTAGCATATTCGGGGCATTTCGTAGTATAAACTACGATAATAGCATAGAAATACGTGCATAAAAGGCCTAAAAAGACTATATAAAATGCACGTATCACGTGTCGTTGTACACCCAATCAAAACACATTTATAATACTCAACATACAACTAGTTAGCGGTAAGTCGAGGTCGATCCATGGGACGGTGTGCTTTGGGTTCTAAGTATATCTATCTCATTTTATGATAGTGTCACAATTTGGTTGGGTTTGTAGTTGTGTTCTAGACTAATAAAAGCAATAAAGTAAAACAAGCAATAAAAGGAAAGATGTAAACAAATGATTAAAAGTGCTAGGATATCATGGGGTCATAGGGGATTCATGGTGTTGATCATACAAACATGTTTACAAAGTTGCAAGCAATTAATGTTGTGGAGGAACCGAGTTGGTTTATGTCTTACGGTTCATAGGAAGAGTTGGGTCCCGGAGTCGAATCGATTAGATTGTACAACACCTACAAGTCGACTTACTTTCCTCCTATTCAACTTCTATGCATGGTCTAACAAGACTCGAGTTGGTTTATATCTTACAAGTCAAGTTGAGTAGATAAGAGATGGTTGTGAATGCAAGGATTCATAGGCTTAGCATTTCATCAAAAATAACATGTGTAAAGTTGACATCACAACAAGCAAGCAATTTAATCATGTGAACATATTAGATTAAGCATGAATCAATCCCATGTTGGTTTCCCTTAATTACCCACTAATCCTAGCTAGAAGACTACTCCCTCATTATTATGGGAAACATGTCATTAATGGTGTCAAACATAGCAACAAGTGTAAACATGATAAGAGAATGAGGAAATAAACAATAAAGAGTAAAGAGTAAAGGAATTATACCAAACTTGAGATGAACAAAATAATAAAGCAAAGAATAATAGAAGAAACTTGATTGATTGATGAAGGGTTGTCAATCCTCCAATAATAACCCAATAATCTTCAATTACCCAAAAGTAACAAACTTGAACAATAATTAAGGAGAGATTAATTGTGAGATTTGTGGAAAGATTAAAGAGTAATCTATTCTAATCTACTCCTAATTTAATCTAAGGAAGGATTTGTTCTAGCTAAGAGAGCCCCCTATTTTATTACTACAAATGGGGTATTTATAGTAGGGATTCATTAGGTTAAATAAGGCTAAATTAGTAATAACACTTTTTAGTTTAGAGCAGGGAAACGCTAGTCTTTTTAGAAAGATGGGCATCTTTCACGGAGTAAGAACAAGACGAAGGTTGCTGCAGGAGAATCCGGGCGTCCGAGGAGGAAGACGGGCAGATTTTTGAGGTGGAGCACGGGCGTCTTCGTGGTAATCCGCTCGGATTCTTTGGAGGAATCCGGGCGTCTTTGTTGCTTGGACGCACGGGTTGTCACTGCAAGACGGGCGTCTTCGTGGGAACCTGCTCGTCTTCTATGACAGAGTTCTTTTTTTGTGCTTTCTTTTTATTCTTGTAGACTTGGTCTTTAGTTCTTGCTTTCTCTTCATACTAGTCCATCAAATATCGTCAACTAGCTTCCAAATATGCACGAAAGACGGGAATTTCCGCCTTATTATCTCATTTTCTACAAAACGTATGAAATGCGATAGAAAAGCAGATAGGAAGGTTTTGACGGATAAAATGGCCATAGAATGTTATAATAGTACGCAAAATAGGCTCAATTAGGGGACTAAATGTGCACAAATAATGTTCACATCAAGTAGCCCGCATCCGGTTGGCTACCCTCCATAAAGCCACGAACCGGGATGGCCAACCTGCATTTCAAAAGAAAAGATTCTTAATGATTGGACAAACTCAGGCAAATGTGTTCTTATGCAAACTTATACAAGTTAGGAGACTCACCCTCTGAATCACATGCTACCACTCGTCCAAGCCAGCATCTCTCACCGCCACGTCAAAGTCACGCATCTCGGAGATCGTCGTCATCCCCGTCGCGTTAGTGTACTTCGGGGTCTCGGGGTACTCTGGGGGCTCGATGCCCGCCGCCTCGACCTCCTGCAAAGTCAAGTGATTTCCATTAACCGATGATCATTCATCATTTTCTCAAAATAATCAAAAATAAAAGAGGATAAAGCACTTACCACAACCGGCCAGTACGCCAACCTCCCATAGAGGAACGCCGAGTAGTCCTCACCAGGAAGAAGGAGGGCGTCGCCGCCGACGCCAGCCAGGTCAGCCTCTCTCTCAGCCTCAGAAGGCTCCCTAAACATCGTCCGAGGAGGATCGATGGGAACCGTCAAGACATCCCGAGAGCACTGACGAGCCAAACGCTCACCCAAGTACCACACAGGACCCATCGACGTCCTCAGCAGCAACCGGCTCGAGCTCCTTGGTCGAAGGACCTCAGCCACAAAGGGATGAGTGCCAGCGTACTCCACCCAAGGCCTGGGCACCGACTAAGAAAAGCAAACGAAGGGTCATTCTTATGATCAGTTCTGAAAAAAAAAATAAAAAACGATCGAAGGTGAAGTACTCACGCAATCTAACTGAAGAGCGTTCACCTCCCGCCGACAGACGTCGTGGAAGGAACGTCGGCTCCTCGTACGACACATCACCGAATCCCGCACAACGGGATATGCCTTCTCCACCGGCTCCGTCCTCTTGGGCGCGATGCCCGGAAAGTAGGAGTACACCCACGCCTGTAAAACAAGATAGTCAATAACGATCTTTCGTGATTTGACAGATAAGGAAATGATCTTTCATGAAATGAAATGAAGGTTCATACCTCCAACAGCAGTCCAGGGCCGACAGCAGCAGGAGAAGTCCCCTTCTCCATCAACTCCGGACAAACCATGGCCCTCATAAGGCGGATGAGGACCGGAAAACCAGCAGTGACCCAGTCCCAACGGCTTAGGGAGCTCAGGTCAGAAAGAAAGGGAAGGAGCTTCATCGAAAGCCTCTCTCCCTTGTCTCCGAGGTAGATCGAAGACAGAAACCACCAGAGCCACAAACGGACCCTCTGCACTGCAGTGCAGGGAGGAGGAGCCGTCTCCCTCCCCTCGATCACCACTAACGCCGGGGTCTTCCCCGCAAAGTAGTCCAGAACGTAAGAAATAGGCACCAAACCAAGTACCACAGCCGCCTTCCGCGCCATGTTCCAGCCGATCAACCTCCTAGCCTCAGCTGATTCAACCCTCATGGCTGTCTCCGGCCACTTCACCACCTCAGTCCCACACGGTAGACCAGAAATCATGCCGTAGTCCTCTAACGTGACCCCCACCTTGCCAAAAAGCATGTGAAACGTGGAGGTCGTGTCCCAAAACCGGTCCAAGAAGGCTCGGACGAGACTGAGGTTAGCCCGAAGCTTCCTCCTCGCGATATCTCTCCACGCCTGCACCAAAGCACCGAGCGCTCCCCGCTCGATGATGGCTCGCTCGTCAGCCTACAGCCTCTCGTAGCACCCCATCGCCGTCGTATAGCCCGAGAACGATCTGATATTCCCGGCTTCCTGTGTTTATTTGAAACAAAATTTATCTTCAGCTCAGATGAACAAGAAAAGGAATGACAAAAGAAATGAAAGAAGATGAATTAAGAGCGATGAATTCGATTTACCAAGCTCTTCACCGTCCTGTAGGACAGGTGACACTCTATAGCCCAAAGCAAGTTCCTACTGTCCCAGGTCTCAGCCCACGCAGGTGCTCCCCTCAGCTGGCGACCACCCCGTCCAACGTTGGCCCGTCTCGGGGCCTCCTCCTCCTGAACAACCTCGTCCTCAGCATCTCTCACCGCAGCAGTGAAAGCCTGCTCTAACGCCTCCTCAACCATATGAGAAGGGTCAAGAGCAGTGTCCACGTCCATGGGACCCCTCCCGTATATAGAAGCCTCATCGCCTGCAAAATTAAAGTGAATTTAGGCTGCGTCAAGTGACGACAAGCCTTAATTAGGGGATTTTTGAGTTTTCAGAGCTCCGAAATCGCTCTTTTCTCGCCACCCTTGGCAAAAATACCAATAACCCGTCCGATCGTGGTAATTTGGGTCAAGTCAAGCCTATGTTGAAGCCTAGTCATGGGGTTCGAGTCGGAATTTCGACAGCATTTCGTTATAACGGCGATTATGCCATAGGAAGTGTCCTGAAAAAGCCATCACAAATCAAAATTTCGAGATGGTAGGATGTTTACCCATCATGCAAGGATTCCAAATACTAAGTTTCGTCACAAATGGGCAATCCTAAGGCTATTTTCGAAGCGATTTATGGTTTAGCTGTGAAACCGTCACAATTTCACTCAAACGCTCAAAACTCAATGAAAATTCGAAACAAATACATGGTTATGATCCTTATACTACCAACTAGCCATTTACAAAGTCAATTTTGCAAGGCAAAATCATTTGGGGGAAAAGCCCCAAATTTTCGACTAATTAGGGTCGAAAACCCTAATTTTGTCGGTCTCATTTGATCAAATACAGAAGATAAATGCAAGATTGATACACATACCTCGATTAGTCATGGAAAATGCAAGCTTTTGGATCAAATTTTGACGGAAATGGTTGGAATTTGAGAGAGAAATTAAGGATTTATGTTTCGAAATAATGAAACAAACCCTCTTTTTCATCGGGTTTTTACGCAGGATTGACACGCCCATGAAAAGATGCAGAAGGTGCTGTACCTCTTCCAAGGGGCGCAGCTCTTGCTGCGCCTCTTCCTCGGTCTCCCTCTACAGGAATTTTCGAAGATTCGTTAAAAGTTCGTTATTTTGTGGGCCCATCTTTGGTACGCCTCTTCCTCGATGCCATATCACATATTTGTTCCGTTCGACGTATATTCTTCGGCCGGATCCGTATTTCCAAGCCAACAGCAAACTGTTGCCATGTTCTGCCAAGACCTTGCTTGTCACAACGAGCGGTTCTTCTTTGACGGGTGTTTCGACACGCCTTTATTATGTTCCCCCAGCGAGAGTACCCGGATAGACATTCCCTCTCGAGACATGGAGATCAACATCGAACCCAAACTCTTCCGATGTTTCTTTGAAGCCGACCACAATCAGATTTCTCCCAGCAGTTCTAGACTATGTCCTGCTGTCTTCTCCCAATATCGCGTTTTGTTTCCCCTGGAGTTTCAAGGAATTTCAGGTGTGGTCTCTTCTTATGGCCGGCGAGCTTCCTTACGTAGTCTAATGGACTTTAAATGACCCTCCCCGATAGTCGACAGAATCTAAAATGTTCACGACGACAGGTCCTTGGTTCAGACCCCTTGAACCGCCTCGCGTCGCTATAGTCGTTAGGTCTTAATCTTCGATTGACCAGATGGCTATACTTTGACTTTCGCCTTGTCCAAGCCTCAGTCAAACTGGGGGATCTGTAGATACCTCATTTCTGCACCTCCCACAAACCACCCGGTGATGATTGGGCCGCATGTTTGGTACGCGGAATGATTTGTGACAGTTCGTAATTTTAGGTGATCGCTCAAACACTTGTGTCTACCTCTTAATTGTCATTTACGTGCCGATACGGTCATTTTGGCAGTAATTAGAGTACATTTGGAGTCCGGGTCAAAAAAACCGTCTTCATTTTCTAAAACCGAGTCAGGATGTTCTAGAATGTTCCGGATATTTCTATTCCATATTTTGCAATCTTTTAATCTTTGGTAAAGAATTTCCCGTAATATTCACACAAAATATTAAGGGAAACAAGATTAATCCGTTATTCCATAACAAAAACACGGAAATCTTTCTTCCGTAGAAGGAACCACTTGGGAAAGGACGCACCAAGTGTTGCGCCTCTTCCAAGAGACGCAGTGCTTGCTGCGCCTCTTCCGAAGTCCTTTTTTGCGTATTTTTCGTATCTTTTCGAGATTCACTTCCAAAGTTTTGCATGACCGACCAATTTGACCAACTCCACAATCAATCAACTTAATCAATCTTGTTCATTTTCCTCCTAGAGGGCACTTTCGTCGTACATTCGAGTCGAGCATCACTAAACGTTAACTTAGTTCATCTCGTTTCGCCAAACATGTAAGTCTGAGGGTATAAGTCCTTCTTTTATTTATTGTTCTTTTTTTTGTATCATTATTGTAAGATTTATGTCGAAAGTATTCTTAAAACCAATTTGTAAAACCTTATTTCAAACCCTTTTTACGGATTATCAGAAGACAACCGTCGAGAAAGGACGCAGCAACTGCTGCGCCTCTTCGTGAGGCTGCCGCAGTTCCTGCTTCCTTTCTTCTTCCTTCATCTTTTGTTCGTCCTATTGTTTTTCGCTTTATTTTCAATTGTTCATATTTCTTCTAACACGATAATTCTAACATAAAAATTCTAACATGTAAATAATTCATTGTTGATTAATTCGTCATTAAATCCCGACTTAAATCCCTTATAATTCATATTTGAGGGTTTTCGTCATTAAAGTCAATCCGGTTTTTGGAGATCGATTCATCAATATTGAGTCTCTGGAATTCGATCTTTGATATATTCCCATCTGTTATTTATCATATCCATCATTAATTCGTCATTAATAGATTGTTTAACCTAATTAATTTGTCATTAATAATCTTATTAATCTTGTAAATAATTTGTTCTAATTAGATTTTATTCGTGTTTTATCGTTCTTATGACCCCATTCACATGTAAATAACCTATTAATCACTTTCATCCGAGTCAATTATTCATAATCGATCATTAAAATCACCAACAAATATTAACAATTTGCAATTCCGCTTCACAAACTTAATCGAGCCAAAGAACGGACGCAAAGAATCGCCGCGCCTCTTCAAGGGACGGCTCTGCTGCTACTTTGTTCTGGTTGATTTCTGTCTCCGAACTCCCGTTTTGCCTTGACCTAGTTTATTAGTTTACGTATTAATTAACTATTAATCGTATTATCACCCTAATTCCTGTTCGTTAATTTATTTATTTATTCTTTCTAAAATTATCCGTTTTAAAAGTATTTTCGACATAAATCATTAATCCATTGTAATTATTGTAATTTTCATTATTGTATTTATTGTTGTATTTCTTTTATTGTATCACTTGTATGCTTTCACATGCAAACAATTTTAAATCTCTACGTCCACATTGATTGTATGTTAAATTACGTGATAACCGACTTAGTTAATTCTCACATGCTAGGACTATTCTATTGGATGTTGCATTGCTTGCATATAAATCGATAATATATCGAGTATAGAAAATTTTCCTAATCATTATTAGAGGCCGCTATCGAGGCGGGCGGGATTAGGTGTTCCATAATAAGAACTTCCTAATACGTACCCTCACCCCTTACTCCAGATCTCTGTGAACATCCGTGTTCATTGACATCCACGAGAGTCATTATAGACATAGAATGCTAAGGGTAACGAGTTCTTGGTGTTCATGTCACTACTTTGTGTCTTGACATGGCACGAGGTATTCGAGCGGTTTCCAATTTTCCACAATAAATTGGTGGCGACTCCACAAATGCAAACGCTTGTTCCCAAGCGCCCCCGTGGGCCCGCGTCCATAGTTTGGCGACTCCGCTGGGGGTGAAACTTGAACAAGGTTAGGGAATAGTTTGTACGAGACAATTGTCGGTTTTTATAACTCGGTCTTCCTATATCGTTTCACTCGGCCTTCCTAGGCCCAACCCAACCAATTTGACCAATCGTCCCGTCTAAATGGTCCAAATTCTTATTTGGGCCTAAGGATGGGTAGCGATTGACGTCGTCCATACCATGGTACTTACTTTTGTTTGTCTCAAGAACTTTCACTACTTGAGGAAATGGACTAGGAATCGACCTTACTCTTGCTTGGTACGAACCTCTCCACAGACTTCGGTATGGCAACCCACCCTTTAAACCAAAACCCTTTTAAATGCGCTCATCATCCCGTTATAATGCTTGTATAATGTTTGTACCATATGTGATCACCATTTCTAAAACAAACCATGAGAATTTTTGTAAAATCAAAATCCTTCTCTAAAAAGTAAAAATTTCGAAACTTGGGCCTAATATTATCGCAAAACCAGTTGAAACTCTGTCCAATGGTCGTGTCAAAATCCGGGCCTTAAAACCCATTTCAAAACCTCACTTCGAGTCCACTCCTACAACTACACTAAAGTTGACTAGGACCAACATTTTTCAAACTTTGTCATTTCCTCAAAACTCACTTGACACAAGTGGCACATTCCCACTTCACAAGTCAAAACATTTATTTTCGAGTAAGTGTGCTAGAATGGTCGATCGTATTTTGATTCGTCGTCGATCTCTTATCCAGTTTCCGAGATGCCTGAAACAAGCGACGTGAACTTCAACCAACTCCAGAATGGTAATGATCAAATCCTAGCAGCACTAGCTCGTCTCCAAGTTACTCAAGACCAAGTGTATGATCGCCTTGACACCATTGAGGGCCGAATATATGCCGTGGAAACGAGGATGCCTCCGTGAGAAAGTGAAGTGTCTGATGAATTTGTGAAAAACTTCGGGGACGAAAACCCTCCCATAGGTATGACTGCAGCTGAGAAACGACTCCAATAATTGGAGGAGCAATTGATGTATCTGTAATACTCCGTATTTATATGTCTTGGGGGTACTCTATCGAGTAGCCCTTACTCTGTCGAGTATGGGCAAGTTGCGGAATAAAATAGTTTCTGACCTGTTGGGCACTCGATCGAGTAGCCGGGGCACTCGATCGAGTAGGGGGGTACTCGATCGAGTACCTTGGGTACTCGATCGAGTGTCCGGTTTATGGGGAGTTTTTCGCGGGTTTTGTTAATTATGCGATTAGGGTATTTAAACATAATCGTCGTTGTTTTAAAACACTTTTACCAAAACCTAAAACCTGTTTAAGAGAGAAAGCAGTCAGTCATCTTCCTAATCGCATCCTTAACAATTCCCGGAGTTCAGACGGTCGGTTCTTGCTGTTTTTCGTGTCGTTGGATTCCTTGCGTCGAGGGTAAGCTTTTAACATAGTTTCTATAATGTTTTGTTAAGATTGATGAAACCCTAATTTAGGAATTGGGGGTTTTTATGAGTAGTATTTGAATGGTAGCATCTATGTGTTGTATGATAGGAGGAGAATTCGTAGAGGAGCCGTTTCGATACAGCTGTAGATACCGTCTGCGTGTTGTGCTTTCCAGGTAGGATTTCCTACTCAGTATTAGTCCCATAATGGGATATTGGTGATGTGCTGTAGTTAGTGTTTGATATGATGATTGTGATTGTGATTGTGATTGTGGTTGTGTTTGTTGATGGTTCTCGAGATGCGTTCTCGGCTGAGTGGGGTCACTTGCGGGAGTGATCTCACGCCCTAGTTTCGCCCTTCGTGGAACCCGCCACGAAAGGGGATGTGCACATTAATGGGACAGGGTTATCGCTCGTACGATGAGCGGGGCTTAGGTGGGAACGGCCGCGGTCCCCCTGGCGTGGGCGGGTCCGGTGGACGGTCAAGTATTGAGATGATGGGAGTTGGTGGTGTGTGTGTGTGTGTGAGTTCATTGTCTGTTTGCCTTATTATTGTTATCTATATTGATTGTGTGATTAATGCGACCCGGTGTTGTTTTGTAAACTGCGGTGATCCATTCGGGGATGGTGAGCAGATATTGAACAGGTATAAAGATGAGTATGGGATATTTGGGATGGCCACGACATGACGATAGAGTCTTCCGTTTGTAGTTTAGCATTTATTTACATTTCGATTGAGAACAGTTAGTTTGGAATAATGTATCGTACTTTGGTTTGGTTTTGAGGATTGTATTTATTCATTAAACTATTTATAATAAACGTTGTTTCTGTTTTGTCTATTTGATTATCATACCTCGGGCGACCGAGATGGTGATGTCTTCATACCTGAGTGGTCCTGGTAAGGCACTTGGAGTATTGTGGGTTTGCCTAAGAGTCAACAAGGTAACAATATGATTTGGGTGATAGTGGATCGTCTGACCAAGTCAGCTCACTTTGTTCCAATGAAAGATACATGGACTAAGGCACAACTGGCTATGGCCTATCGAAAGAACGTCTTTGAAGTTGCATGGAGTCCCTAAGGACATAGTGTCGACGAGAGATGCGAGGTTTATATCGAGGTTTTGGAAGGAGTTGCAAGAATCGTTAGGGACAAATCAAGATGAGTACGACTTTTCATCCCGCGACAGACGGGCGGATCGAGAGAACAATCAAGACTCTTGAGGATATGTTGCGAGCTTGTGTGATGGATTTTGGTGGTAGCTGGGAGCAGAGGTTGGACTTGATAGAATTTTCTTACAATAACAGCTATCACACTAGTATTGGTATGGCACCGTTTGAGGCTTTGTATGGGAGGAGATGTAGGAGTCCAATCTGTTGGGACGATAGTGCTGAGGCAGTGGTTTTAGGACCAGAGATGGTACATGAGATGGTGGAACAGATTAAGATGATCAGGGAACGGATGAGAGCAGCTCAGGATCGACAGAAGAGTTATGCAGATCTACACCGTCGGGACATAGAATTTCAAGTTGGGGACAAGGTTCTTTTGAAAGTGTCTCCGATGCGTGGGGTTATGAGATTTGGGAAGAAAGTCAAGCTAAGCCAGAAGTTTATAGGGCCTTATGAGATCTTAGAGCGAGTTGGGGAAGTTGTTTATCGTCTGGCATTACCAGCTGCATTAGAGAGAGTGCATAATGTGTTTCATGTATCGCAGCTGCGGAAGTATGTGAGTGACCCGTCACATGTGTTGGAGGCAGAGAGCTTAGAGCTGGATGAGTCTTTATCATACCTTGAGGTGCCTAAGCAGATCCTAGACCGAAAGGTTAGGAAGACCAGGAGTGGTGAGACAGTTTTGCTTAAGATCCTTTGGTCTAACCATGAGACTGAGGAAGCTACATGGGAGGCGGAGGATATCATGAAAGAGCGTTACCCTTTCCTTTTTGATCAGGTATGTATGGTTACGGGGACGTAACTTTGTTTCTTTTAGGGGGGTAGGAGATGATCGCGAGCAGTTTCTAAGAGTTTTATACACCTTTTTATATGTTGCGTCGGTAGGTTGTCGGGATGAGTTGGGTAAGTAGCGTGTTTTATATTGAGTTTTGTTTTGGTTGTTGAGTCGGGAATGTTTTGGAGTACCTTTGTTTTAATAGTGGTTTGAACATCGGGGACGAAGTTCCTTTTAAGGAGGGAAGACTGTAATACTCCGTATTTATATGTCTTGGGGGTACTCTATCGAGTAGCCCTTACTCTGTCGAGTATGGGCAAGTTGCGGAATAAAATAGTTTCTGACCTATTGGGCACTCGATCGAGTAGCTGGGGCACTCGATCTAGTAGGGGGGTACTCGATCGAGTACCTTGGGTACTCGATCGAGTGTCCGGTTTACGGGGAGTTTTTCGCGGGTTTTGTTAATTATGCGATTAGGGTATTTGAACATAATCGTCGTTGTTTTAAAACACTTTTACCAAAACCTAAAACCTGTTTAAGAGAGAAAGCAGTCAGTCATCTTTCTAATCGCATCCTTAACAATTCCCGGAGTTCAGACGGTCGGTTCTTGCTGTTTTTCGTGTCGTTGGATTCCTTGCGTCGAGGGTAAGCTTTTAACATAGTTTCTATAATGTTTTGTTAAGATTGATGAAACCCTAATTTAGGAATTGGGGGTTTTTATGAGTAGTATTTGAATGGTAGCATCTATGTGTTGTATGATAGGAGGAGAATTCGTAGAGGAGCCGTTTTGATACAGCTGTAGATACCGTCTGCGTGTTGTGCTTTCCAGGTAGGATTTCCTACTCAGTATTAGTCCTATAATGGGATATTGGTGATGTGCTGTAGTTAGTGTTTGATATGATGATTGTGATTGTGATTGTGATTGTGGTTGTGTTTGTTGATGGTTCTCGAGATGCGTTCTCGGCTGAGTGGGGTCACTTGCGGGAGTGATCTCACGCCCTAGTTTCGCCCTTCGTGGAACCCGCCACGAAAGGGGATGTGCACATTAATGGGACAGGGTTATCGCTCGTACGATGAGCGGGGCTTAGGTGGGAACGGCTGCGGTCCCTCATCGCGTGGCTGGTCCAGTGGACAGTCAGTATTGAGATGATGGGAGTTGGTGGTGTGTGTGTGTGTGTGTGACAGTTCAGCTGTCTGTTTGCCTTATTATTATTATCTATATTGATTGTGTGATTAGTACTGACCCCGGTGTTGTTTTGTAAACCTGCGGTGATCCATTCGGGGATGGTGAGCAGATATTGAACAGGTATAAAGATGAGTACTGGGATAGCTGGGATGGCCACGACATGACGATAGAGTCTTCCGCTGTAGTTTAGCATTTATTTACATTTCAGTTGAGAACAGTTAGTTTGGAATAATGTATCGTACTTTGGTTTGGTTTTGAGGATTGTATTTATTCATTAAACTATTTATAATAAACGTTGTTTCTGTTTTGTCTATTTGATTATCATACCTCGGGCGACCGAGATGGTGATGTCTTCATACCTGAGTGGTCCTGGTAAGGCACTTGGAGTATGGGGGTGTTATAGTATCTCAAAGGGGATGACATTTATAGGGAAAACAATCGCAAATATAAGGCCGTGAGTTCCAAGTTGCCAACCAACTTCAACATGACGGATATCCCTAAATTCAAGGGGCACGAAAACCCTTTGAACCATATCCGTGCTTTCAAGGATTACAAGTCTATCAAAGGCATTAAACCCGAGTTGTTCTTAAGGATCTTTCCTTCATCTCTTGAGACCATCCCAAAACAATGGTTCTATTCGCTAGAGCACAAGAAAATCGCTACCTGGGATGATGTCGCAACCGAGTTTGCTAAACAATATGCGGATACTGCTGAAATCCAAGTCAACATGCGCACTCTAGAGGTTCTTACCCAAAATGACAAAGAAGGTTTTACCGACTTCCTAAGTCGGTGGAGGAAGACTAGTACTCAATTTGTTGAACGTCCGGATGAAGCTACCATCGTGGAGAAATTCGTGGACAACCAAAAGCCCATCTATGCAAATCATTTGAGGTATCAAAACATTAAGACCTTCAAAGATTTAACCGTACTAGGGACAAGGATCGAAGATGACATTCGTAAAGGGCTCTTGTCCAAAACGATAGGTCGTGGATATCAAGGCTCAACAAGTCGTTCTTACGGCTCTACTAGCAAAACTGATGAAGTTAACATTCTCGAGCCATCTAAGAAGAGTACCCTTCCAAGGAAATTCACAAATCTTGGGGACACATATTCCAACGCTCTGAAAAGGTTGATGAAGCTGGGTAAACTTCAACCCATAGGCCCTCCACCCGAACCAGAAAAGAAATCCAAGTTCTGGGATGAGAATTCGTACTGCGAATACTATAGAGGTAAGGGACATGATACAGAAAAATGCTACAAACTGAAAAATGTTCTTCAAGATATGATTGAAGACGATCGCCTACCAATACCACCTGGAGGTAAGCCTAACAACACTCAGAATCCTCTTGTAATTCTAGTGATTACAAGTGAAGAATCTACCATAGATTGTTCACACCTCATTTCTCCAGTCGAAGATGAAATTCATGTAATAGAAAATGAAGGGAACTACTCTACCATTTCTCCAACCATCACTGATTTCATTGCATGGGCAAGGAGTGTGGATAGGCAAGTTATGGAACTAGAGAGTACAGTGGCGCGCAACCCTACGTGATCTCAACGCAACACCTAAAGAACGTGCACCACTAGTCTTCTCTCCAAACACTACAATGCAAGAAGTAGTAGCCATGGTTGATGAACTAGTCGACCAAATTATCCAATTGGAGGCCGAAATCGTAAGAATGAGGGAACTTGCTACTGTCAATGGAATATGGGCCGATGATGATGAAGACGAGTATCTCACTGAACACTACTTAGTTAAAGTCATTGAGGAAATAGTCCAAAATTGTGAAGATCAAGATGTAGACCACCTTACTCGTTCGGGACGCCCATACCAAATCACTTCTCAAAATGGTCCCATAGCGAACGATCCAACCAATGTGGTGACACTAAATGATAATGAAAATGGCTCCACCGACCATTTGGTAAAGCAACTACAAAAGACAAAGGCTGATCTTTCAGTCTGGCAACTAGTGGCAAGCTCCTTTCCACATCGCCAGGCTTTACTGCAAGCCTTGGCCAAACTAAATGTGGCACATAACTCCACACCCGATGACGTAGTCAACTTGGTCTTCCAAGAATCACCAAAGCTAAGTAATCCTATTACTTTCTCGGATGAAGATTTGCCACCCTTTGGTGCTAGTCATAACTTGGCTCTTTATATCACTGTCATTTGCTTAAAGAAGAATGTGCCAATGACTTTGGTAGATGATGGCTCCGCAGTCAATGCCATATACCCTTGAAAACGGCATACAAATTGGGCATGAAAGAGTCGGATTGGACCCCTACCAACCAAGGTGTTCGCGCATATGATGGTACACGGCGAAAGGTAGTAGGACTCGTTAACCTAACCATAGCCACAAGGCCGATTGAGCGAAAAGTCAACTTCCAAATAGTGGACATTGAGGCATCCTTTAACATACTTCTGGGAAGACCCTGGACTCATGCTTCCAAAGCGGTAACATCCACACTCCACCAGAAAATCAAAATCCCACTAAATGGTAAGGTGGTGAGGATCACTTCGTCGCCCATCAAGGCAGTAAACGAAAAGAAGTCAAGTAATAAAGTCCTTGCAGATCCAGTACATGAACTTGGGGGCTTCCATATCATAAATGTCATAGAAAGTGAGTTGGCACCCTTATACTTCAATCCCTACTCTAACTTAGTGGTCAACCACATACTCAAAACCCAGGGATTCTTCCCGGGAATGCCTTTGAATCAGATCCGAAGAAACACCTTTGCACCCTACAAAGAGGCTAACTCACAAAGAATACCCCTTGGACTAGGATACAAACCCACTAAAGAGGAAGTTCTCGAGATGCTCGCTCAAGTTCAAAACCGTAAGAACGTGGGAATCCAAATGCGACCGTACCTCCCTACCCTAAATGGATACTTCGTTAGGGAAGGAAGTTAAGATATCTTTCACCGATTTCCTGAGCCTTGGCACTATCTCGAAAGGAAGCTAGCCGAAAACGAGATCTTACACGACTGCTACTTCATTCCTCCAGAAACGGTTCCTACCGTCAAGACTTGTCAAGCACCTTGTCTAGACGAACAAGCCGTGACACTACTATTTGGAGAAGATCGATTTGTGAGAGCCGCGCAGGATGAGATCATTACCATGATACTTCAAGACGATCACTTTAACCCTACCGTGTTAATCACATAAACTAACGCCAATCAGCAGAAAGGATGGAGAAAATCGATGAAGTGGACAAACAATCAAGGAAGAATCTTCAAGCTCACCACTGGAGAAGGAGAGATGTTCAAAGGAGAACCAGAAGACGATGAATTCGAGTCAGAGTCAGAGTCGGAGTCAGAGTCAGAGTCGGAGTCTAGAGAAGTTCCTAGAGAGTCTCCTCATATCGTCATTCCCACTCCCCTCGTTTCTCCTAGCTTAGTGTCAAATAGCAACAGTAGTTCAAGAAATGTCCCAACGGCTGTCCCTTTACCGCCACTGACTACAGATCAGATAGCTTCTTTGTTTAAACTTTTCTCAAATTTTAATATGAATAAATCAGGTTCTGCTTACTCTTCGTGTTATCTTGAATTCAATCCTGTTTACGATGATAATGAGGATGAACCAGACCCAGACTCAATCGAAATACCTCCCTACATAGCCAAAGAAATACTACAAGAGGGGGAAGGGAGGCCAGTGATAGAAAATACTGAACCCATCAATGTAGGAACTGAACTAGAACCCAAAGAACTTAGGATAGGGACAACCTTGAGCCCCACCGAAAGGGCCAGTTTCATAGACCTCCTGCACGAGTTCAAAGACGTTTTTGCTAGGTCCTACAAAGATATGCTAGGGATCGACAGGGACATCGCAGAGCATAGAATCCCAATCAAACCAAGTTTCAAACCCGTGAAACAGAAGCTTCGTCGAATGAGGACAGAATGGGCCCTCAAGATCAAAGAAGAAGTCGATAAACAATTCAAAGCCGGTTTCATCAAAGTTTCTGAGTACTCAGATTGGGTAGCTAATATAGTAACCGTACCCAAAAAGGATGGGAGAATCCGTGTTTGTGTTGACTTTAGAGACTTAAACAAAGCGATTCCTAAGGATGACTTTCCTCTACCACATATCGACATATTAGTGGATAATACGGCGGATCACGCGTTACTATCCTTCATGGATGGATACGCAGGATATAACCAGATCAAGATGGCCATAGAAGACGTGCATAAGACCGCCTTCGTCACTCAATGGGGAACCTATTGCCACACGGTTATGCCGTTTGGGTTAATCAACACCGAAGCTACATACCAACGCACCGCAACTACGCTCTTACATGACATGATGCATAAAGAAGTTAAGGTATACGTAGATGAAATGATTGTCAAGTCCAAGCAAAGAGAGGGACACATTGCGAACCTTCGCAAATTCTTCTCAAGGCTACGATGTACAACATGAGGCTAATCCTTAAAAATGCGCATTCGGAGTAACATCTGGCAAACTCCTGGGATACGTTGTTAGCCAACAAGGTATAGAAATAGACCCTTCTAAGATCAAAGCTCTAATCGAAATGCCGCAACCTCAAACGGGGAAAGAAGTTAGAGAATTCCTAGGCAAGGTGCAATACATAAGTCGATTCATATCAAAACTCACCATGATCTGCGAACCTATCTTCAAGAAGTTAAAGAAAACAGATCACACCATATGAGATGATGATTGTTAGAAGGCTTTCGACCGAATCAAGGAAATACTAGCCAAACCACCAGTGCTCATGCCACCTCAACAAGATCAAACTCTTGGTTTATATCTCACGGTAACTGAAACGGCCATGGGCGCCATGCTAGCTCAAACTGTAAGAAAATAAGAAAGAGTCATCTACTACCTTAGTAAGAAGTTCTTGGAGTACGAGTGCAAATACACACCACTCGAGAAGACATGCCTCGCTCTTGTGTGGGCAACAAAGAAGCTACGCCATTACATGCTTAGCTACTCCGTCAAAATATACTCCAAAATGGATCCTGTCAAATACCTCTTCGAGAAACCCGTTCTCAATGGACGTTTAGCAAGATGGACCTTGATGCTCTTAGAGTTCGATCTCAAGTATGTACCTTTGAAAGTTATAAAGGGGCGCGTGATTGCGGAATTCTTCGCAGAAAATCCCATCAATGATACACAAACGATAGACACCTGGTCGTTTCCGGATGAGGATATACTCCACACGGATGTAGACTCCTGGGACCTCTATTTTGATGGGGCATCGAACTTAAGAGGATTTGGAATAGGAGAGTTGCTCATTTCTCCTGAAGGCGAGCATACACCAATTTCTGTCAAACTCGACTTCGAGGTGACAAATAACGCTGCAGAATACGAAGCCTGTCTCATTGGATTGCAAGCGGCAGTAAGTTTAGGCATCAATAATCTTCGAGTACATGGGGATTCATCTTTGATCATCAACCAAATTACGGGATCTTGGAAAATCCGAAGCGAAAGCTTAGCACCTTATCAAGCCAAAATAGACCAAGTTGCCCAATTCTTCGATCAAGTAACCTACCTACATCTACCTCGAGAAGAAAATCAATTTGCAGATGCTCTTGCAAAACTTGCATCTTTGATTAACATGCCGGACAACATGGTAGAAATGCCTTTATGCATCGAACGACGATCAGAGCCAGCTTATGTGCACCAAATCACCTATGAAGAGTAAATTATAGAGGAACCTTGGATCCAAGCGATCCTAAACTTCAAGCTCAATGGCACCTATCCACCAGAAATGGACAAAGGGGGACAACGCGCTATCCGCTTACTAGCTTCCCAATACGTTCTCATGCAAGGAGAACTATACAAAAGAACACCTCTTGGTGTAATCCTACGTTGTCTTGATCATTCACAGGCACGGAAAGTGATGGAAGAAGTCCATGATGGAGAATGTGGCCCTCACATGAGTGGACCCATGATGGCAAAGAAAATCACACGTTTAGGGTATTATTGGACCACGATGGAATCTGATTGCATCAAATATGTAAGACATTGCCATAATTGCAAAATTTTCGGGAATATGCAACATGTCCCTCCTTCATTGCTTTACACCATGACATCTCCCTGGCCATTTTCTGCTTGGGGAATTGACATCATCGGCAAGATCACTCGAGCCGGAACAGGAGGTCACTGTTTCATCCTTGTAGCAATCGATTATTTCACCAAGTGGGTAGAAGCGGCTACCTACACCAGTCTTACAGCCAAGAACGTGGCAAAGTTCATACAAAACAACATTATCTATCGATATGGTTGCCCACATGAGATCATCAGTGACAATGGATTACATTTCCAAGCTGAGACTGAACAATTGCTTGCCAAGTACAAAATTAAGCATCACCACTCCTCGCCATATAGACCACAAACCAATGGCGCGGTAGAGGCAGCAAACAAAAATGTTGTCACGATTCTCAAGAAAATGATTGACAACTATAGAGATTCGCCAAGCAAGATAACCTTTGCTTTATGGGGATACCATACATCTGTTAGGGTGACCACTGGGGCCACCCCTTTCTATTTGACCTACGACATGGAGGCTGTACAACCAGTCGAGCTAGAAGTACCATCCTTGCGTATTTTACTTGAAAGTCAAATCCCATAACCGAGTGAAAAAGGGATAGATATGAAGAACTCATCCTCCTGGATGAACGAAGGTTACGTGAACTACACAATGTGAAAACATACCAAGCACGTATCAAACGAGCCTTCAACAAAAGGGTTAAGCCAAGGAACATTAAAGAAGGAGACTTGGTCCTCAAATAAATTAGAGCTCTTTTATTTGTCGATCCACGAGGAAAATTCAAACCCAATTTGGCCGGGCCATTTCTAGTCAAGTCCATACTTCCAGGGGGTGCGGTTAGAATCACATACCTAGATGGGAACAAATTTTCCAACCCAACAAACCTCGACCAACTGAAACGTTACTATGCCTAGAATAGGAGCAAAAAACGCGCCTCGCGTAACCTCACGTGTCGCTCCTGTGGCACGAAATAAACGGCCCCTGGCCAAGCTGGATTAAGCTGATGTCATCTTGCTCTTACATTTTGACAATTTGTCATTCTCATATCACCAAATAAACTAAATTGCATTTTAAGAGTAAGTAAAGCTCATGCTTATTTTCTAAGTTCATTACAAGCTCTTTCTTAGAACAATTATTCTTTTACATTTACTCGAACTACGCGCAAGGGTTTGATTTCATTTTTTAAATGAATACGTAGGCAATCCCTCACGGGATACAACCCATTGAATTGTCTTAAATGTAAATAGAAGGACATTTGCAATTGCATTTGAAATTCGACAAGAATAATCATGGAAAATCATAACGGTTTCATAACCACTTAACCTTTTTATTCCATTTCTTTAATAATAATAGTACGTTAAATAACAAAACTAATAGGCTAGGATTCTAAAAACCCGAATTTCTTACAATAATAATAATAATAAATAATAATAAAGACTTAGGCTACTCTTCCATCTTCCCTTTGCCTTTGTCATTTTTGTCAAATTTCTTGTCCCGACCTCGAGCCGGGCGCTCCTGCGCTATCTCAGACCTAATAACCAACGGTCTCTCTCATGGTCTTGCTTTACCATTCTTGTCAACCACCATCTTGACAGCAGGAGAAGTCTTTTGTTTCTTTGACGGATGAACAACTCGAAATCCAGCTTCTTCCTCTCCCTCGGTCAAGTGCTTATCTTTCTCCTTTTCCACCTCGTGAACCTTGTAGTCAAAAGGCTCGCGCTTCCTTAATCTCTCACGCTCCTCCGGAGTAGTAACTTTCCTCCACCGCAGATAAGAATCCGACACCAATAGAGCACTAACAGAAGAATTCAAGAACCAAATGTTCCTCTGCGCCCATTTGATGGCCCATTCTCTTCGACTCTCAGTAGTAAGCACCACGGCAGTCTGTGGGACAATGTCAAGCTTCGGAATCATCAGATTCAATCCGACCTACCTCATCAATCTCTCCGGGAAGATGCATATCATAAACTCCAAGCCGGGAATGCGAACAGATCGGGTTGGATCCAAAGACGATACTCCAGTGACAGATTTGAGATGCCACCATGGTACGATCCATCTAATTAAAGGGCCATCTTCACTCTTCAATTTGTTTTCCCAGTAATTGCAAACTCGAATGAAGTCCACCATGTAAAGCCTGGTCCTCATTGCAATTGAGCGAGCATGATAAGTAGGAACATTAACTGGGGGCTCGATCAATCGAAGACGCTCCATAAGCCAGACCTACCAGAAGCAGGAATTAGAAAAAAAAACGAAGAAAAAAAAAACAAAAAAAAAACAAAAAAAAAAAGATAAAAGAAACAAAAAAAAAATTCTTTTACCTGCAATATAATGGGACTTCCCAAATAAGGAAGGTCGCGATTGGCTTTCCTGTTATCTAAACCCAATAGGATCTCTCCTAAACACAGACAAGCTGGGCTCCTGCGTAGCTCCATTTGCTCAATCACGCTCAAGTAACGAGGGTCGCCTCTCAAATCCTCATCAACATGCCCTTGAAGGACATATACATGTAATAGGCAAAACCCGAATACCCTTCGCCTCGCAACATAAGAGATAGTGGGATCTGCCCTATTGATGAATCGATCGATGAAATCCAACATTCGCACTCCTTTAGAAGTCACAAGATGGTCCACATCGGCTCTTGCCAACCCAAGCAAGTCTCTAAACTTGTTCTTATATGCTTGAGAAGTGGAGGGAATAGCAGGCGAGTGTTCCGGGTCCCAACCACCAATCGTAGCAATTTCTTCGGGAAATGGGCAAATGTCGCCTCTAGGGAGGGCAAATACGTGATAATTCGGGTCCCAATAATCAAGACAAGCATCTAGAAATGGTTTGACTAACTTGATCAACTTCAAGCTCAAAAGCGATCCAAAATTATAAGCACCCATGTCGGGTTTCTCCGCATTAGAGAACTCATTTGTCCATTCTTTTTGACGAATTTCGAGAGTATTCATGATGTATGCTTATTTTGGGAGCTTTATGTAATAAGACGAAGAGAGGTGGAAGAATTATGTGAATAAAACCTCCCTCAACGTCTCTATTTATACTAAAAGCTGTTTCCTAAAATCCGTCAGGACGGATGCACTAGGGAACAGGCGCAGCACCTGCTGCGCCTCTTCGAAGGGACGCAGCTCTTGCAGCGCCTCTTCCTCAGCCTTCTTTCTGTGATTTTCCGCGTTGGATCTTTCCTAAACTCCTCAACGAATAATTTCCTATTCATAGGGGTTATTATTTTGGTAAATACGTTAAGTTGCCATATTTCGTGTTTCCTAATTTCACGGGCACGAATTTCGAGGCGATATCGACATTTTCGTCATCATAGCACGCTTATCCATTTCTTTTTTTACATTTTCTTTTGGTGAATGATTTCACCAATTTATTCATTTTCAAACTTATACATTTCTTTTTTAATTTTCTTTTTGGGGAATCATTTCACTCCCGTTCCACACTTATATGTTTCTATTTTTCAGTTTTTTAGGGGGTAGCCCTCCTTACCGTCCGGTCATTTCCGGCAAAATTTTTACGTTTTTCGCGTTTTCGAGTCATGGTTTTGTGCTAATTTAGGCCATGTGTACAAATTCATGTTCTATGTGATTTATATGTAAATTTCGGCAGCATGACGGCGCAAACCGTCATCTACCAAACCTGTTCAAAGCTAACCTGCAGGTACAAACAAAGCAACCTAGCAGCAAAGGCACTCGGGCCATCATATATACAACCAAGAGAGGACATGTACACCAAACTGGGGGCTCGAGCCCCAAAACAAAGTCTGAATGTCCAAAATGTAGAAACAACAAAAAAAGCTACTGCTGGTTGCCGTCTAGCTCGGCAACTCTCGCCTCGAGAGCAGCAACCTCGGCGTCGCGGACCTCGAGCTCCCTTAGCAGGCGAGCTGTCTCCTCCCGGGACTGGGCAAGCTCTCGCTCCAGCTCGGGCTCCCTCTGCTAACAACAAGAATTGGCTCATGTCAATCATTTCAAACATAAGGAAGATTAGAAAAATTCAAAAATTAAGTAAGCGGAAGGTTCATACCTGACGTCCTCAGCCGCCAACAAAAGCCTCGACGGCAGTAGCCCGCAGCCGGTTGGCTACCCCCATAAAGCCACGAACCGGGATGGCGCAACCTGCATTTCAAAAGAAAAGATTCTTAATGATTGGACAAACTCAGGCAAATATGTTCTTACACAAAATTATACAAGTTAGGAGACTCACCCTCTGAATTAGATGCTGCCACTCGTCCAAGCTAGCATCTCTCACCGCCACATCAAAGTCACGCAGCTCGAAAATCGTCATCATCCCTGTCGCGTTAGTGTACTCAAGGGTCTCGGGGTACTCTGGGGGCACGATGCCCGCCGCCTCGACCTCCTGCAAAGTTAAGTGATTTCCATTAACCGATGATCATTCATCGTGTTCTCAAAATAATCAAAAATAAAAGAGGACAAAGAACTTACCACAACTGGACAGTATGCCAACCTCCCGTAGAGGAACGCCGAGTAGTCCTCACCAGGAAGGAGGGCGTCGTCACCGACGCCAGCAATGTCAGCCTCCCTCTCAGCCTCAAATGGCTCCCTAAACATCATCGGAGGAGGATCGATGGGAACCGTCAAGATATCCCGAGAGCACTGACAAGCCAAACGCTCACCCAAGTACCACACAGGACGCATCGTCGTCTTCAGCAGCAACCAGCTCGATCTCCTAGGTCGAAGGACCTTAGCCACATAGGGAGGAGCGCCAGCGTACTCCACCCAAGGCCTGGGCAGCCACTAAGAAAAGCAAACGAAGGGTCATTCTTATGATCAGTTCTGGAAAAGTAAAAAAAAAACGAACCAAGGTGAAGTACTCACGCGATCCAACTGAAGAGCGTTCACCTCCCGCCGACAGACGTCGTGGAAGGAACATCGACTCCTCGTACGACACATCACCCAATCCCGCACAACGAGATAGGCCTTCTCCACCGGCTCCGTCCTCTTAGGCGCGAGGCCCGGAAAGTAGGAGTACACCCACGCCTGTAAAACAAGATAGTCAATAACGATCTTTCGTGATTTCACAGATAAGGAAATGATCTTTCATGAAATGAAATGAAGGTTCATACCTCCAACAGCAGTCTAGGGCCGACAGCAGCAAGAGAAGTCCTCTTCTCCATCAACTCCGGACGAACCATGGCCCTCATAAAGCGGATGAGTACCGCAAAACCTGCAGGTGACCCAGTCCCAACGGCTTAGGGAGCTCAGGTCAGAAAGATGTTAGAAATCTATATCTCATTATTTAACATATTCTTATATGTTTCAAATTTATTTAGTCATAAAATAAATTGCAAATCTTATGCATGCAAAGAAAAACAAAAGAGATAAGAAAATCAATTTCTCACCAAATAAATTTCGGTCAAATGGGCACCAACAAGATCTCCTTCTTGTTAGTTCTTGAGCTTTCCAATATTGGATGAACATACAAGACCTCAAAATAGAAGCCCTCCAATTAGTTGCACCCAAGACAATCCCTTAATCCCACAAACTAATATGTACTAGATATTTATATTGTGGTTTACCTTAAAATTTATTACTAACACTCATATATTACATTAATAATTTTAGTAATCTTTCATGAACAATTTGGATTAAAATCTCACCTTTTTGATGAAGATTAAAGAGAGAGAAGAGAGAAAATGCATGAACATTTTGCATGTGATATGAGAATGAATGATGATGAGAAAATTAAATCCACTTACCCATAGAGGGTTCACGGTTGGATTAAAGAAAATAGGGCATCTATTTTCACTTTTTGTCTTCACAAGAAATAGATGTGTAAGAGTAGGTGTAAGGCTAGTTGTAGGTAGGCATCATCATGCCATTTTATTAAATAAAAAAAAACAACCAAAACCCACTAACTCCTTCTATATTTCGGTCCATATATACATAAAATGGACTACCATTTTATTTTGTCAATTTGTCATTTGTCACACAATATGTCACATGTAGTATGATACATGTTACTAATTAATTAAATGCATATTTATCACATAAATATCATTTTATAAATTAATTAAATTACATTCAACAAATTGACTAGTGATACTTGATCACATAAATAAAATGGGTCATATAATTATAATTCACAACATCTTGTAATTATAATCAACCATTCATTCTTATCTTTATTGTTTCTCAAACAATAAACAATTTTAGTAATAAAACATTTTATTTACTAAAAATAAATCTTATTTAATCCCATTACAATAAGATATCAATATTCTCTCTCACAAATTGAATTGTTCAATTTTAAGGAATTAATTAATCTGTATCGGTATACAATTAATTAACCTTTTCAATTAAGGGAATCGTCCTTTAGGTGTGACCTCAAGGGATCAACTGGTCACCACCGTCGCACGACAGTAATGTCAAACTCTAGCCAGCCAATCATTACCGATATGTGTGGACCAGTTGACTATATATATATATTATGTATCATCCCTTCCGTATTCTTGTAATGAGATTTAATAATGATATTTAAATCATGTGATCGCACTATTGTTGAGGACACATTTCCCAACAATCTCCCACTTGTCCTCGACAAGTGTGCGTCACCAATTCTCTTGTCCAATTACTATCTCCCACTCAATGCAAGGTGTCTTTCGGTTCGTACTTGCAAGTGATCATATCGAGAGTGGTTTCCTCGATCTGGAGAATAACGGATTGACCGGATTTATCTATCATAGATACCTTCCGAGCGTGGCCACGCATTTCCAGTTCATTACTCCTCGAGTGGCCCTGAGATATTGTTTTAACGACGACAAGGGGTGGACAATTCCTATCGCACTTATTCCCTTCGACTAGTCACAGCCATCATAACCCAAAATATGCCCATTTGACCCCATTTACGAAGGTCGTAGTAACACAAATCAAAGTTAATCTGAAACTGTGCCATCTTAGGTGAACAGTCTTTAGTCAAAAGAATCGACTCATTAGAATACTATAGTAGCTCTTGCCACGACCAGGCTTTATAAATTTGCCAGAACTCTATAAGCGGTCACTGCCCGACAAAGTGTTCCTAACAGTCTGCCTATGTGATCGACTAGTCATCTCACATGACTCTATGGCACTTGAACTTGCCATCAATCGCATCACACTCTAGTCACTTCGAGACGTCACCTCATACAAGCGACTATGGGCTAATACTATTTTAATCCGGGTTCACTTTAACGGGGTTCAACGTTGTCTCTACAACCCGTTTCGATGTAACAAAGTATAACAAAAGAGTTTTAAAGTAAAACTCGAACGACAAATGCGATTATCACATATAAATAGTCAATGCCTGATTACTATTTCATGTTCTATAATCTAATTTGATCTTGTACGTAGTTGTTCATTTCAATTCAATTGAAATGACATGACTCATCATGTTTAGCCTTTGAGAAGGCTTTGGTTAGTAGGTTTTATCAACTTCTTGTACCTTACTCAACCTTACTACATACTCGTTTTCCTTTGTAATGTATACATTTGCATTACAAAAATTTCTGAGTACGTATCGAGATCCAGTCAAGACATAGGCCCTCTAGCCTAAGAATAGCTCCCACTGTTTTCACAGTGTGCGGGACTCATCCTTCTTGCACATCTCATGATTGCAAGTGTACTCAATTTCCTTTATAAATATCTCTCATTGTTCTTTATTGCCTAGAACGATTCTAGAAAATCTACTTCTTAATTAACATTGCCACAATGGTATCTTAACCATCCTAATGTGTTTTGATTATGGTTTTGTCGGAAACCATGCGCAATCTCAATTGTCAATTGTCACTTGTGTAACACCCTTACACAAAATTGCATCATAAACACTTTGCTTTACTTCCTTAATGCTTCTGCAAGCACTTAAGGGTAATCTTTATGGCTTACTTGGTAAAGATTACTTAAATTCGATTTTGAAAACAATTCATCATACTCAAAGTATATGAAGTGTTATACATCATTTCCCTTTTAATTGATTCGGCAACGGAAGCAAATGGAATCAATCAAATGTGTTCAATTTAATTGAACTAGTCATGAATCTTATCAACATAAGACTTCTTATTGACGCCAATATCATGTGGATTTATCTTCATAAAACCAGATATTCAGATGTATTATATTACTCCAAAAGTCTTAAATCATTCCTAATGATCAATATGTCATCCACATATCGGACTAAATAAAGTTTCCGTAACTCCCACTAAACTCCATGTATAAAAAAACAACTTCTCGTCTTATCGAGAAAAGTTTTATAACATGATCAAAACATTGATTCCAACTCATTGATGTCCTACTTAAGATCCTCTCTTAAGTTTCACATTATCTTAGGATTGCAAGAATCTATAAAACTCATGACATGTATTGAATACATTCCTTCTATTGAAGAAGTGGGTTTTAGATTCACTTGCTGTGTGCATATCCTTATAATGAAACACAATCCCTAAGAAGATCCAAATAAACTTAAGCATTTCAATTAGTGCAAAACCCTTTGCAACCAATCTTGCTTTGAAATATCTCTTTATTAGTGCAAAACCCTTTGTCACTAATCAAGCCTTTTAATTTCGTATTTTCATGGCTCTAAGCCTTGTATTGAGTTGTGACTTAAACACTCTCATGTAAGTCATATGTTCATTACTTTCTAGAAGTAATCAACTTTGAATCAAACGATTTCTTTTGTAAGTTATAAGCTCTTTACTTTCTTAAAAGTAGCATGAATTCATCATTTTCAACAAGTGACGAATTTTAACCTCCTAGGTTTTAAAGAAACAACATCTTACAAAACGTCTCATGTAGCCAAGAAAGACCAGTTTCTTGCGACATAACATTGTTTGTGGCTCTTGAATAATTTTCTACCACTCTGTCTTCTAGAAATAAACTTGTATTTTAGAAAGACAGCTTCACGAGCCACAAACCCGGTGTACTCGTGATAATTGGAAAGGAAAAATGAGCATCTGTTTCTTGTGAAAACTTACAAACATGGTACCTTACCATATCATATCTCATATGATTTAGTGGAAAAATAATTTAGACAAAAATGATAAACTCCCCAAAAGGATCAAGTAACTCAAAGTAACTTGATCGTATAGCGTTTGAATTCTTATCCAATCACACATTATTCCATAATGCATGCTAAGAGAGATTAACTTGTGATACTATATCACATTTCCTTTGGCTTATATCAAAGTCTTCACTTGGATAATCCCATCACGACTAAATCGTGCTTCTTTGAACTTTTGAAATTCTTCAAAGATTTCTCTATTTACCTTATTAAGTGAACACATTAGTGTCAACCTAAATCGTTGGTAAAAGAAAATGATCAACCTATTTTGGATCAATGATTTACAACCTCGATCTCCTTTTCAACCAAAAGGCACGAGACATCTTGCTTTGAATACAAGATACGCATATACCATTAACAATCTAATGGTTTCAAGAGTACTCGAAAACTCTTTGCGTTCATCATTCCAAAATTTAAGGTTTAATCTTGGGTTACCAATATGAGTCTTGCATCATCTTCATGATATATCATTCTAGTTTGGTTTAGAATATTATCACCTTGATAATGGGCTAGCCATACATCAAATTGTGGTGTATAGGGTCACAAAAGTGAAAACCTCTTTTGTATCTTAACAAGTTTATATTCTTATTTAGCGTTTATGCACTTAATAGTCACAATTAAGTACAACTTTAAATCCAAAAACTAGATTGAGTACACAATTACTCTATCTCTCGACATTATTGTTGCTAGTCGTCATATTCTAATCATCCTATGTATCAAGTACAAATGATGAAAACCACCACCGGTTTCTAATATTGACGAAGTAGTACTAGCAAAATTTATTTTTAATCAAATAAACATTTAAAGAAGAAGGTCCCATTAGATGTCCCACAACTAACTTGTTGATTCTTCAATAATTTGGGGTAGTTTCCTTTCTTGTGTCCAACATTTAAGACAATGGAAACTTTATTGGTCAATAATTGATAGGTTTAGTATCGTCATTTCTCAATGACTTTACTTTTAACATTACCTTGTATCAATTCCATTATTATCTTTACTTCTTGAACCTCGTCCTCATCTTAACGGTTTAAGAGAATGCTCCCACTCATTTCAATGAGTCTTTGCTTTGAGAAGCAAAATTGAATTAATGAAGATTACTCTTCATTTGTTCGTTTTAGTCTTAAAACTTTCATTGAAGTAGTTGCGCTATTTTGGTCAATTACGAATTCTGACAAAACTAATTACCAAAATAATTTATCGCTTCAAGGTACTTAATTCAATTAAGTATATGAAAAACAATCCATTGTAAGTAGATGTGTTAGTCAAGAATCAAAACCCTGTTTGATAATGAACAACTTTTATCTATACTCTCCACAAGAGATCCTTCCAATGGATAAAACGAGGTTTTTAGAAGAAAAATTCAAATTTTGTCTTTAGTTACGATGTTTTAATGGAGGTTTTTGAAAAAAAAAAAATCGAAATGATATCGTATATGAATTGTGGTAAAGAAATAGAACAATATAATAACGGAATAGTGGAAAGCTTAACATTTATCGTTTTAATAATACTTGTAAATAACAAGTAAAGCATTTACATAGTGACCTCTACCCAACTATGATAAATGATTCCGAGATCCAAATTCATATTAACTTGGGCACGGGATAGCCGATGGAACCCTTATCAATATAACTCGGTGGACTAACTCTTTAATCGATTCTACTTTTAGAACTCTCGGTCGATAAAATTACTCTAATATTTATCTATAGCCCGGAACACATGCGGCTACGGTCGCGAATACTTCCGTTGAGCTCAATCCAAATTTCGAATAAATGTGTCCATGATCCAAACCCACATTAACTTGGGCACGGGATAGCCGATGGAACCCTCATCAACATGAATTCGGTGGATAGACATTTATCACCCACTTGAAGGAAATGTAGATTCATATACATATTTAACATACTCATATATGTCTAATTAATTTGTCATAAAATTAAAATGGATCTTATGCATGCAAACAATAATATAAATAGAGGAGAAATCATGTCCTTACAAAATGGATTTCGGCTATTAGGGCACAAGAGAGATCACCTATCTCTTCTTGTTCTTGAGCTATTCCAATGGAAGAACAAAGATCTAAGTGCAAGATCTCTCCCTATGCTTAATACCCAAGGCTTCTCTTAATTTAATTAATATTACAAAACTAGTATAATATTAATCAATGGTGAAAAATGGAACCAAAAATATTTATAAACTCTTATCTTATTTTCGGTTTTTAGAGAGATGATGAGGAGGATTTTATTCTCTCTAAAACTAGTATTTTTGGATGAGTTAGTAGAATGAATTAATCTCTAACACATTTTAGAGTAATAGGTAAATTAAATTGAAAAACCAATGATGGTTTTTCACTTAAAAAACCGGGTAGAAGGGAAGGCTTTTAGGGGAGCCAATGCATGAACACTTTTGTCTTCACAAGGAGTAGTAGGGTTGCATGGCTATAAAGCAAAACAATCATTATGTTTAGCTACTAATTAAACAATTAATTAGCTTAATCCCCTTCCTATATTTCGGTCCATTTGGTAATATGGAATCCATATTATTTTTGTCAATTGTCTATATGTTACATGTCACATGTCACATATATTTGTTATGTAATTTTTAGCTTATTAAAAATCAACGCATTAATAAAAATACGTTACATACAAAAATCGACTCAGTAATATCACAATTACTAGTACCAAAATATTTTACCAATTATAAATTACAACTGATTGTATTTATAACAATTCATTCAATTTTAATTGTTACATTAAACAATTATTTCATCCGAGTAATGATACAATTCAATCACTCAGACCGTATCATTTTTAATCATATTTTAATATGATACGTAAATTTTACTTCCAAAATCGTCCGTCAATTTTCAAATAATTTAATTAACTCGTAACATTATACGATTAATTAAATAATCAATTAAGAGTATTGCCCTTTAGGTATGACCTAGGGGGTCAACTGATCACCACCGTCACACGACAGTAATGTCAAACTCTAGTCAGCCAATCATTACCGATATATGTTGACGGTTGATGATAACAATATTACTTCCCAATTGTATTCTTAAAATGAGATTTAATAATGATATTTAAATCACGTGATCGCACTATTGTTGAGGACACATTTCCCAACAATCTCCCACTTGTCCTCGACAAGTGTGCGTCACCAATTCTCTTGTCCTATTACTATCTCCCACTCAATGCAAGGTGTCTTTCAGGTCGTACTTGCAAGTGATCATATCGAGAGTGGTTTCCTCGATCTGGAGAATAACTGATTGACCGGATTTATCCACTCTGGATACCTTCCGAGCGTGGCCACGCATTTCCAGTTCATTACTCCTCGAGTGGCCCTGAGATATTGTTATAACCCTGACTAGGGGTGGACAATTCCTATCGCACTCATTCCCTTCGACAAGCCACAGCCATCATAACCCAAAATATGCCCATTTGACCCCATTTACGAAGGTCGTAGTAACACAAATCAAAGTTAATCTGAAACTGTGCCATCTTAGGTGAATAGTCTTTAGTCAAAAGAATCGACTCATTTTGAATACTATAGTAGCTCTCGCCACGACCAGGCTATATAAATTTGCCAGAACTCTATAAGCGGTCATTAGGCCCGACAAAATGTTCCTAACAATCTGCCTATGTGATCGACTAGTCATCTCTCATGACTGTATGGCACTTGAACTTGCCATCAATCGCCTCACACTCTAGTCACTTCGAGACGTCACCTCATATAAGTAACTATGGGCAAAAACAATGTTAATCCATGTTCACTTTAACGGGGTTCAATTGTCTCTACAACCCGTTTGGATATAACAATGTTCAAGGTGAGTTAATAATAACTCAAACGACAAGTGTCGACATCACACTCGGGTAGTCAATATCATATTACAACCTTGTGATGTTTATCATAAGTGTAAACACTCATTGATTGCAATAGAAGTTTAACATCCCATGTGTCCATGTGTTCAAACTTCTTACACTTGCTTCTTCCTTTATATTCATGTTCTCTCTCATAACATGAATCTTACCAAGCACACATCAAGGTTCCCAACCTTGGTTTCGGTTCTTTAACTTGAAAGAACTTTCTTATCGATCATCTCATAACGAACGAATTTGCTATGAATAATACAATTTGCACCGATCAAGTATTTCATCCACACACATTGCACTAGGTATATGTTTTGTAGAATCTTGTAACAATTGACAAGATTATTTAGCATAGCACTTCTTATAAGTCCTAGCTTTTACTAGGAAAGATTGTTATTGAATAACCTCTTATTCAACCAAGCATCTTTCCAAAAAAAAAAAAAAAAACTTCTCATTTCTCTTTCTAGGCTTGAAAGAATTGGGATTCTCATAAATCCTCATATTGTTCTCGGATTTTCTATAATATGTGCAACTTCTTGAAACATAATAGAACATTCCGTCAAACACTGAAATCGCTCATCGGATTCTACTCGAGAATTCATGACGTTTTTATTATGGCTCACCAAGTCAATCATCATGCTCTTATGCATATGATTCATAATTGGACATGTACATGATTATTCTAATGGCGGAAACATTAGTTACTAATAATCATGAGATCAACCGTTCTCGGGTTCAATGAACTACCATGATTTGCTAATGGTAATCCCATTTTTCATTCATATGAATAACCTATGTAAATGTTGATACGATGTGTATCTCTTTAATACTAATCCAACATCTCATGATGTAATTGGATTCATCATTGTCCATTTTCATCCAGAATTGAAAACTCAAAAGCTTCTTTATGAAAGAAGGTATTAGCTCGTCATTCTTTAATGAGTAATGAGTTTTATACATTCAAGGATGATAGCTCCCACTAAATTCCATGTCTTCACATGAGAATTTCCCAACTCCCACTCAATTCTACATATTTCAAAATTGACTTCTCAATCGAAATTTGTCAAGAATATAAATATAAATCGCTTTGCCAAGTTACTAGGATAAAACCATATATGTTCCCATCATATCCTTTCAAAATGCCTATTTTGAAGTGGTCTCATCTCAACCTTACGGAAAGAGATTTCAAATCTCTAACCCACTCATGTCATAATGATGTGTAGCAATGTCATTATTCAAATACAAATAATATTTAGAATAGGTCCTTTGGAATACCCTTTCGGAAGGAGGTTTAACCATTTCATAGCGAGGTTAAACAATGACATTTGCGTGGTTAAAACGTTGGCTATTGAAGATATCGGAATATCAATCTTTGCAACTTGATCATAACTAGTATGTTACTATGATTCATTTAGGCTCTTAAGTAAAACTCATGATTGAAACTATTGGTCAATTGATTCATAACCTTAGTCAAAAGCTTGTTAAGACTTTACATTAGTCATTTTTCTTCCAAAACTTCTTTTGGTCTCCTCGTGTAGTAATCTTGAGAATAAACTTTTATGATTACTTCACTTGGTCTCTTAAGTCATTTAGAACTAACTCGAGACTATAGATCTCATCTATTTGGTATACTATGTAAATAGATATACCTTCATTCAAATCATTCTCTCTTGCGTAGATCTTCATTTACACAAGTACACAATTATATCTTGCCTTGTGGGTTGTGTTGTGTCCTCATTTTTCTCCCACTCTATCTTTAGAATGAATACACTAAACATTCAAAGATAGCATATGAGACACAAATTAATGATGTTGAAGTATAAGGAGAACTACCTCATAGGTTGACTAATAAAGAAAAAGGATTTCATATATGTACTTGGTGATTGACATTCCTTAAAGAGAGTTCATAGACTCAAAATCGCTTTATAAATGATCATACACAAGCATTAAGCATGTGGACATATAATGAAACCCGTCATTACATTTGTCTATTAGATCATTTTAAGTGAATAATCTTATGTTTCAAAACGCAAGCAATTTAAAGATGAAACTTAGAACATTAAAAGGATAAATGATAAAACGGGTGACTTGGGTTGCAAACCAAGTCACCATCATCCAAAATACAAACCATTATCCAAAATACCTTTCCATGTCGAACACGGAAACTTAAAGTTCTAAAAATTCAAAACATAACTTAAAATAAGACAATGAAAAACAAAGCTCCATAAAAGCTATCCTTAGCTTCTCCATGGTTTATCATGCTTGTTTTTCTTTTCCCTTGTCTTTGCTTGGTGGAGGCCCTATTTACAATAAAAAGGGAGATACATTATCACAACTTTGCATCATAATACCATAGTTGAATTAGAAACATAAAAGAAGGTTAGTCATTTACCTCTTTGGAGTGATCTTTCCAGCTTTGATATCACCAAGGTATTTGGAACAATTCCTCTTCCAATGTCCCATGCCATTACAATAATGGCATTTGTCAAGAGGACCCTTCTTGACTTTGGAGGTGCTAGCTTCACAAGACTTAGCTTTGGTGAATGTGGGAGCTTGCTTCTTGCCCTTTCTCCCATTCTTCTTGAACTTCCCCTTACTCTTAGTGCTTATGTTAAGCACATCCTTGGGAGGGTTCACATTTAACCCCATGTCCCTCTCGGCTTGCACAAGTAACTTGTGCAATTCCTCAAGAGACACATCCTTGTCTTGCATATTGAAATTCACCCGGAATTGCACATATGCCTTAACTTTAGACAAGGAGTGTAGAATCCTATCTACGATGAGTTCTTTGGGGATTTCAACCTTTTGAATCTTCAAGGTCTCGACAAGCTCCATGAGTTTGAGCACATGAGGGCTAACCTTTTGGCCCTCTTTGAAGTCGAGATCAAAGAATGCCGCGACCGCCTCATATTGGACGATCCGCGGAGTTTGTGAAAACATGGTCACAAGTTTGGAGTAAATCTCATTAGCATTGCCCATTTTGAAGGCTCTCCTTTGGAGTTCCGCCTCCATCGCAAATATCAATACATTTTTCATTGCGGCGGACTCCTTTTGGTAAGCCTCATAGGCTTCCCTAGTGGCCGCGGTGGACCTAGTGGAGGGCTCGGGTGGAGAGGCCTCGGTAAGGTAACGAAGCTTGTCGTCACCCTCGGCGGCTAATTTGAGTTGGGCATCCCACTCGGAGAAATTTGACCCATTCTTTTCAAGTTTACATCGATCCATAAAGGATCGGAGCCAAGATGAAGTAGCGAGTGGTGTAGCATTAGGAGTTGGTGTTGCCATTTGTTATGAATAAGAAGTGGTCTACAAAACAAAATATAAGGAGTAAAACAATTGTCGTTTTAATTATACTCGTAAAAATGTATGATTTAAACAAGTTTTAAGCATTTTTCTAGTGACCTCTACCCAACTAGATAAATGATTCCAAGACCCAAATTCATATCGATTTAGGCACGGTAGGGCCGATTCATCCTTTATCAATATAACTCGGTGGATTAACGTTTAATCGATTCTACTCTTAGAACTCTTGGTCGATAATATTACATTAACATATATCTTTAGCCCAAAACACATTTGACAAGGGCACGGTAGGGCCGATACATCCCTTATCAAAAACTTTTTGTTGAGGTCAATCCAAATTTCGAATAAATGTGTCCATGATCCAAATCCATATCAACTTGGGCACGGTAGGGCCGATACATCCCTTATCAACATGAATTCGGTGGATTAACATTCATCACCCACTTCCCCTACGTAACAAGGTTTGTACCCGGTAGGGCCGAGTGCACTCCCTCGCGAAATAGGTTTTCATGGTTTCTACTATTTGGTAAGGCTATATCTCAATTAATTGTTTTAGCGAGAGGTCATGTCAATTTATTATCTATCACGTTTTAAGTGAACTAAAGCGGTGAACTACGATAATTCTAATTGACACGGTCGATAAACTCGATAAATAAGACAATGCATGTTTAGTTATGGCGATTTAGCGATGCATGTGACATAAAATAAAATGCAAGCATAAAATAAATAAATAAATCCTAGTATGGCCTTTCCTAAAATAGAAAAACTATTAATCTATTACATATTCGGAAACCAACTCCATTGGTCCCTTGAACTTCGGTTGTGGCACACATCTCGAGGTAACACCGTCTTTATGTATCGCCATTCTTGAAGAAATCCGTCTTTTGGAACTCCGGAATGAATAAAATTACATAATAAATTACATAATTCCTATTATACATTTGTAACTAAAATAAAATAAATCTATTAAATTACAAAACGGTGATACGAGATCACAATAAAAATTACAACCGAATCGATATTCCCATTCATTTCGGGAAATACCAATTAAAATCTAAGGCCATACTAAGTAAAATTACATAATTCAAAATTACATAAATTAAAATTATGACAATAATAAAGAAAAATGCAACATTATAATATGTATGAACATGCTCAATTTTTTATGCTAAATCGCCTTTTAATTAGCCAATATCGTATATTACTCGGTTTTTACGGATTTGCGTGATTTCAACATTTTATAATCACAAAAATGCATAAACTCATATTTATGCATGAGTTAATTACCCTAACCTCTTAGGACTCAAAATATAGTCTCCACTAGTAATTTGACCATAATTAACTTTTATTTACAAAATTGTTCATAAAAGGACCAAAATTACAAAAATAAGCTATTAAACTTCAAATAAATCACAAAAATTTCAAATAAATTCAAAATTTGAAATTTAAATTCATGAACATTCTGGAAAAATTCCATGACACTCATAATGTTCAAAATCTTAGGTTAAAAATTTGAAAATTTTAGGAAAAACAATGTTGCGGTTTATCGATATTTAATAAAATAATCATAAAAACATGGAAAAATTATTTTCACTAACTTTTCAATTTTAGATCTGAAAAAGTGACTAAAATGCAACATTAGACGTTTTTCCTAAGTCATAGATTATATTTTATTAATTTTCATTAATAATGTCACTATTTATGCCATTTTTCTTCAAAAATTCATAAATCATGCTAAAAGACTTCTTTATAGCCAATTATTTTACACACATCTTGTAAAATTGCATGTGACAACATATAAATTTTCTATGACCAGATTCGAAATTTAACTCTTATTAACCTATTTTTCTCTTAAATCCATATTTAATAATGAAAAATTCATTTTTCGAGCATAACAAGTGCAAAAATTATTTATCTCAAAATAATATATGTAACAACATATCCAAAAACCAACTTAAAATTCGAAGTATAGCTAATTTTCGACCAAAAATGACATTTTTACTCATAAAATCACATTTAAATGCCATTATTATTAAATATGAACAATAAAAATCCGAAAAATTAACCAAAATATCCTAAAACACTTTAGGACCAGAAATATTAACATGCATGTAATTATTTCGTGATATATCATAATAACACAAATTTTACAAGTTTTATTTTGTTATTCATATAACTCGGAAAAACTTTTAACCAATTTGCATGCAAACAACCGTGGCTCTTGATACCGATTGAAGGAAATGTAGATTCATATACATATTTAACATACTCATATATGTCTAATTAATTTGTCATAAAATTAAAATGGATCTTATGCATGCAAACAATAATATAAATAGAGGAGAAATCATGTCCTTACAAAATGGATTTTATTATTAGGGCACAAGAGAGATCACCTATCTCTTCTTGTTCTTGAGCTATTCTAATGGAAGAACAAAGATCTAAGTGCAAGATCTCTCCCTATGCTTAATACCCAAGGCTTCTCTTAATTTAATTAATATTACAAAACTAGTATAATATTAATCAATGGTGAAAAATGGAACCAAAAATATTTATAAACTCTTATCTTATTTTCGGTTTTTAGAGAGATGATGAGGAGGATTTTATTCTCTCTAAAACTAGTATTTTTGGATGAGTTAGTAGAATGAATTAATCTCTAACACATTTTAGAGTAATAGGTAAATTAAATTGAAAAACCAATGATGGTTTTTCACTTAAAAACCGGGTAGAAGGGAAGGCTTTTAGGGGAGCCAATGCATGAACACTTTTGTCTTCACAAGGAGTAGTAGGGTTGCATGGCTATAAAGCAAAACAATCATTATGTTTAGCTACTAATTAAACAATTAATTAGCTTAATCCCCTTCCTATATTTCGGTCCATTTGGTAATATGGAATCCATATTATTTTTGTCAATTGTCTATATGTTACATGTCACATGTCACATATATTTGTTATGTAATTTTTAGCTTATTAAAAATCAACGCATTAATAAAAATACGTTACATACAAAAATCGACTCAGTAATATCACAATTACTAGTACCAAAATATTTTACCAATTATAAATTACAACTGATTGTATTTATAACAATTCATTCAATTTTAATTGTTACATTAAACAATTATTTCATCCGAGTAATGATACAATTCAATCACTCAGACCGTATCATTTTTAATCATATTTTAATATGATACGTAAATTTTACTTCCAAAATCGTCCGTCAATTTTCAAATAATTTAATTAACTCGTAACATTATACGATTAATTAAATAATCAATTAAGAGTATTGCCCTTTAGGTATGACCTAGGGGTCAATCGATCACCACCGTCACACGACAGTAATGTCAAACTCTAGTCAGCCAATCATTACCGATATATGTTGACCAGTTGACAGTAACAATATTACTTCCCAATTGTATTCTTAAAATGAGATTTAATAATGATATTTAAATCACGTGATCGCACTATTGTTGAGGACACATTTCCCAACACCACTTCCCCTACGTAACAAGGTTTGTACCCCGGGATGGCCGAGTGCACTCCCTCGCGAAATAGGTTTTCATGGTTTCTACTATTTGGTAAGGCTATGTCTCAATTGTTTATTTTAGCAAGAGGTCATGTCAATTTATTATCTATCACGTTTTAAGTGAACTAAAGCGGTGAACTACAATAATTTTAATTGATACGGTCGATGATCTCGATAAAATGATAATGCATGTTTTAGTTATGGCGATTTAGCGATGCATGCGACATATAAATAAAATGCAAAGCATAAATTAAATCCTAGTATGACCTTCCTAAAATAGAAAATCTAATTAACTATTACATATTCGGAAACCAACTCCATTGGTCCCTTGAACTTCGGTTGAGGCACGCATCTCGGGGTAACACCGTCTTTATGTATCGCCATCTTGAAGAAATCCGTCTTTGGGAACTCCGAAATGAATAAAATTACATAATAAATTACATAATTTCCTATTATACATTTTTAATTAAAATAAAAATAAATCTATTAAATTACAAAACGGTGATACGAGATCACAATAAATTACAACCGAATCGATATTCCCATACATTTCGGGTAATACCAATTAAAACTAAGGCCATACTAAGTAAAATTACATAATTCAAAAATTACATAAAATAAAATTATGACAATCATAAATAATATGCAGCATTATAATATGTATGAACATGCCCAATTTTATGCCAAATCGCCTTTAAGGAGCCAATATCGTTTATTACACGGTTTTTACGGATTTGCGTGATTCAACGTTTTTATAATCACAAAAATACATAAATTCATATTTATGCACAAGTTAATTACCCTAACTTCTTAGGACTCAAAAATTAGTCTCCACTAACCATTTGACCATAATTAACTCATATTTCTTATTATTGTTCATAAAAGGACTTAAAATAACAATAAAAAGCTATAAACTTCAAATAAATCACAAAATTTAAAATAAATTTGAAATTTGAAATTTAAAACTTGTGAACATTCTGGAAAAATACCATGACACTCATAATGTTCAAAAACTTAGGTTAAAAATTTCGAAACTTATCGGGAAAAACAATGTTGCGGTTTATCGGATTTATCAATAAAAATCATAAAAACATGAGAAAAATTATATTCATCAACTTTTAAATTTTATATCTGAAAAGGATAATAAAATGCAACATGTGACGTTTTTCCTTAGTCATGGAGTATGTTTTAGCAATTTATTCACTAATTAAGTCACTATTTATGCTATTTTTCATCAAAAATCCATAAATCATGCATGAAGACTTCATTATAGCCTATTATTTTACACACATCTTGTAAAATTGCATGTGACAACATACTAAATTTCTATGACCAGATTCGAAATATTTCTCATATTAACCTATTTTTCATCTAAATCCGATTTTTATCATGAAAAAACCATTTTTCGAGCATAAGAACTCATAAAATTATGAAAATTTCCAGATCATCTAAAAATAATATATGTGAAAACATATCCAAAAACCACTGGAAAATTCGAAGTTTAGCTAATTTTCGTCCAAAAATGACATTTTTATCATAAAAATCACATTTTAATGCCAATATTATATAAAATGAACAATAAAAATCCATAAATTAACCAAAATATCCTAAATACATTTTAGGATCAGAAACTTTAACATGCATAAATTATTTTCGTGATATATCATAATATCACAAATTTACAAGTTTTGTTTGTTAATCATATAACTCGGAAAAACAATAACCGATTTGCATGCAAACAACCTTGTGCTCTTGATACCGCTTGTTAGAAATCTATATCTCATTATTTAACATATTCTTATATGTTTCAAATTTATTTAGTCATAAAATAAATTGCAAATCTTATGCATGCAAACAAAAACAAAAGAGATAAGAAAATCAATTTCTCACCAAATAAATTTCGGTCAAATGGGCACCAACCAAATCTCCTTCTTGTTAGTTCTTGAGCTTTCCAATATTGGATGAACATACATGACCTCAAAATAGAAGCCCTCCAATTAGTTGCACCCAAGACAATCCCTTAATCCCACAAACTAATATGTACTAGATATTTATATTGTGGTTTACCTTAAAATTTATTACTAACACTCATATATTACATTAATAATTTTAGTAATCTTTCATGAACAATTTGGATTAAAATCTCACCTTTTTGATGAAGATTAAAGAGAGAGAAGAGAGAAAATGCATGAACATTTTGCATGTGATATGAGAATGAATGATGATGAGAAAATTAAATCCTCTTACCCATAGAGGGTTCACGGTTGGATTAAAGAAAATAGGGCATCTATTTTCACTTTTTGTCTTCACAAGAAATAGATGTGTAAGAGTAGGTGTAAGGCTAGTTGTAGGTAGGCATCATCATGCCATTTTATTAAATAAAATAAAACAACCAAAACCCACTAACTCCTTCTATATTTCGGTCCATATATACATAAAATGGACTACCATTTTATTTTGTCAATTTGTCATTTGTCACACAATATGTCACATGTAGTATGATACATGTTACTAATTAATTAAATGCATATTTATCACATAAATATCATTTTATAAATTAATTAAAGTACATTCAACAAATTGACTAGTGATACTTGATCACATAAATAAAATGGGTCATATAATTATAATTCACAACATCTTGTAATTATAATCAACCATTCATTCTTATCTTTATTGTTTCTCAAACAATAAACAATTTTAGTAATAAAGCATTTTATTTACTAAAAATAAATCTTATTTAATCCCATTACAATAAGATATCAATATTCTCTGTCACAAATTGAATTGTTCAATTTTAAGGAATTAATTAATCTGTATCGGTATACATTTAATTAACCTTTTCAATTAAGGGAATCGTCCTTTAGGTGTGACCTCAAGGGATCAATAGGTCACCACCGTCGACGACAAGAATGTCAAACTCTAGCCAGCCAATCATTACCGATATGTGTGGACCAGTTGACTATATATATATATATTATGTATCATCCCTTCCGTATTCTTGTAATGAGATTTAATAATGATATTTAAATCATGTGATCGCACTATTGTTGAGGACACATTTCTCAACAAAAGAAAGGGAAGGAGCTTCGTCGAAAACCTCTCTCCCTTGTTTCCGAGGTAGATCGAAGACAGAAACCACCAGAGCCACAAACGGACCCTCTGCTCTGCAGTGCAGGGAGGAGGAGCCGTCTCCCTCCCCTCAATCACCATTGACGCTGGGGTCTTCCCCGCAAAGTAGTCCCGAACGTAAGAACTAGGCACCAAACCAGGTACCGCAGGTTCCTTCGGCGCCAAGTTCCAGCCGATCAACCTCCTAGCCTCAGCCGAGTCAACCCTCATGGCTGTCTCCGGCCACTCCACCCCTCAGTCCCACACGGCAGACCAGAAATCATGCCGTAGTCCTCTAACGTGACCCCCACCTCGCCAAAAGGCATGTGAAACGTGGAGGTCGTGTCCCAAAACCGGTCCAAGAAGGCTCAGACGAGACTGAGGTTAGCCCGAAGCTTCCTCCTTGCGATATCCCTCCACGCCTGCACTAAAGCACCGAACGCTCCCCGCTCGATGATGGCTCGCCCCTCAGCCGACAACCTCTCGTAGCACCCCATCGCCGTCGTATATCCCGAGAACGATCTGATATTCCCGACCTTTTGTATTGATTTGAAACAAAAGCTATCTTTAGCTCAGATGAAGAAGAAAAAGGAATGACAACAGAAATGAAAGAAGATGAATTAAGAGCGATGAATTCGATTTACCAAGCTCTTCACCGTCCTGTAGGACAGGTGACCCTCCGCAGCCCAAAGCAGGTGCCTACTAGCCCAGTTGGCCCGTCTCGGGGCCTCCTCCTCCTCAACAACCTCGTCCTCAGCAGCTGTCAGCGCAGTAGTGAAAGCCTGCTCTAACGCCTCCTCAAGCATCTGAGAAGGGTCAAGAGCAGTGTCCACGTCCATGGGACACCTCCCGGATGTAGAAGCCTCGTCGCCTGCAAAATTAAAGTGAATTTAGGCCGCGTCAAGTGACGACAAGCCTTAATTAGGGGATTTTCGAGTTTTCGGAGCTCCGAAATCGCTCTTTTCTCGCCATCCTTGGCAATTTTCCGACAAACCCTTCCGCTCATATGGTAATTTGGGTCAAGTCAAGCCTAAGTTAAAGCCTAGTCATGGGTTCGAGTCGGAATTTAGACAGCATTTCGTTATAACGGCGACTATGACCTAGGAAGTGTCCTGAAAAAGCCGTCACAAATCAAAATTACGAGATGGTAGGAAGTTTACCCATCATGAAAGGATTCCAAATACCAAGTTTCGTCACAAATGGGCAATCCTAAGGCTATTTTCGAAGCGATTTACGGTTTGGTGTGAAACCATCACAATTTCACTCAAACGCTCTAAACTCAATTAAAATTCGAAACTAAAACATGGTTATGATCCTTATACTACCAATTAGCCATTTACAAAGTCAATTTTGCAAAGCAAAATTATTTGGGGGAAAAGCCCCAAATTTTCGACTAATTAGGGTCGAAAACCCTAATTTTATCGGTCCCATTTGATCAAATACAGAAGATAAATGCAAGATTGATACACATACCTCGATTAGTCATGGCAAATGCAAGCTTTTGGATTAAATTTTGACGGAAATGGTTTGAATTTGAGAGAGAAATTAAGGATTTATATTTCGAAATAATGAAAACAACCCTTTGTTTCATTGGGTTTTTACGCAGGATTGACACGCCCAGGAAAAGACGCAGCAGGTGCTGCGCCTCTTCCAAGGGGCGCAGCTCTTGCTGCGCCTCTTCCTCAGTCCATAAGAATTTCCAAAGATTCGTTATAAGTTCGTTATTTTGTGGGCCCATCATTGGTGCGCCTCTTCCTCGATGTCATATCACATATTTGGTCTGTTCGACGTATATTCTTCACCCGGATCCGTATTTCCAAGCCAACAGCAAACTGTTGCCATGTTCTGGCAAGACCTAGCTTGTCACAACGAGCGGTTCTTCTTTGACAAGTGTTTCGACACGCCTTTATTATGTTCCCCCAGCGAGAGTACCCGGTTAGACATTCCCTCTCGAGACATGGAGATCAGTTCCCGATTATGTTCTCCCAGCGAGAGTACACGGATAGGCATTCCCTCTTGAGACATGGAGATCAACTTCGACCCCAAGCTCTTCCGAAGTTTGTTTGAAGCCGACCACAAGTATATTTCTCCCAGTAGTTCCAGACTATGTCCTGTTGTCTTCTCCCAATATCGCGTTTTTTTTCCCCTGGAGTTTCAAGGAATTTCAATTTTGGTCTCTTCTTATGGCTGGCGAGCTTTCTTACATAGTCTAATGGACTTTAACCGACCCTCCCCGATAGTCGACAGACTCTAAAATGTTCCCAACGACAGGTCCTTGGTTCAGACCCCTTGAACCGCCTCGCGTCGCCATAGTCGTCAGGTTGTAATCTTTTATTGACCTGATGGCTATACTTTGACTTTCAACTTGTCCAAGCCTCAGTCAAAGTGGGGGCTCTGTAGATACCTCATTTCTGCCCCTCCCGCAAACCACCCGGTGATGATTGGGCCGCATGTTTGGTACGCTGAACGATTTTTGACAGTTCATAAATTTATCGTCAAGGGATCGCTCAAACACTTGTGTCTACCTCTTAATTGTCATCTACGTGCCGACACGGTCGTTTTGGCAGTAATTAGAGTACATTTGGAGTCCGGGTCAAAAAAACCGTCTTCATTTTCTAAAACCGAGTCAGGATGTTCTGGAATGATCCTGATATTTCTATTCCATATTTTGCAATCTTTTAATCTTTGGTAAATAATTTCCCGTAATATTCACACAAAATATTAAGGAAAACAAGATTAATCCGTTATTCCATAACCAAAACACGGAAATCTTTCTTCCGTAGGAGGAACCCACTTGGGAAAGGATGCAGCAAGTGCTGAGCCTCTTCCAAGAGACGCAGTGCCTGCTGCGCCTCTTCCCATGTCATTTTTTGCGTATTTTTCGTATCTTTTCAGATCTTTTCGAGATTCACTTCCAAAGTTTCTCCGAAAAAACCCTACTTCCTCCGTGTGATTAGTATAAAGAGAGACCTTCGGTCTCACATATTTCTCACGTGAGTGTCCGCCCTTCTCTTCTCCCTTTGCATTCTAGACCACGTTCTTACTTTTTGGCGTCAACGTGCTTGAACTTTCGACCACGTAAGCTTGGATCCTTCGGAGTACCAGCCTCGTTTTGCATGACCGACCAATTTCACCAACTCCACATCAATCAACTTAATCAATCTTGTTCGTTTTCCTCCTAGAGGGCACTTTCGTCGTACATTCGAGTCGAGCATCACTAAACGTTAACTTAGTTCATCTCGTTTCGTCAAACATGTAAGTCTGAGGGTGTAAATCCTTCTTTTATTTATTGTTCTTTTTTATTGTATCATTATTGTAAGATTTATGTCGAAAGTATTCTTAAAACCGATTTGTAAAACCTTATTTCAAACCCTTTTTACGGATTATCAGAAGACAACCGTCGAGAAAGGACGCAGCAACTGCTGCGCCTCTTCGAAGGGACGCATTACCTGTTGCGCCTCTTCGTGAGGCTGCCGCAGTTCCTGCTTCCTTTCTTCTTCCTTGAACTTTTCTTCGTCCTATTGTTTTTCGCTTTGTTTTTAGTTGTTCATATTTCTTTTAACACGATAATTCTATATAATAATTCTAACATGTAAATAATTCATTGTTGATTAATTCGTCATTAAATCCCGACTTAAATCCCTTATAATTCATATTTGCGGGTTTTCGTCGTTAAAGTCAATCCGGTTTTTGGAGATTCGATTCATCAATATTGAGTCTCTGGAATTCTATCTTTGATATATTCTCATCTGTTATTTATCATATCCATTATTAATTCGTCATTAATAGTTTGTTTAACCTAATTATTTTGTTATTAATAATCTTATTAATCTTGTAAATAATTTGTTCTAATTAGTTTTTATTCGTGTTTTATCGTTTTTATGATCTCATTCACATGTAACTAATCTTTTAAACACTTTCATCCGAGTCAATTATTCATAATCGATCATTAAAATCACCAACGAATATTAACAATTTGCAATTCCGGCTTCACAGCCAGAACTGAGCCAAGGAACGGACGCAACAACTGTTGCGCCTCTTCCAAGGGATGCAGCTCTGCTGCGCCTGTTCCTGGTTGATTTCTGTCTCTGAACTCCCGTTTTGCCTTGACCTAGTTTATTAGTTTACGTATTAATTAACTACTAATCGTATTATCACCCTAATTCTTGTTCGTTAATTTATTTATTTATTCTTTCTCAAATTATCAGTTTTGAAAGTATTTTCGACATAAATCATTAATCCATTGTAATTATTGTAATTTTCATTATTGTATTTATTGTTGTATTTCTTTTATTGTATCACTTGTATGCTTTCACATGTAATCAATTTTAAATCTCTACGTCGACATTTATTGTATGTTAAATTACGTGATAACCAACTTAGTTAATTCTCACATGCTAGGACTAATCTATTGGATGTTGCATTGCATGCATATAAATCGATAATACATCGAGTATAGACAATTTCCCTAATCATTAGTAGATGCCGCTATCGAGGAGGGAGGGATTAGGTGTTCGATCAAAAGAACTTCCTAATTCCTACCCTTACCCTTACTCCAGATCTCTGTAAACATCCGTGTTCATTGGCATCCACGAGAGTCATTCTAGACATAGAATGCTAAGGGTAACGAGTTCTTGGTGTTCATTCACTACTTTGTGTCTTGACATGACATGAGGTATTCGAACGGTTTCCAATTTTCCACAATAAATTGGTGGCGACTCCACAAATGCAAGCGCTTGTTCCCAAGCGCCCCGTGGGCCCGCGTCCACAGTTTGGCTCAGCCCTCCCTACCGTCCGGTCATTTCCGACAAAATTTTTGCATTTTTCGCGTTTCTGAGTCATGGTTTTGCGCTAATTTAGGCCATGTGTACAAATTCATGTTCTACGTGATTTCTATGTAAATTTCGGCAGCATGACGACATAAACCGTCATCTACCAAACCTGTTCAAAGCTAACCTGCAGGTACAAACAAAGCAACCCAGCAGCAAAGGCACTCAGGCCATCATATATACAACCAAGAGAGGACATGTACACCAAACTGGGGGCTCGAGCCCCAAAACAAAGTCTGAATGTCCAAAATGTAGGTCCAAAAAATGTACAAATGTACAAAACACAGCAAAAAACAAGAAACAACAAAAAAAGTTACTGCTGGTCGCCGTCTAGCTCAGCAACTCTTGCCTCGAGAGCAGCAACCTCGGCGTTGCGGACCTCGAGCTCCCTCAGCAGGCGAACTGTCTCCTCCCAGGACTGGGCAAGCTCTCGCTCCAGCTTACGCTCCCTCTACAAACAACAAGAATTGGCTCATGTCAATCATTTCAAACATAAGGAAGATTGAAAAAATTCGAAAATGAAGTAAACGGAAGGTTCATACCTGAAGTCCTCGGCCGCCAACAAGTGCCTCGACGGCAGTAGCCCACAGCCGGTTGGCTACCCTCCATAAAGCCACGAACCAGGATGGCGCAACCTGCATTTCAAAAGAAAAGATTCTTAATGATTGGACAAACTCAGGAAAATGTGTTCTTACACAAAATTATACAAGTTAGGAGACTCACCCTCCGAATCAGATGTTGCCACTCGTCCAAGCCATCATCTCTCACCGCCACGTCAAAGTCACGCAGCTCAGAGATCGTCGTTATCCCCGTCGCGTCAGTGTACTCAAGGGTCTCGGGGTACTCTAGGGGCTCGATGCCCTCCGCCTCGACCTCCTTCAAAGTCAAGTGATTTCCATTAACCGATGATCATTCATCGTGTTCTCAAAATAATCAAAAATAAAAGAGGATAAAGCACTTACCACAACCGGCCAGTACGCCAACCTCCCATAGAGGAACGCCGAGTAGTCCTCACAAGGAAAAAGGAGGGCGTCGCCACCGACGCCAGCCAGGTCAGCCTCCCTCTCAGCTTCAGAAGGCTCCCTAAACATCGTCCGAGGAGGATCGATGGGAACCGTGAGGACATCCCGAGAGCACTGACGAGCCAAACGCTCACCCAAGTACCACACAGGACCCATCGACGTCCTCAACAGCAACCGGCACGAGCTCCTAGGTCGAAGGACCTCAGCCACAAAGGGAGGAGCGCCAGCGTACTCCACCTAAGGCCTGGGCACCCACTAAGAAAAGCAAACGAAGGGTCATTCTTATGATCAGTTCTGAAAAAGTAATAAAAAACGAACGAAGGTGAATTACTCACGCCATCCAACTGAAGAGCGTTCACCTACCGCCGACAGACGTCGTGGAAGGAACACTGACTCCTCGTACAACACATCACCCAATCCCGCACAACGGGATAAGCCTTCTACACCGGCTCCGTCCTCTTGGGCGCGAGGCCCGGAAAGTAGGAGTATACCCACGCCTGTAAAACAAGATAGTCAATAACGATCTTTCGTGATTTGATAGATAAGGAAATGATCTTTCATGAAATGAAATGAAGGTTCATACCTCCAACAGCAGTCCAGGGCCGACAGCAGTAGGAGAAGTCCCCTTGTCCATCAACTCCGGACGAACCATGGCCCTCATAAAGCGGATGAGGACCGCAAAACCAGCAGTGACCCAGTCCAAATGGCCTAGGGAGCTCAGGTCAGAAAGAAAGGGAAGGAGCTTCGTCGAAAGCCTCTCTCCCTTGTCTCCGAGGTAGATCGAAGACAGAAACCACCAGAGCCACAAACGGACCCTCTGCTCTACAGTGCAGGGAGGATGAGCCGTCTCCATACCCTCGATCACCACTGACGCCGGCGTGTTACCCGCAAAGTAGTCCCGAATGTAAGAACTAGGCACCAAACCAGGTACCGCAGCCGCCTTCGGTGCCAAGTTCCAGCCGATCACCTCCTAGCCTCAGCCGAGTCAACCCTCATGGCTGTCTCCGGCCACTCCACCACCTCAGTCCCACACGACTGACCAGAAATCATGCCGTAGTCCTCTAACGTGACCCCCACCTTACAAAAAGGCATGTGAAACGTGGAGGTCGTGTCCCAAAACCGGTCCAAGAAGGCTCGGACGAGACTGAGGTTAGCCCGAAGCTTCCTCCTCGCGACATCCCTCCACGCCTACACCAAAGCACCGAATGCTCCCCGCTCGATGGTGGCTCGCTCCTCAGCCGACAGCCTCTCGTAGCACCTCATCGCCGTCGTATAGCCCGAGAACGTTCTGATATTCCCGGCCTCCTCTGTTGATTTGAAAAAAAAAGATATCTTTAGCTCGGATAAAGAAAAGGAATGACAACAGAAATAAAAGAAGATGAATTAAGAGAGATGAATTCGATTTACCAAGCTCTTCACCGTCCTGTAGGACAGGTGACCCTCCGTAGCCCAAAGCAGGTGCCTACTTTCCCAGGTCTCAGCCCACGCAGGTGCTCCCCTCAGCTGGCTACCACCCCGTCCAATGTTGTCCCGTCTCGGGGCCTCCTCCTCCTCAACAACCTCCTCCTGGAGGACCTCGTCCTCAGCAGCCGTCACCGCAATAGTGAAAGCCTGCTCTAACGCCTACTAAAGCATCTGAGAAGGGTCAAGAGCAGTGTCCACGTCCATGGGACCCCTCCCGGATATATAAGCCTCATCGCCTGCAAAATTAAAGTGAATTTAGGCCGCGTCAAGTGACGACAAGCCTTAATTAGGGGACTTTCGAGTTTTCGGAGCTCCGAAATCGCTCTTTTCTCGCCATCCTTGGCAATTTTCTCACAAAACCGTCCGCTCATGTGATAATTTGGGTCAAGTCAAGCCTAAGTTGAAGCCTAGTCATGGGTTCGAGTCGGAATTTCGACAGCATTTCGTTATAACGGCGATTATGCCCAAGGAAGTGTCCTGACAAAACCGTCACAAATCAAAATTCCGAGATGGTAGTAAGTTTACCCATCATGCAAGGATTCCAAATACCAAGTTTCGTCACAAATGGGCGATCCTAAGGCTATTTTCAAAGCGATTTACGGTTTAGTTGTGAAGCCGTCACAATTTCACTCAAACGCTCAAAACTCAATGAAAATTCGAAACAAATACATGGTTATGATCCTTATACTACCAATTAGCCATTTACAAAGTCAATTTTGCAAGGCAAAATCATATGGGGGAAAAGGCCCAAATTTTCGACTAATTAGGGTCGAAAACCCTAATTTTGTCGGTCCCATTTGATCAAATACGGAAGATAAATGCAAGATTGATACACATACCTCAATTAGTCATGGCAAATGCAAGCTTTTGGATCAAATTTTGACGGAAATGGTTGGAATTTGAGAGAGAAATTAAGGATTTATGTTTCGAAATAATGAAACAAAACCCTCTGTTTCATCGGGTTTTTACGCAGGATTGACACGCCTAGGAAAAGACGCAGCAGGTGCTGCGCCTCTTCCTTAGTTTCCCTCCATAGGAATTTTCGAAGATTCGTTATAAGTTCGTTATTTTGTGGGCCCATCTTTGGTGCGCCTCTTCCTCGATGCCATATCACATATTTGGTCCGTTCGACGTATATTCTTCGCCCGGATCCGTATTTCCAAGATAACAGCAAATTGTTGCCATGTTCTTCCAAGACCTAGCTTGTCACAACGAGCGGTTCTTCTTTGACAGGTGTCTCGACACGCCTTTATTATGTTCCCCCAACGAGAGTACCCGGATAGACATTCCTTCTCGAGACATGGAGATCAGTTCCCGATTATGTTCCCCCAGCGAGAGTACGCAGATAGGCATTCCCTCTCGAGACATGGAGATCAACATCGACCTTAAGCTCTTCCGATGTTTGTTTGAAGCCGACCACAAGCAGATGTCTCCCAGCAGTTCCAGACTATGTCCTACTGTCTTCTCCCAATATCGCGTTTTGTTTCCCATGGAGTTTCAAGGAATTTTAGGTATGGTCTCTTCTTATGGCTGGCGAGCTTCCTTACGTAGTCTAATGGACTTTAAACGACCCTCCTCGATAGTTGACAAACTTTAAAATGTTCCCAACGACAGGTCCTTGGTTCAGACCCTTTGAACCACCTCGCGTCGCCATATTCGTCAAGTTGTAATCTTCGATTGACCTAATGGCTATACTTTGATTTTCGCCTTATCCAATCCTCAGTAAAAGTGGGGGCTCTAAAGATACCTCATTTCTGCACCTCCCGCAAACCACCCGGTGATGATTGGGCCGCATGTCTGGTACGCGGAACGATTTGTGACAGTTCGTAAGTTTATCGTCAAGTGATCGCTCAAACACTTGTGTTTACCTCTTAATTGTCATCTATGTGCCGATACGGTCGTTTTGGCAGTAATTAGAGTACATTTGGAGTCCGGGTCACAAAAACCGTCTTCATTTTCTAAAACCGAGTCAGGATGTTCTGGAATGTTCCGGATATTTCTATTCCATATTTTGCAATCTTTTAATATTTGGTAAAGAATTTCCCGTAATATTCACACAAAATATTAAGGAAAACAAGATTAATCCGTTATTCCATAACCAAAACACGGAAATCTTTCTTCCGCAGGAGGAAACCACTTGGGAAAGGACGTAGCAAGTGCTGCGCCTCTTCCAAGAGACGCAGTGCCTGCTGCGCCTCTTCCCAAGTCGTTTTTTGCGTATTTTTCGTATCTTTTCATATCTTTCCGGGATTCACTTCCAAAGTTTCTCCGAAAAAACCCTACTTCCTCCGTGTGATTAGTATAAATAGAGACCTTCGGTCTCACATATTTTTCACGCGAGTGTCCGCCCTTCACTTCTCCCTTTGCATTCTAGACCACGTTCTTACTTTTTGGCGCCTACGTGCTTGAACTTTCGACCACGTAAGCTCGGATCTTTCTGAGTACCAGCCTCGTTTTGCATGACCGACCAATTTGACCAACTCCACATCAATCAACTTTAATCAATCTTATTCGTTTTCCTCCTAGAGGGCACTTTCGTCGTACATTCGAGTCGAGCATCACTAAACGTTAACTTAGTTCATCTCGTGTCGTCAAACATGTAAGTCTGAGGGTGTAAATTCTTCTTTTATTTATTGTTCTTTATTTTTTTTTGTATCATTATTGTACGATTTATGTCGAAAGTATTCTTAAAACCGATTTGTAAAACCTTATTTCAAACCCTTTTTACGGATTATCAGAAGACAACCGTCGAGAAAGGACGCAGAAACTGTTGCGCCTCTTCGAAGGGACTCAGTACCTGCTGCGCCTCTTCGTGAGGCTGCCGCAGTTCCTGCTGCCTTTCTTCTTCCTTCGTCTTTTGTTCGTCCTATTGTTTTTCGCTTTGTTTTTAGTGGTTCATATTTCTTTTAACACGATAATTCTAATATAACAATTCTAACATGTAAATAATTCATTGTTGATTAATTCGTCATTAAATCCCGACTTAAATCCCTTATAATTCATATTTGCGGGTTTTCGTCATTAAAGTCAATCCTGTTTTTGGAGATTCGATTCATCAGTATTGAGTCTCTGGAATTCATCTTTGATATATTTTTATCTGTTATTCACCGTCACCATCATTAATTCGCCATTAATAGTTTGTTTAACCTAATTAAGTTGTCATTAATAATCTTATTAATCTTGTAAATAATTTGTTCTAATTAGTTTTAATTCGTGTTTTATCGTTCTTATGACCCCATTCACATGTAAATAATCTATTAATCACTTTCATCTGAGTCAATTATTCATAATCGATCATTAAAATCACCAACGAATATTAACAATTTGCAATTCCGGCTTCACAGCCAGAACTGAGCGAAAGAACGGACGCAGCAACTGCTGCGCCTCTTCCAAGGGACGCAGCTCTGCTGCGCCTCTTCCTGGGTTATTTCTGTCTCTGAACTCCCGTTTTGCCGTAACCTAGTTTATTAATTTACGTATTAATTAACTACTAATTGTATTATCACCCTAATTCCTGTTCGTTAATTTATTTATTTATTCTTTCTCAAATTATCCGTTTTGAAAGTATTTTCGACATAAATCATTAATCCATTGTAATTATTGTAATTTTCATTATCGTATTTATTGTTGTATTTCTTCTATTGTATCACTTGTATGCTTTCATATGTAATCAATTTTAAGTCTCTACGTCGACATTGATTATATGTTAAATTACGTGACAACTGACTTAGTCTAATTCTCACATGCTAGGACTAATCTATTGGATGTTGCATTGCATGCATATAAATCGACAACATATCGAGTATAGACAATTTCCCTAATCATTAGTAGAGGCCGCTATCGAGGCGGGCGGGATTAGGTGTTCGATCAAAAGAACTTCCTAATACGTACCCTCACCCCTTACTCCAGATCTCTGTGAACATCTGTGTTCATTGGCATCCACGAGAGTCATTCTAGACATACAATGCTAAGGGTAACGAGTTCTTGGTGTTCATGTCACTACTTTGTGTCTTGACATGGCACGAGGTATTCGAACGGTTTCCAATTTTCCACAATAAATTGGTGGCGACTCCACAAATGAAAACGCTTGTTCCCAAGCGCCCCCGTGGGCCTGCGTCCATAGTTTGGCGACTTCGCTGGGGATAATACACTTACGTGTAGCCAAAAGGGTGAAACTTGAACAAGGTTAGGGAATAGTTTGTACGAGACATTGTCGGTTTTCATAACTCGGTCTTCCTAGATCGTTTCACTCGGCCTTCCTAGGCCCAACCCAACCCATTCGACCAATCGTCCCGTCTAAACGGTCCAAATTCTTATTTGGGCCTAAGTATGGGTAGCGATTGACGTCATCCATACAATGGTACTTACTCTTATTTGTATCAAGAACTTTCACTACTTAGGGAAATGGACTAGGAATCGGCCTTACTCTTGTTTGGTACGAACCTCTACATAGACTTCGGGTTTGATTGTTCGGTATGGCAACCCACCCTTTAAACCAAAACCCTTTTAAATGCACTCAGCATCCCGTTACAATGCTCGTATAATGTTTGCACCATATGTGATCACCATTTCTAAAACAAACCATGACGATTTTTGTAAAATCAAAATCCTTCTCTAAAAAGTAAAAATTTCGAAACGGGGCCTAATATTAGCGCAAAACCAGTCGAAAATTTGTCCAATGGTTGAGTCAAAATCCGGGCCTTAAAACCCATTTCAAAACCTCACTCCGATTCCACTCCTTCAACTACACTAAAGTTGATTAGGACCAACATTTTTCAAACTTTGTCATTTCCTCAAAACTCACTTGACACAAGTGTCACACTCCCACTTCATAAGTCAAAACTTTTCTTTTCGAGTAAGTGTGCTAGAATGGTCGATTGTATTTTGATCCGTCGTCGATCTCTTATCCAGTTTCCAAGATGCCTGAAACAAGCGACGTGAACTTCAACCAACTCCAGAATAGTAATGATAAAATCCTAGCCGCACTAGCTCGTCTCCAAGTTACTCAAGACCAAGTGTATGATCGCCTTGACACCATTGAGGGCCGAATATATGCCGTGGAAACAAGGATGCCTCCTCGAGAAAGTGAAGTGTCTGATGAATTTGTGAACAACTTCGGGGATGAAAACCCTCCCATAGGTATGACTGCAGCTGAAAAACGACTCCAATAATTGGAGGAGCAATTGATGAATCTCAAAGGGGATGACATTTATAGCGAAAACAATCGCAAATATGAGGCCGTGAGTTCCAAGTTGCCAACCAACATCAACATGACGGATATCCCTAAATTCAAGGGGCACGAAAACCCTTTGAACCATATCCATGCTTTCAAAGATTACATGTCTATCAAAGGCATTAAACCCGAGATGTTCTTAAGGATCTTTGCTTCATCTCTTGACAACATCCCAAAACAATGGTTCTATTTGCTAGAGCATAAGAAAATCGCTACATGGGATGATGCCGCAATCGAGTTTGCTAAACAATATGCGGATAATTCTGAAATCCAAGTCAACATGTGCACTCTAGAGGTTCTTACCCAAAATGACGAAGAAGGTTTCACCGACTTCCTAAGTCGGTGGAGGAAGACTAGTACTCAACTTGTTGAACGTCCGGATAAAGCTACCCTCGTGGAGAAATTCGTGGACAACCTAAAGCCCATCTATGCAAATCATTTGAGGTATCAAAACATTAAGACCTTCAAAGATTTAACCTTACTAGGGACAAGGATCAAAGGTGACATCCTTAAAGGGCTCTTGTCCAAAACGATAGGTCGTGGATATCAAGGCTTAACAAGTCGTTCTTACGGCTCTACTAGCCAAGCTGATGAAGTTAACCTTCTCGAGCCATCTAAGAAGAGTACCCTTCCAAGGAAATTCACAAATCTAGGGGACACATATTCCAATGCTCTGAAAAGGTTGATGAAGCTGGGTAAACTTCAACCCATAGGCCCTAAACCCGAACCAGAAAAGAAATCCAAGTTCTGGGATGAGAATTCGTACTACGAATAGCATAGAGGTAAGGGACATGATATAGAAAAATGCTACAAACTGAAAAATGTACTTAAATATATGATTGAAGACGGTCGCCTACCAATACCACCTGGAGGTAAGCCTAACAACACTCAGAATCCTCTTGAAATCTAGTGATTACAAGTGAAGAATCTACCATAGATTGTTCACACCTCATTTCTCCAGTCGAAGATGAAATTCATGCAATAGAAAATCAAGGGAACTACTCTACCATTTCTCCAACCATCACTGATTTCATTGCATGGGCAAAAAGTGTGGATAGGCAAGTCATGGAACTAGAGAGTGCAGTGGCAACCCTACGTGATCCCAACACAACACCTAAAGAACGTGCACCACTAGTCTTCTCTCCAAACACTACAATGCAAGAAGTACTAGCCATGGTTGATGAACTGGTCGACCAAATTATCCAATTGGAGGCCGAAATCATAAGAATGAGGCCGATGATGATGAAGACGAGTATCTTACTGAACACTACTTAGTCAAAGTCAGTGAGGAAATAGTCCAAAATTGTGAAGATCAAGATGTAGACCACCTTACTCGTTCGGGACGCCCATACCAAAACACTTCTCAAAATGGTCTCATAGCAAACGGTCCAACCAATGTGGTCACATCAAATGATAATGAAGATGGCTCCACCGACCATTTGCTAAAGCACCTACAGAAGACAAAGGTTGATCTTTCAGTTTGGCCACTAGTGGGAAGCTCCTTCCCACATCGCCAGGCTTTACTGCAAGCCTTGGCCAAACTAAATGTGGCATATAACTCCACACCCGATAACGTAGTCAACTTGGTCTTCCAAGAATCACCAAAGCTAACTAATCCTATTACTTTCTCGGATGAAGATTTGCCACCCTTTGGTTCTAGTTATAACTTGGCTCTTTATATCACTGTCATTTGCTTAAAGAAGAATGTGCTAATGACTTTCGTAGAAGATGGCTCCGCAGTCAATGTCATACCCTTGAAAACGGCATACAAATTGGGCATGAAAGAGTCGGATTGGACCCCTACCAACCAAGGTGTTCGCACATATGATGGTACACGGCGAAAGGTAGTAGGACTCGTTAACCTAACCATAGCCACAGGGCCGATTGAGCGAAAGGTCAACTTCCAAATAGTGGACATTGAGGCATCCTTTAACATACTTCTGGGAAGACCCTTGATTCACGCTTCCAAAGCGGTAACATCCACACTCCACCAGAAAATCAAAATCCCACTAAATGGTAAGGTGGTGACGATCACTTCGTCGCCCATCAAGGCAGTAATCGAAAAGAAGTCAAGTACTCAAGTCCTTGCAGATCCAGTATATGAACTTGGGGGCTTCCATATCATAAATGTCATAGAAAGTGAGTTGGCACCCTTATACTTCAATCCTTACTCTAACTTAGTGGTCAACCACATACTTAAAACCCAGGGATACTTCCCGGGACTGCCTTTGAATCCTATCCGAAGAAACACCTTTGCACCCTACAAAGAGGGTAACTCACAATGAATACCCCTTGGACTAGGATACAAACCCACTAAAGAGGAAGTAATCGAGATGCTCGCTCAAGTTCAAAATCGTAAGAACGTGGGAATCCAAATGCGACACTACCTCCCTACCCTAAATGGATACTTCGTTAGGGAAGGAAGTCCAGATATCATTCACGGATTTCCTGGGCCTTGGCACTATCTCGAAAGGAAGCTAGCCGGAATTGAGATCTTTCACGACTGCTACTTTATTCCTCCAAAAACGGTTCCTACCGTCAAGACTTGTCAAGCTCCTTGCCTAGACGAACAAGTCATGAGTCTACTATTTGGAGAAGATCGATTTGTTAGAGCCGCGCAGGATGAGATCACTACCATGATACTTCAAGACGATCACTTCAACCCTACAGCATTAATCACAGAAACTAATACCAATCAGCAGGAAGGATGGAGAAAATCGATCAAGTGGACAAACAACCAAGGAAGACTCTTCAAGCTAACCACTGGAGAAGGAGAGATGTTCAAAGGAGAACCAGTAGACGATGAATTGGAGTCAGAGTCGGAGTTAGAGTCGGAGTCTATAGAAGTTCCTAGAGAGTCTCCTCCTGTCGTCATTCTTACTCCCCTCGTTTCTCCTAGCTTAGTGTCAAATAGCAACTGTAGTTCGGGAAATGTCCTAACGGCTGTCCCTTTACCGCCACTGACTACAGATCAGATGGCTTCTCTGTTTCAACTTTTCTCAAATTGTAATATGAATAAATCAGGTTCTGCTTACTCTTCATGTTATCTTGAATGCAATTCTATTTAAGATGATAATGAGGATGACCCAGACCCAGACTCAATCGAAATACCTCCCTACATAGCCAAAGAAATACTATAAGAGGGGAAAGGGGGAACAGTGGTAGAAAATATTGAACCCATCAACGTAGGAACTGAACTAGAACCAAAAGAACTTAGGATAGGGACAACCTTAAGCCCCGCCGAAAGGGCCAGTTTCATAGACCTCCTGCACGAGTTCAAAGACGTTTTTGCTTGGTCCTACAAAGATATGCCAGGGATCGACATGGACATTGCAGAGCATAGAATCCCAATCAAACCAGGTTTCAAACCCGTGAAACAGAAGCTTCGTCGAATGAGGACGGAATGGGCCCTCAAGATCAAAGATGAAGTCGATAAACAATTCAAAGCTGGTTTTATCAAAGTTTTCGAGTACTCAGATTGGGTAGCTAACATAGTACCCGTACCCAAACAAGATGGGAGAATCCGTGTTTGTGTTGACTTTAGAGGCTTAAACAAAGCGAGTCCTAAGGATGACTTTCCTCTACCACATATCGACATATTAGTGGATAATACGGCGGATCACGCGTTACTATCCTTCAGGGACGGATACGCAGGATATAACCAGATCAAGATGGCCATAGATGACATGCATAAGACCGCCTTCGTTACTCAATGGGGAACCTATTGCTACACGGTTATGCCGTTTGGGTTAATCAACGCCGGAGCTACATACCAACGCACCGCAACTACGCTCTTACATGACACAATGCATAAAGAAGTTGAGGTATACGTAGATGACATGATTGTCAAGTCCAAGGAAAGAGAGGGACACATTGCGAACCTTCGCAAATTCTTCTCAAGGGTACGGAAGTACAACATGAGGCTCAATCCTGAGAAATGCGCATTCGGAGTAACATCTGGCAAACTCCTGGGATACGTTGTTAGCCAACGAGGTATAGAAATAGACCCTTCTAAGATCAAAGCTCTAATCGAAATGCCGCAACCTCAAACGGAGAAAGAAGTTAGAGGATTCCTAGGCAAGGTGCAATACATAAGTCGATTCATATCAAAACTCACCATGATCTGTGAACCTATCTTCAAGAAGTTAAAGAAAACAGATCACACCATGTGGGATGATGACTGTCAGAAGGCTTTCGATCGAATTAAGGAAATACTAAACAAACCACCAGTGCTCATGCCACCTTAACAAGATCAACCTCTAGGTTTATATCTCACGGTAACTGAAACGGCCATGGGCGCCATGCTAGCTCAAACTGTAGAAAAAGAAGAAAGAGCCATCTACTACCTTAGTAAGAAGTTCTTGGAGTACGATTGCAAATACACACCACTCGAGAAGACATGCCTCGCTCTTGAGTGGGCAACAAAGAAGCTACGCCATTACATGCTTAGCTACTCCGTCAAAATATACTCCAAGATGGATCCTGTCAAATACCTCTTCGAGAAACCCGTTCTCAATGGACGTTTAGCAACATGGACCTTGATGCTCTCAGAGTTCGATCTCATGTATTTACCTTTGAAAGTTATACAGAGGCGCGCCGTTGCCGAATTCTTCGCAGAAAATCCCATCAATGATACACAAACGATAGACACCTGGTCGTTTCCGGATGAGGATATACTCCAAACGGATGTAGAATCCTGGGACCTCTATTTTGATGGGGCATCGAACTTAAGAGGATTTGGAATAGGAGTGTTGCTCATTTCTCCTGAAGGCGAGCATACACCAATTTCTGTCAAACTCGACTTCGAGGTGACAAATAACGCTACAAAATACGAAGCCTGTCTCATTGGATTGCAAGCGGCAGTAAGTTTGGGCATCAAGAATCTCCGAGTACATGGGGATTCATCTTTGATCATCAACGAAATTACGGGATCTTGGAAAATCCGAAGCGAAAGCTTAGCACCTTATCAAGCCAGAATAAACCAAGTTCCCAATTCTTCGATCAAGTAACCTACCTACATCTACCTCGAGAAGAAAATCAATTTGCAGATGCTCTTGCAAAACTTGCATCTTTGATTAACATGCCGGACAGCTGATGTGACCATAATTAGAGCATATTTAGTCCCCGAATTAGCCTTGTTCCCATGTTTTTAGTGCATATTTGTTCATTTATTGTCTTTAGTACTTTATTTTGCATTTTCTTTGAGGTTTTGTGTCTTTGGTAGGAAAGGAGTGCAAACCTTGCATTTTCATGGCAAAACGAGACTAAATTGATTGAATTCAATGACCAAGCATCAAGGAGAGACAATATTAGAAGGCCTTTGTACATACTTTAGTAGATGAGCAATGATGAGGAAAGATCCTAGCATCCCCGAGGAAATCCCCAAGGATTTTATGAAGAAAAGGGAAGAAAAGAAGAAGAAATGTGACTGTCCAGCAATCCGTGCGGATTGTCCTGAAGACGCCCGTCCTCCACCTCCATAATCCGAGCGTCTTCACTCCAAGACGCCCGAGCAGCAGCAACCAGAAGACGTCCGTCTTCTCCCAAAGACGCCTGGGCAGCAACTCACGAATCCGGCCGTCCCGTGCCTAAGACGCACGGATTCCAAGACAGCACAACTTCGTTTCTTCAAGCTTCAAGAAAGATGCCCATCCTTCCAAAAATACCGGCGTTTCCTTAAGTAGGGACTTAATCGTCATTTAAGCCCTTAGTTAACCCTAACTCCTACACCTAATCCCCACTATAAATACCCCATTAGTCTAATTAGAAGAGCATGTTCTTCTTAGCAATATCTAGTGTAGTTAATATCAATCAAATCTCTCTTTAATTTTGTAATCAACAATTAATCAAGTTTTAATACAAGTTTTATTTCCTTAATCTCTCTTTTGTTCATCCTTTATTTTGGGTAATTAGAAGATTATTGGGTTTATTGGGAGATTGACAACCTTCCATCAATCATCAAGTTCTTCTATTATTCTTTGCATTATTATTTTGGAATCTCCATAGGTATAATTCTCTTAATCCTTGTTTTAATTATTGTTAATCTTTCTTACTTGTTCATCATGTTTGACTTTGTTTGTATGATTGACAACCTTATTAACATGTTAAACTTGATCATGAGTGAGTAGTTACTTAGTTAGGGTTAATGGGTAATTAGGGGAAACAAACATGGGGAATGATTCATGCTTAATCTAATATGATTCCATAATTAATTTGCTTGCTTGTTGCGATTTCAACTTATGCACATGTTATGTTTGATGAAATGCTAAGCCTATGAATCCTTGCATTTACAACCATCACTTATCTTTTTAATGAGACTTGTAAGACATAAACCAACTCGAGTCTCATTAGACCATGTATATAGTTGGATAGGGAGGATTAAGTCGACTTGTAGGTGTTGTACAATCTAATCGATTCGGCTCCGGGACCCAAACCTTCCTAGGATTGCAAGATATAAACCAACTCGATCCATCACAATAATAATTGCTTGCATCTAGTAGGAAATATGTTTGTATGATCAACTCCCATGAATCCCTTATGAACCCATGATATCCTAGCATTTTTAATCAATTGTTTACATCTTTCCTTTTGTTGCTTGTTTATTGCATCTATTAGATTAGAATCATCAACCCATTATAATTGTGACAACCCCAAGCACAACCATAATTAGATTGAATAATTTGAGTAACCACCGTCCCATGGATCGACCTCGACTTACCACTAACTAGTTGTATGTTGAGTATTATAAATGTGTTTGATTGGATGTGACCCGACGACATCACCCACCAAAAATGGCGCCGCTGCCGGGGACGGTGTTAACTTGATTTAGATTTTCTTATATTGTTGTTAGTTGTGTCTTTCTTTGCCTTGAGGAACTAAGACCCCTCAAGGTTTGTTCTAATTGTTTTCGAGTTGTTTGATATTTTGCATGTCTAGAAGGTCACAAGGTGACTTGTTACCCTTTGATCGTGAAATTGAAAGAACTTTGACAACCAATAGAAGACTTGCTAGGAGAAATTTGAGAGGTATTGGTGAGGTTGTAGATATTCAACCAACTATTGAGTTCATCAACCCTTTTGCAAGAGAAGCTGAGGAGAACCCAACACAAAATCAACCCACAATGCCTAAGTTTTTATCACATTCCGTACCCACTGAGGAGAACCTACCCAATGGTACTCCCACACCACAACATCTAACCGGAAATTTCATTGCCAAATCCGCATTTATCCAATTAGTCGAAAGAAGCCAATTTGGGGGGTTGCCTAGTGAAGACCCTTACTCTCATATGGAGGCTTTTTGCGATTATTGTGATGCGATTTCTCAAACCGGTGTAACTCAAGACCAAATTCGATGGGTCTTATTTCCTTTTTCTCTAATTGGCACCGCGAAACAATGGTTGAAGAGCCTTGATAAGGCCACTCTCGGAATTGATTCTTGGATAAAGTTGGCTCTAGCTTTCTACAAAAAGTTCTACCCACCGGAAAAGACTAACAGGCTAAGAGCTCAAATTACAGGTTTTAAGCAAAGGGATGAAGAATCTTTGTATGAAGCTTGGGAGCGGTTCAAAGGAATTTGTCGCTCATGTCCTCACCATGGACTTAGCGAGTGGTTCTTGGTACAACAATTTTGGAACGGTCTATATGAAGATTCAAGGAACATTCTCAACATGGGATTAAATGGAATGTTCACCGAAGTTGATGACAATCAAACTTGGAACAAAATTGAGGAAATGGCGGTCCATAACTCACAATATAGTAGACCTCGCAAGGCTACTAGAGGAGGAAAGAATGAAGTGAACTTCGTTACTCAATTGGGTGCTCAACTTAGTGCTCACATTGATACCATCAATTTGAAGTTTGAAAGGGCTATGGCTAGACTTGAAGAAGCCTCAAAATCACGAAAGCATCATGTTAATGCCATGACGACATCTTCATCAATCCCAAGTGGGATATGTGAGAATTGTGGAACTTTGGGACATGACCCAAGTGAATGTAGGGGAACAAATGAACAAGTGAATGCTTTCCAAGCTTACAAGAGTGGTACCCCTTATTCCAACTATTACAATGAAAACACCAAATTCCATCCAAATCTCTCATACAAAAGCCAAAATGTTCAAAACCCTCAAACAACATACACCCCACCTCCCATGAGAAACCAAAATCAAAGACCCTTTTACAACCAAAACCAAGGCTACCAAAATCAATCTCCATACAATCAACAAAATGACCAAGGTTTTGATGTTCAAAAAGCGGTCCTTCAAATGCAAAAGAATCAACAAGAGTTTTTCACTCAAATGCAAAAGGATAGTCAAGCAAAGGAAACCACCATCAACAACATCCTAGCTCACACCAAAATGTTCGAAACCCAATTGACTCAACTAGCATCTTCAAGCTCACAAAGACAAAAGGGGCAATTACCACCTCAAAGTAATCCCCCAAGACATGAAACGGTTAATGTCATTCACTTGAGAAGTGGTACAAGGTATGAAGCACCGAAGAAGCAAGTTGAGGATAAAGTTGTGGAAGCTAGTGACAAGGAAGAAATTATGCAAAACTCCAAGGATGGAGAACCATCAAAAGAAGAAATTTCAAAGAAAAATGAAGACAAGGTCAAGGAGAAAGAGCCCATTGTGATTAGACTTCCTTTTCCAAGTCGTCAAGCCAAGCCCAAATTTGATGACCAACTTGGAAAATTTATGGAAATTTTGAAGAATTTGGAAGTCTCAATTCCTTTCACGGAATTAATCAATCACGTGCCGGCCTATGCGAAATACATGAAAGACATCCTCACAAAGAAGAAGTCGATCCGGAAACTTGAGACTATCGCCTTCACTTAGGTGAGTAGTGCAATACTTCAAGGGAGTTCACCTCCAAAACTCAAGGATCCGGGAAGCTTCTCAACACCGTGTACCATTGGCGACACCACGATCAACAAAGCCTTATGTGATCTAGGGGCTAGTGTGATTGTTATGCCGTACTCGGTGAGTAAAAGGTTGGGGATGGGAGAGCTTAAATGCACCAATATCACACTCCAAATGGCCGATAGATCGACGAAGACACCATTAGGGATATGGGAAGATGTTACCGTACGAATTGGGAAATTTTTCATCCCGGTGGACTTTGTCATTGTTGATATGGAAGAAGACTCCAAAATTCCAATCATTCTAGGAAGACCTTTCTTACACACCGCGGGTGCGGTGATTGATGTGAAACATGGAGAGCTCACTCTAGAAGTGGGAGATGAGAGTATAACTTTCAATCTTGACAAGACCATGAGAGCTCCCCGTTTGCATGAACCATGTTTTATGATTGATCATTATAGCCGGAAGGATGATAGGAAGAAGTCGGAACTCCAATGGAAGAAGAGAATTGAAGATGCTCCATTGAAAGAGCAAGTGAATTGTAACAAAGAGAGCTTGAAAAGCTCACCAAAGTCAAGCAATGAAGAAGATGGCCCCATTGGCCAAGAAAAGAAAATGGGAGAATTGTCTCTATCAACTCAAGAGATCTTTAGTGATCAAGTACATGAAGTGTGTGGTCTTTGGAACGATGAGTTTGAAGGGATTTTCAATCTCTATATTGGTAATGCTATCGATCAAGACCGACAACAAGGGCAAAGATCTATTGAAGATCTTTATCATGACAATGAACAAGCTTTTGATTACTTCTTCAAGGTGTTGAGCAACATCAACAACACCTTGGACATGCCCCCATGACATCTCACTAAGGATGAGAGTTTGGTGGAGTCCTCCCTAAACCATCATTTGTAAATATTTCTAACTCCTAACTCGCATTTTAATTCTTATATTGCATTTTTGTCATTTTTTGATTTTTATGCTTTGATCAAGATAATTATCATTTTTGAGAGAAGTGAGGGAGGGACTAATGATTTCAATTAATGTGTAGTGCTTTAGCTTAGTGTGGGGATAGCAATTGCCTAGGCTATCCATGCCTTAGTAGTGCCCCCACAATGAAGAACACGAGATTTTGAAGAATGAAAAAATGACAAGGGATATGCAAGTACACTGATGGAACTGAATCCGGGTAAAAGGGGAAGAATCCGAGCGTTTTCAAGAGAACCCGCCCGTCTTCAGGCAACCCGGGCGTCTTGGTCAGAATCCGCCCGTCCTTCATGAGCTGAATTTTTGAAATTTTGGGACTGTTAGCAAATCAGGGCGTCCAGCAAAAGAATCTGCCCGTCCTCAAAAAGACGCCCGTCCTGCAAGAAAAGACGCCCGTCTTTTTGGCTGAGAAAAACAAGAAAATCCCTGGAAAGGAATCCGCCCGGCTTCACTGAAAGACGCCCGTCCCGCAGTTGAACAATCCGAGCGTCTTTGCTCAAAGCCGCCCGTCTTTAGGCGAGGATTTCCTAACCCAGAACAGACAGAATCCGGGCGTCCCGAAGGAAAGCCGCCCGTCTTCCCCCTGCATTTCAAATATTTCGGGTCTTTTATAAACCCCCTCCCACATTCATTTCTTCATTCCTTCATTCAAAACACTACCCATAAACCCCAAAAAACTCAAAACCCTCATCCTCTCCATCACAAAAACAAGATTTCCTCAACCACATTCATTTAAATCAAATCAAAACATCCTTTTAACAAAAATTAATCACTCCTCTTTCAACAACAATCAAACCAAGCACAAAATCTTCAACCTTTGAGTCGATTTTTGATTTTATAAAGGCAAAGCCTTTCATCTTAAAATCGATTTGGGTACACTTGAAAATTGAAGATTTTCACTCTTTTCTTGGTTCAAGCATCAATGGCAAGGACAAAAGGAGCAACAAAGGCACCAAAGGCAAAGGCACTCTCAACAAGACAAAAAAGTCTTCAAGCAAAGAAAGCCTCATTGGCTATGGTGGTAGCTAGCTCAAACTTGGAAGTGCAACAAGAACAACCTCCCTTGGAAGCAACAACATCTACTACTCCGAAAATTGCTCAACTTTCGAACTATCCGGATGTAATTTTCATTTCCAAATCCCATAGGGAACCTTTTGCCAAGTTTGCTAGAAAATCCTTTCTATCCACCAAGTTTATTTGTGAAGATGCCTTAGATAAGTTGGGTGTCCTTGAGCAAACTAGAGCCTTCTTTAAAGCCATGGGGTTGGAGAAATTGTTTACAACAAAAGAATTGACATACCCCTCCCTTACCTTAGAATTCTTGAGTTCTTTGAAAGTTACAAAGGTAGAGACCATGGAAAACATCGAGTTCCGCCTAGCTAATGTTAGTAAGCACATATCCTTTGAGGAAATGAGTAAAGCTTTGGGTCTTGATGATTCACATAGTTATTTCAAGAATGTTGGCAAGTATGACCCCGCTCCTCTTTGGGAGGCGATTTCCGGAATGAAATTTGAGAACTATCATGCTAGTCGCGCTCTATTAGTCCACCATCCGGGCATTAAAGTGTGGCACAAGGTCATAGGGAACACCATCATTGCAAGAAAAGACACCAACCACTTTATCAAACTCGATTTTGTTCTTCTTGAGTCGGCCTTAAACATTGGAAGGGAATTCACCAAGCCTTTCAACTCTCTAAGGATTTTGGTGGATAGATGGCTAAATGTTGATTGTGGGAAGCAAGGCACTACCATTATTGTAAATGGAGGTCTAGTCACTCTTTTGGCTAAATACTTTGATCCGAACTTCAACAAGGATAGCAAGTATGTGGCGAAAAAGGGTGGTCATCTCATTGATTTGGATACTATGATAAACAAATACAAGTGGGTCTCTCATAACCCTCTTGACACAAAGTATGGATGGCTCACTAGTGAGGCTAGATCTTTTACTTTGCCTTCGAAGATTTGTCGTTTAAGTGTCCATCGGACAACCTATCTCCTTCCCCTCTCAAAAGAGGCCGAATACATTATCCGACAACAAAGGGATGAAATTTAAATGCCCTCCTCTTCCATTGTCACACCACCCTATCCGTTCAAGTACCAAGAGTTCAAACCCGAAGGTGTTGAAGCAAGCAAAGATTTTATGACTCTTCTTATGCAAGAGATGCACAAGCAAGCTTTTAAGGATCGGGAAGATGCTTACTTAGCCCAATATCCACCCGTCCTTCATTTAGCTAGGCAAGGACTCCTTGATCCTTCATGTCCTTTGCCTAGTTGGGCGGATAGGGAAGTCTTCTTTCCGAGTTCATCTAGGGCAAAGAAAATCACACGTTTAGGGTATTATTGGACCACGATGGAATTTGATTGTATCAAATATGTAAGACATTTTCATAATTGCCAAATTTTCGGGAATGTGCAACATGTCCCTCCTTCATTGCTTTAAACCATCACATCTCCCTGGCCATTTTCTGCTTGGGGAATTGACATCATCGGTAAGATCACTCCAGCCGGAACAGGAGGTCACTGTTTCATCCTAGTAGCAATCGATTATTTCACCATGTGGGTAGAAGCGGTTTCCTACACCAGTCTTACCGCTAAGAACGTGGCAAAGTTCATGCAAAACAACATTATCTGTCGATATGGTTACCCACATGAGATCATCAGTGACAATGGATCACATTTCCAAGCTGAGACTGAACAATTGCTAGCCAAGTACAAAATTAAACATCACCACTCATCGCCATATAGACCACAAACCAATAGCGCGGTTGAGGCAGCAAACAAAAATATTGTCACGATTCTCAAGAAAATGATTGACAACTATAGAGATTGGCCAAGCAAGATACCCTTTGCTTTATGGGGATACCGTACATCTGTCAGGACGCCCACTGGGGCCACCCCTTTCGATTTGACCTACGGCATGGAGGTTGTACAACAAGTCGAGCTAGAAGTACAATCCTTGCGTATTTTACTCGAAAGTCAAATCCTAGAAGCCGAGTGGAAAAGGGATAGATATGAAGAACTCATCCTCCCGGATAAACGAAGGTTACGTACATTACATAATGTGCAAACATACCAAGCACGTATCAAACGAGCCTTCAACAAAAGGGTTAAGCCAAGGAACATTAAAGAAGGAGAGTTGGTCCTCAAATCAATTAGGGCTCTTTTACCTGTCGATCCACGAGGAAAATTCAAACCCAATTGGGCCGGGCCGTTTCTAGTCAAGTCCATACTTCCAGGGGGTGCGGTTAGAATCACAAACCTAGATAGGAATGAATTTGCCAACCCAACAAACCTCGACCAACTGAAACGTTATTATGCCTAGAATAGGAGCAAAAAACGCGCCTCGCGTAACCTCACATGTCGCTCCTGTGGCACGAAATAAACGCCCCCTGGCCAAGCTAGATTAAGCTAATGTCATCTTGCTCTTGCATTTTGATAATTTGTCATTCTCATATCACCAAATAAAATAATTGCATTTTAGGAGTAAGTAAAGCTCATGCTTATTTTCTAAGTTCATTACAAGCTCTTGCTTAGAACAATTATTCTTTTACATTTAATCGAACTGCGCACAAGGGTTTGATTTCATTTTCTAAATGAATACGTAGGCAATCCCTCACGGGATACAACCCATTGAATTGTCTTAAATGTAAATAGAAGGACATTTGCAATTGCATTTGAAATTCGACAAGAATAATCATAGAAAATCATAACGGTTTCATAACCACTTAGCCTTTTTATTCCATTTCTTTAATAATAATAGTACGTTACATAACAAAAATAAATAGGCTAGGATTCTAAAAACCCCAATTTCTTACAATAATAATAATAATAATAATAAATAATAATAAAGACTTAGGCTACTCTTTCATTTCCCTTTGCCTTTGTCATTTTTGTCAAATTTCTTGTCCCGACCTCGAGCCGGGCGCTCCTGCGCTATCTCAGACCTAATAACCAACGGTCTCTCTTGTGGTCTTGCTTTACCATTCTTGTCAACCACCATCTTGACGGCAGGAGAAGTCTTTGGTTTCTTCGACGGATAAACAAATCGAAATCCAGTTTCTTCCTCTCCCTCGGTCAAGTGCTTCTCTTTATCCTTTTCCACTTCGCGAACCTTGTAGTCAACAGGCTCGCGCTTCCTTAATCTCAAATTCTCCTCCGGAGTAGTAGCTTTCCTCCACCGCAGATAAGAATCCGACACCCATAGAGCACTAACAGAAGAATTCAAGAACCAAATGTTCCTCTGCGCCCATTTGATGGCCCATTCTCTTCGACTCTCAGTAGTAAGCGCCACGGCAGTCTGCGGGACAGTGTCAAGCTTCGGAATCATCTGCTACAATCCGACCTAACTCATCAATCTCTCCGGGAAGATGCATATCATAAACTCCAAGCCGGGAATGCGAACAGATCGGGTTGGATCCAAAGAAGATACTCCAGTGACAGATTTGAGATGCCACCATGGTACGATCCATCTAATTAAAGGGCCATTTTGTTTTCCCAGTAATTTCAAACTCGAGTGAAGTCCACCATGTAAAGCCTGATCCTCATTGCAATTGAGCGAGCTTGATAAGCAGGAACATTAACTGGGGGCTCGATCAATCAAAGACGCTCTATAAGCCAGACCTACCAGAAGCAGGAATTAGGAAAAAAAAAGAAAAGAAAAAAAGAAAAGAAAAAAAAAAGAAACAAAAAAAAAAGAAAAAAAAAGAAAAAAGAAACAAAAAAAAAATATATCTTTTACCTGCAATATAATGGGACTTCCCAAATAAGGAAGGTCGCGATTGGCTTTCCTGTTATCTAAACCCAATAGGATCTCTCCTAAACACAGACAAGCTGGGCTCTTGCGTAGCACCATTTGCTCAATCACGCTCGAGTAACGAGGGTCGCCTCTCAAATCCTCATTAACATGCCCTTGAAGGACATATACATGTATTTTCGACATAAATCATTAATCCATTGTAATTATTGTAATTTTAATTATTGTGTTTATTGTTGTATTTCTTTTATTGTATCACTTGTATGCTTTCACATGTAATCAATTTTAAATCTCTACGTCGACATTGATTGTATGTTAAATTACGTGATAACCGACTTAGTTAATTCTCACATGCTAGGACTAATCTATTGGATGTTGCATTGCATGCATATAAATCGATAATATATCGAGTATAGACAATTTCCCTAATCATTAGTAGAGGCCGCTATCGAGGCGGGCGGGATTAGGTGTTCGATCAAAAGAACTTCCTAATACGTACCCTCACCCCTTACTCCAGATCTCTATGAACATCCGTGTTCATTGGCATCCACGAGAGTCATTCTAGACATAGAATGCTAAGGGTAACGAGTTTTTGGTGTTCATGTCACTACTTTGTGTCTTGACATGACATGAGGTATTCGAACGGTTTCCAATTTTCCACAATAAATTGGTGGCGACTCCACAAATGCAAACGCTTGTTCCCAAGCGCCCCGTGGGCCCGCGTCCATAGTTTGGCTCAGCCCTCCCTACCGTCCGGTCATTTCCGGCAAAATTTTTGCATTTTTCGCATTTCCGAGTCATGGTTTTGCGCTAATTTAGGCCATGTGTACAAATTCATGTTCTATGTGATTTCTATGTAAATTTCGGCAGCATGACGGCGCAAACCGTCATCTACCAAACCTGTTCAAAGCTAACCTGCAGGTACAAACAAAGCAACCCAGCAGCAAAGGCACTCAGGCCATCATATATACAACCAAGAGAGGACATGTACACCAAACTGGGGGCTCGAGCCCCAAAACAAAGTCTGAATGTCCAAAATGTAGGTCTAAAAAATGTACAAATGTACAAAACAAAGCAAAAAACAAGAAACAACAAAAAAACTATTGCTGGTCGCCGTCTAGCTCAGCCTCCCTCTCAGCCTCAGAAGGCTCCCTAAACATTGTCCTAGGAGGATCGATGGGAACCGTCAAGACATCCCGAGAGCACTGACGAGCCAAACGCTAACCCAAGTACCATACACGACCCATCGATGTCCTTAGCAGCAACCGGCTCGAGCTCCTAGGTCGAAGGACCTCAGCCACAAAGGGAGGAGCGCCAGCGTACTCCACCCAAGGCCTGGGCACCCACTAAGAAAAGCAAACAAAGGGTCATTCTTATGATCAGTTCTGAAAAAGTAATAAAAAATGAATGAAGGTGAAGTACTCACGCCATCCAACTGAAGAGTGTTCACCTCCCGCCAACAGACGTCATGGAAGGAACTTCGGCTCCTCATATGACACATCACCCAATCCCACACAACAGGATAGGACTTCTCCACCGGCTCCGTCCTCTTGGGCGCAAGGCCCGAAAAGTAGCAGTACACCCACGCCTGTAAAACAAGATAGTCAATAACGATCTTTCGTGATTTGACAGATAAGGAAATGATATTTCATGAAATGAAATGAAGGTTCATACCTCCAACAGCAGTCCAGGGCCGACATCAGCATGAGAAGTCCCCTTCTCCATCAACTCCGGACGAACCATGGCCCTCATAAAGCGGATGAGGACCGCAAAACCAGGAGTGACCCAGTCCCAAAGGCCTAGGGAGCTCAGGTCAGAAAGAAAGGAAAGCAGCTTCGTCGAAAGCCTCTCTCCCTTGTCTCTGAGGTAGATCGAAGACAGAAACCACCAGAGCCACAAACGGACCCTCTGCTCTGCAGTGCAGGGAGGAGGAGCCGTCTCCCTCCCCTCGATCACCACTGATGCCGGGGTCTCCCCGCAAAGTAGTCCCGAACATAAGACCTAGGCACCAAACCAGGTACCGCAGCCGCCTTCGGCGCCATGTTCCAGCCGATCAACCTCCTAACCTCAGCCGAGTCAACCCTCATGGTTGTCTCCGACCACTCCACCACCTCAGTCCCACAGGGTAGACCAGAAATCATGTCGTAGTCCTCTAACGTGACCCCCACCTCGCCAAAAGGCATGTGAAACATGGAGGTCGTGTCCCAAAACCGGTCAAAGAAGGCTCGGACGAGACTAAGGTTAGCCTGAAGCTTCCTCCTGGCGATATCCCTTCACGCCTGCACCAAAGCATCGTCCTGTAGGACAGGTGACCCTCTACAGCCCAAAGCAGGTGCCAACTGTCCCAAGTCTCAGCCCACGCAGGTGCTCCCCTCTGCTGGCGACCACCCCGTCCAACGTTGGCCCGTCTCGGGGCCTCCTCCTCTTCAACAACCTCGTCCTCAGCAGCTGTCACCGTAGCAGTGAAAGCCTGCTGTAACGCCTCCTCAACCATCTGAGAAGAGTCAAGAGCAGTGTCCACGTCCTTGGGACCCCTCCCGAATATAGAAGCCTCGTCTCCTGCAAAATTAAAGTGAATTTAGGCTGCGTCAAGTGACGACAAGCCTCAATTAGGGGATTTTCGGGTTTTCGGAGCTCCGAAATCGCTCTTTTCTCGCCATCCTTGGCAATTTTCCCACAAACCCGTCCGCTAATGTGGTAATTTGGGTCAAGTCAAGCCTATGTTGAAGCCTAGTCATGGGTTTGAGTCGGAATTTCGACAGCATTTCGTTATAACGACGATTATGCCCTAGGAAGTGTCCTGAAAAAGCCGTCACAAATCAAAATTCCGAGATGGTAGGAAGTTTACCCATCATGCAAGGATTCCAAATACCATGTTTCGTCACAAATGGGCAATCCTAAGGCTATTTTCGAAGCGATTTACAGTTTAGCTGTGAAACCGTCACAATTTCACTCAAACGCTCAAAACTCAATGAAAATTCGAAACAAATACATGGTTATGAGCCTTATACTACCAATTAGCCATTTACAAAGTCAATTTTGCAAGGCAAAATTATTTGGGGGAAAAGCCCCAAATTTTCGACTAATTAGGGTCGAAAACGCGAATTTTGTAGGTCCCATTTGATCAAATACGGAAGATAAATGCAAGATTGATACACATACCTCGATTAGTCATGGCAAATGCAATCTTTTGGATCAAATTTTGACGGAAATGGTTGGAATTTGAGAGAGAAATTAAAGATTTATGTTTCGAAATAATGAAACAAACCCCTCTGTTTCATTGGGTTTTTACGCAGGATTGACACGCCCAGGAAAAGGCGTAGCAGGTGCTGCGCCTCTTCCAAGGGGCAAAGCTCTTGCTGCGCCTCTTCCTCAGTTTCCCTCCATAGTAATTTTCGAATATTCGTTATAAATTCGTTATTTTGTGTGCCCATCATTGGTGCGCCTCTTCCTCGATGCCATATCACATATCTGTTCTGTTCGACGTATCTTCTTCACTTGGATCCGTATTTCCAAGCCAACAGGAAACTGTTGTTATGTTCTTCCAAGACCTAGCTTGTCACAACAAGCGGTTCTTCTTTGACTGGTGTTTCGACACGCCTTTATTATGTTCCCCCAGCGAGAGTACCCGGATACACATTCCCTCTCGAGACATGGAGATCAGTTTCCGATTATGATCCCCCAGCGAGAGTACGCGGATAGGCATTCCCTCTCTAGACATGGAGATCAACATCGACCCTAAGCTCTTCCGAAGTTTGTTTGAAGCCGACCACAAGCAGATTTCTCCCAGCAGTTCCAGACTATGTCCTGCTGTCTTCTCCCAATATCGCATTTTGTTTCCCCTGGAGTTTCAAGGAATTTCAGGTATGGTCTCTTCTTATGGCTGGCGAGCTTCCTTACGTAGTCTAATGGACTTTAAACGACCCTCCTCGATAGTCGACAGACTCTAAAATGTTCCCGACGACAGGTCCTTGGTTCAGATCCTTTGAACCGCCTCGCGTCGCCATAGTCGACAGGTTGTAATCTTCGATTGACCTGATGGCTATACTTTGACTTTGGCCTTGTCCAAGCCTCAGTCAGAGTGGGGGCTCTAACGCCATTGTTGATGCAATCAGATTCCAAAGTGGGGGCTCTATTTATACCCTTAGTATGTTAAATTACATGATGAACTTCATGAACTTTCGGGAATTTACCATGGTATGGAATCTGATTGCATCAATAATGGACGCGGCCCCACGGGGGCGCTTGGGAACAAGCGTTTGCATTTGTGGAGTCGCCACCAATTTATTGGGGAAAACTGGAAACCGTTTGAATACCTCGTGCCATGTCAAGACACAAAGTAGTGACATGAACACCAAGAACTCGTTACCCTTAGCATTCTATGTCTAGAATGACTCTCGTGGATGCCAATGAACACGGATGTTCACAGAGATCTGGAGTAAGGGGTGAGGGTACGTATTAGGAAGCTCTTTTGATCGAACATTTAATCCCGCCCGCCTCGATAGCGGCCTCTACTAATGATTAGGGAAATTGTCTATACTCGATATATTATCGATTTATATGCATGCAATGCAACATCCAATAGATTAGTCCTAGCATGTGAGAATTAACTAAGTCGGTTATCACGTAATTTAACATACAATCAATGTCGACGTAGAGATTTAAAATTGATTACATGTGAAAGCATACAAGTGATACAATAAAAGAAATACAACAATAAACACAATAATGAAAATTAAATTAATTACAATGGATTAATGATTTATGTCGAAAATACTTTCAAAACGGATAATTTGAGAAAGAATAAATAAATAAATTAACGAACAGAAATTAGGGTGATAATACGATTAGTAGTTAATTAATACGTAAACTAATAAACTAGGTCAAGGCAAAACGGGAGTTGAGAGACAGAAATCAACCAGAAGCAAAGCAGAGAAGCTGCGTCCTTGGAAGAGGCGCTGCGATTCTTTGCGTCCGTTCTTGCTCGATTTCGGGTGAAGCCGGAATTGCAAATTGTTAATATTCGTTGGTGATTTTAATGATCGATTATGAATAATTGACTCGAATGAAAGTGATTAATAGATTATTTACATGTGAATGAGATCATAAAAACGATAAAACACCAATAAAAACTAATTAGAACAAATTATGTACAAGATTAATAAGATTATTAATGACAAATTAATTAGGTTAAACAAACTATTAATGACGAATTAATGATGGATATGATAAATAACAGATGGATATATATCAAAGATGGAATTCCAGAGACTCAATATTGATGAATCGAATCTCCAAAAACTGGATTGACTTTAATGACGAAAACCCGCGGATATGAATTATAAGGGATTTAAGTTGGGATTTAATGACGAATTAATCAACAATGAATTATTTTTTGGAGCTGGTGTCCTCCACAAATTAGTGTGATAACATTTGTAAATCTCTTACAGGTTCACAAGGGTATACTTCGTATATTTAATCAGTTGATTAACGTTTACCTAATAACGGTTGGCTTGCTAGAAAGTTTGACGTTATTATCATACAGATGGCGGTGATCAACTGGTCCCTAAAGGTCACACCTATAGGACGTATTTGAGAAATGTGGTTATAGAAATATAATTACATTGATGCCCAAAATGACTAAAAAGTTAGTCAATGTGTTGATGAGATAATTATTTAATGAAAATTAAATAATATTAAGTTGAGACGAATTAACTGTCAATTCGTAAATTAAATATAATAAGTTATATTTAATTAAATATATATAAGGTTAGTTTGGACGAATTAATCTGTTAATTCGTAATTAAATATAATCAGTTGTATTTAATATTAACAAGTTGAATGTGTCATAGTGGTAATAGTGAGGGTACACAAGCCAAGAGGTCATGGGTTCGATCCTCACTAGATGACAATTTAACACACTTTATATATTTTTGGAAAGACCAAAAATAAGGAAATTTTATTCCTTATTTCGGTCAACATTGGCCGAAAATTAGGAGAGTAATATCTTTCCTAATTAATTTGGTTATTCGGTCTATATAAGAGAAAGGTAGAGAATTATTTCTAACCTAATGCTTTTTCTTGACCTTGCCTCCTCTTTCTCATCACAAGAACATAAAGACAATTAAATTTTACAGAAAATTTTAGATTGATTTCTAGCATAATCAAAGGACATATCTCAGATCGTCTTGGGTGCAACTAATAGGCGAATATCAATTTTGATATTGTTCTTAGGCCATATTTGCTAGGACCAAAGGTTATTTCTGAATCCTTTACTCTTGTTTATGTATTTCATTTTATGATCATTGATCATCTTTATTAAATCGTTATAATCCTTCTAGTTTAAGGGAAGTATAAAGATTTATTTCCCACAAGTGGTATCAGAGCACTAGGCCACGTTTTTGATTTTGATGATTTTCATAAAAATTGTATGTAAACAATAACCTTATTCTCGAAAAAATTAGGGTTTCGTTTTTTTTTCGGCTAAAAAAAAAAAAAAAACTTTTTTTTTGGCCGAGTTTTTTATCTTTCGGCTTGATTTTTTTCTTCTTTCGTTTTTCCTTTTGTTTGATGATTTATATCCAATTTCTTTAGATCATATCATTGTTTTAATCGGTTAAAATTATCATATGAGAATTGGTAGATTTTGATTTAATGCAGATTAAGTTAAAATAAATATAGTATCATCATGTCATTGATACAAGAACTTGTTTTTGCTATATAGTTTTAGCATATAAGATTAATCATGATTGTTAATTCATTTGCTAAACCATGTTCTATTAGCAACTATAAACTTTGTTCTTCATCAATTTTTGTATTAGGGCTTTTTGCCGCAAAAGGAAAATAATTTTGACGGCTCATTTTTTTTAGGTATGCCGTGAAAAAAAAACGTTTTTAGGTTATTTTTTTTCTCTATTACCGAATCAGAAAAAAAAAGAAAAGAAGGAAAGATTTTTTTCCGGAAAAAAATAATTATGGAAGTTTTTTTTTTCTTAATTGCCGAATAAAAAAAGGGGAAGGGGTTGTTGTAACACCCCCATACTCCAAGTGCCTTACTAGGACCACTCAGGTATGAAGACATTACCATCTCGGTTGCCCGAGGCAATGATAATCAAATAAACAATGAAGAAACAACGTTTAAATATAAATACTTAGTGAAGAGTTACAATTCTCAAAACCAAACCAAAAGTGCAATACATGTTCTCAAGCTGACTGTTCTAACTGAAATGTAAATAACTAATAAGCTACAGCGGAAGACTCCTATCATCATGTCGTGGCAATCCCAGCTATCCCAGTACTCATCTCATGCCTGCTCAATATCTGCTCACCATCCCCGAATGGATCACCGCAGGTTTACAAAACAACAACCGGGGTCAGTACTAATCACACAATTTATACATATATATCAACAATAAGATACACAGATAGCTTAACTGTCACACACACACACAACCAACCAATTCCAATCGTCTCAATCACTGACTGTCCACTGGACCAGCCCTGCTAGTGGGGGACCGCAGCCGTACCCACCAAATCCCCGCTCCACATAGTGAGCGATAACCCTGTCCATTAATATGCACATCCCTTCTGTGGCGGGTTCCACAGAAGGCGAAACTAGGGCGTGAAGCCACTCCCGCAAGTGACCCCACTCAGCCGAGGCCACGCCTCGCGAACCATCAACAACGATCACAACCACAATCACAATACAATTACTATATCAAACAACCAAACACAATACATCAACCAATATCCCATTATGGGACTAATACTGAGTAGGAAATCCTACCTGGTAAGCACACAATCGACGGTCTCTCTCTTCTTTGAATCAAAAAGCCTCCTCTATGAACCCTCCTCCTATCATACAACACATAAAGCCTACCAAATCACATACTACACATAAACCCCCAAATCTCTAAATTAGGGTTTAACCAATTCAAAGGAAAGACAATAAAAAGGGTACATAGATCTTACCCTCGACGCAAGGAACTCAACGGTATAATCAACGCTAAGAACTGACCTTCCAAACTCCGGGGATTGCTAATAATGCGATTAAGAAGATGAACTTGCTTGCTTTCTCTCTTAAACAGTAATTTAGGTTTTGTAAAAGTGATTTAGAATAATGACGACAAAGCTTATATACCTTAATCGCATAATTAACAAAACCCGAGAAAACTCCCCGTAAAACCGGATACTCGATCGAGTACCCAAGGCTACTCGATCGAGTACCCCCTTACTCTATCGAGTACCTAAGGCTACTTGATAGAGTACCCCCTTACTCTATCGAGTACCTAAGGCTACTTGATAGAGTACCCCCTTACTCTATCGAGTACCTAAGGCTACTTGATAGAGTACCCCCTGACAGTCGAAACTTTTCTAAAACGCAACATACCCTTACTCGACAGAGTAAGGCCTACTCGATAGAGTACCCCAAGACTTATAAATACGGAGTATTACAGTCTTCCCTCTTTAAAAAGAACTTCGTCCCCGAAGTTCAACCCATACTCTAAAAACAACCATACTAACTCGACCAAGACACAACAACATAACTAAGAACTCAAAAACTCGACCAAACATAAAACATGAACTCTTAACACCCACTCCACCAACTATTTTTACTTCCTTAACATGACTCATGATATCGTATCCACCACATATATATCTCTCACGACACCAACTTCATACATAACCAACCACCATCCACTAACACTGCTAGCTCCATAATATCATCCACTATCAAATCCAAAATCAAGACACTCATAGACATCAAACGGAATGTTACAGTTGTTTTTTTTATGATCAGCCGTGTAGTAGCTGTTAAAAAAAAAATTGTTTATTTTTTTCAGCCGAACCAATTTTAATTGGTTTTTGTTTTTTTTTTATTTTTGGCCAATTAGTTATTGTGAATCGGTTCACAATTTAAAGATACCGAGTTATTTTAAAGCGGTTTAAAATTTTGACGGATAGAATTCATATTACAAGTTTAATATGGATTGAGGATGAAATTAATGTGATTAAATTGCGGAATTGTCACTTAATTTAATTTAAATAGGTGGTTTGGATAAATTAATCAACATAATTAATGTATTGTATTATGTATGTTTAATTTATTTTAGTTGATGCTTTTATTTTTGTTGAATGAATCGAATGAATGAATTTTATTTACGTATTTATTTTTGCAATCGGTTGTATTTTGTAATACTTAGTGTGGCCTTAGTCAAATTATGTTTTCGTAATGAAGGAAACATGATTTCTTATGTAATTATGAGATCTCGAATCTCCTTTATTTTAGTTTTGGGTTTTGAAATTAGAATGTAATTAATAGGTCAATTATGTAATTTTATTTATTGTAATTTCAAAGAAGACTAAAGATGAAGATTCAAGCTCACTCCCGCTACATGGATCAAGATGGAACATCAAGACAAGCTTCTCGGGTCCAAGGATGGATTCCAAACTTGTATTTATTGTTCATTTTGATAAGATAGGCCACACTTGGACTTTTACTGTTTTTTTTACGTTTTTCATTTTATTGCTTTTCATTCACATGCTAGTAATTGCATCATATTCCGCTTAAAACCAAACCACCTACTACTAAAATGCATGAAAATTGACTCTTATAGTTGTATGTTAGTTTTCATGGACATGCAGATATCACAGTCTATAAGCCATCACTTTAGTCTTTATAAGGGCAAACATCTATGAGTCCCTTCTTCGTCGGTAGGCCTAATATGACCCCTTCTACGTTGGGTAAGTAGTTGTGTTGACTTAGTTTACCTCAACATCATAGTCCGAAGAGTTTCTCGTGATTATGATGGACTAAAGATAGAATTTACAGAAATTTATCGACCAAGAATTCTAACGGTAGAATTAGCTAAAAGGTTAGCTTATCAATTTGCAGAGAATTGAGTCTTGGGGTCATTTATATAATTCTTGAGGGAGGTCAATTGTATAAATGTTTTGAGTCTTCGCGTTATGACATTAGTTCATTAGACTTAAAATCAAAACGATGCACATGCTTATTATTTTATTCTTCTTTCGCAATGTAGAACAAGTTTATTATCGATAATACTGTTACAACAAATGGCTGGAAATAACGCAATCCCAATGCCTAGTGCCACACTAGATCGTTCGTCCTGGCTAAAAATGTTTATGGACCAAATGAATCAGTCCACTCGACTGAAGAATGATGGGTCCAATTTTGCGGACTGGGAGGCGGCACTACGGAATCTTTTGCCATTGACGGTAAGCTCAGGTATTTAAGCGAGCCAATACCGATCAACCCAGGCCCAAATGCGTGGAGTCAACGAATCACTCGCTTATAGTGATTTCGTTATGGAAGCGGGTGCGATAAAGAACGTACGCATCTTTGCAATGGAAACCAATTTGCAGAGACGCTTCATTGCCCAAGGTGCAAACAAGATTTTCACCACGCTCACTAATGAGTTCTCAAAGGCACCGAGAATCATCACATATGAACATACCTGTCGCTTCTTTGATGCGAAACTCCAGAAGGGCCAACCGGTTAGCCCACACATTCTTCGCATGATTGAGAATGTCGAGAAGCTAAAGGCACTGAATTGTAAAATCAGTGAGAGCATTGTCATTGACCGAATGCTTCATTCTCTTCACGATGGGTTTGCCCTTTTCAGGGCGAACTACTACATGAATGACTTGAAAAAGAGTCCTCATGAGCTACACTCCCTTCTCGTACAGACCGAGAAGGATATGAAATTGAGTGGGAGTATGAAGCAGGATGTTCTCATAATTTACAACAAAGGTAAAGGTAAGGGCAAAGCTCATGGTGACCTAGCTGTAGGTAAGCCAAAGTTTAAGAAGCCAGGAAACGGTAAGAGTGCGCCTGGTGAGACTAGTGGCTCACAGGGCAAGACAAAGAGCAAGGGCGGTGACATAGAGTGCCACCATTGTCACAAGACTGGACATTGGAGGAGGAACTGTCCCATCTACAGTGAGGACATCAAGGCAGGCCGCGTCGTTCCTGTTGGTATGTCATCTTATATTCATATGATTGAGATTAACCTTGCAAGTTTCGGAACTTGGGTACTAGATACTGGTTGTGGTTCTCATCTGTGTAATCATTTGCAGGGCCTAAAGAACATCATACCTCTCGAAAAAGGTGATGTGGACTTGCGAGTCGGGAATGGAGCACGAGTTGTTGCTGCCTCGAAGGGAACATATGTAATCCAACTCCCTAGTGGTTTTGAGTTATCTTTAAATAACGGTTACTATGTACCCAGTTTATCTAAGAATATTATTTCTGTTTCCGTACTTGCTAAAGACGGTTTTACATTTTCAATAAAGGATAATAGTTGTATTTTCTCTTTTAATGAAATTATTTATGGCAAAGCAGTTTCCATGAATGGAATTTATATCTTAGATCAAACCACGGAAGTATTACACATGAATAATAAGAAATTAAAGGTTGGTGACAAAGATCAAACCTATCTATGGCATTGTCGAATGGGACACATAAATGAGAAACGCGTAAAGAAACTCGTCGATAATGGGACTATTCCCTCATTCGGATTTTCTGCATATGGCACGTGTGAATCATGTCTCATTGGCAAGATGACTCGAATTTCCTTCAAAGGTGTTGGAATGCGCGCTAGTGACCTATTAGGACTCATACATACGGACGTATGTGGACCTATGTCAATTACCGCTAGAGATGGCTATAGATATTTTATCACTTTCACGGACGATTTTAGTAGATACGGATATGTCTACTTAATGAAGCATAAAAGTGAGTCCTTTGAGAAATTCAAGGAATACCGAGAATAGGTACAGAACCAATGGGTAGAAAGATTAAAGCACTCCGTTCGGATCGGGGTGGCGAATATCTTTCAAATGAGTTTGATCAACACCGGAAAGACTGTGGAATCGCTCTACAGTTAACTCCACCTGGAACACCTCAATTAAATGGTGTGTCCGAACGGAGAAATCGAACCTTACTTGATATGGTTCGATCCATGATGAGTCACACAGTAGTGCCTAAATCATTATGGGGGTATGCTCTTTTGTCAGCCGCTCTTATACTTAACCGAAGTCCGTCTAAAGCTGTCGACAAGACTCCATATGAAATGTGGAAGGGAACGGTACTTAACTTGTCCTTTATTCGGGTTTGGGGCTGCGAGGCTTATGTCAAGTGGAGACACGAGGATAAGCTCAGCCCGCGATCGGTCAAGACATACTTTATAGGTTATCCAAAAGGAACATTTGGTCATTACTTCTATTCGCCAACCGAACATCGAGTTTTTGTTGCGGCTAGTGCGACATTCTTAGAGAAAGAATTTCTCGAGAACAAGTCGAGTAATAGAACCTTCCAGCTGATGGAGATTCTATAACCAACAACCGAGGAACAGATGGAGGAAGCTGTACCTCCAACTGATGATACGGTTAATATTCTTGAGGAACCTAGGAGGTCGGGTAGAGACTCTCATCCTTCGGACAGATACATTGGTATGGTCGAGGAGAATGATGTTTTACTTCTAGAAAGTAATGAACCCGCTACCTATAAAGGTGCTATGGCCTGTTCCGACTCAAAGTTATGGCTTGAAGCCATGCAATCCGAGATGGACTCCATGTATGAGAATAACGTATGGGATCTAGTTGATTTACCTAATAAGGTAAAACCTCTACAGTGCAAATGGCTTTACAAAATAAAGCGTTATGTAGACGCGCAACCAGATATCTATAAGGCACGACTTGTGGCAAAAGGTTTCACTCAAGTGCAAAGATTGCATTATGATGAGATTTTTGCACCTGTAGTCATGCTACGTTCCATTCGGATAATCATAGCGATTGCCGCATTTCATGATTATGAGATTTGGCAAATGGATGTAAAAACCGCCTTCTTAAACGGTTATTTGGAGGAAGAGTTGTACATGGTGCAACCCGAAGGTTTCACAGATCCTAAACATCCTAAGAAAGTATGCAAGCTTAAGCGTTCCATTTATGGACTTAAGCAAGCTTCTCGGAGTTGGAATCATCGTTTCGACCAAGTGATAAAAGAGTATGGCTTCACTCGATCGGTCGAGGAACCATGCTTATATATCAAGTCGAGTGGGAGCAAGATTGTATTCTTGATATTGTATGTCGATGACATACTCTTGATTGGGAATGACATTCCTCTCCTATCTTCGGTTAAAGAATGGTTGAAGAACCATTTACAGATGAAAGATCTGGGTGAGGCACAACGCATTTTGGGAATCCGTATCTACCGAGATAGATCACGACGGACATTATCACTTAGTCAGGAGTCTTATTTGGATAAGGTTCTTGAGAGGTTCAGCATGACCAACTCCCAGAAGGGGAACCTTCCTATGACGACTGGGATGCAGTTGAGCAAGTCTCAGTCACCCACGACGCCTGAAGGGATTGAGCGCATGAGTCGTGTTCCTTATACATCTGCAATAGGATCGATCATGTATGCCATGATATGCACACGTCTAGACGTGGCATATACATTGAGTATGACGAGTCGGTACCAAAAGACTCCAGGTGAAACACACTGGATTTCTGTTAAAAACATCCTCAAGTACCTACGGAGGACTAAGGATTGGGTATTGACTTATGGAGGAGATACTAAGCTATGTGCAATCGGTTACGCAGAGGCTAGCTTCCAAACGGACCGAGATTATTAGAAATCTCATTCTAGATTCGTTCTTACTCTTAATAGTGCTGCGGTCAGCTGGAATAGTTCCAAACAGGAAGTTGTAGCAGATTCTACTACTGAGCCATAGAAATATGATAAACAAGGAGGGCACGTTTTCTCCATGAGAATTAAACGTGTACCTGAGTTATAGTAGTTGATTATGAATTCGATACGTTATCTTTTCATATACTATAATTTCATCGTTTTATATATAATATTTTGTTTTTTCATGTGGATTGTACTGACAACATTGAACGCCACAAAGTGAACTGAATTACATTATATTTGTTTTGGTCCGTAATCGCCAATGTGAGCTGATAACTCCGGCTATTATATTGTGCAGTCGATTGATGGTGGGTTCAACTAGCCATAAGTTAAACGGTTGACTAATCGATCACAGATACGAGATTATGACGATACCTCGTAGGACAACTTTTTGTGACAACGTAATGGAGTCCTAAATGTTTTATAACATTCGGTGCCAGGTCATGGATAGGACATCCATTGTGTTCCCAGAGTCGATTCTTTTGACTATCAACTGTCTCTTGAGATTAAGGCAGTTTTTGGGTGACTTTGGTTTCTTTCTCACGGTCTACCGTAACTGGGGCTAAGTAGATTTTTTCTGGGTCATTTCATACTGTGCTTACGTCTGCAGGATTCGAGTTGAGGAAAATATTCATCCCTTATCAGGTATAGTTATTTCTTAGGGCCACTCGAGGAGTTGAAACTGAAATGCATGGCCGTGCTCGTGTTGATTCGTTTATCAGTTAAGTTACTCTCTAGTCGGGAAAACCACTCTTGATACCGATCGCTTGTAAAATACGACCTTTGTGAATTCGGATTTGCAAATTGTTTTACAATGAGTGGGAGAAATTTTATAGGATATGAGAATCGGTTATCGCACATACACTTGTGAGGACAAGTGGGAGTTTGTTGGAGCTGGTGTCCTCCACAAATTAGTATGATAACATTTGTAAATCTCTTATAGGTTCACAAGGGTATACTTCGTATATTTAATCAGTTGATTAACGTTTACCTAATAACGGTTGGCTTGCTAGAAAGTTTGACGTTATTATCATACAGATGGTGGTGATCAACTGGTCCCTAAAGGTCACACCTATAGGACGTATTTGAGAAATGTGGTTATAGAAATATAATTACATTGATGCCCAAAATGACTAAAAAATTAGTCAATGTGTTGATGAGATAATTATTTAATGAAAATTAAATAATATTAAGTTGAGACGAATTAACTGTCAATTCGTAAATTAAATATAATAAGTTATATTTAATTAAATATATATAAGGTTAGTTTGGACGAATTAATCTGTTAATTCGTAATTAAATATAATCAGTTGTATTTAATATTAACAAGTTGAATGTGTCATAGTGGTAATAGTGAGGGTACACAAGCCAAGAGGTCATGGGTTCGATCCTCACTAGATGACAATTTAACACACTTTATATTTTTGGAAAGACCAAAAATAAGGAAATTTTATTCCTTATTTCGGTCAACATTGGCCGAAAATTAGGAGAGTAATATCTTTCCTAATTAATTTGGTTATTCGGTCTATATAAGAGAAAGGTAGAGAATTATTTCTAACCTAATGCTTTTTCTTGACCTTGCCTCCTCTTTCTCATCACAAGAACACAAAGACAATTAAATTTTACAGAAAATTTTAGATTAATTTCTAGCATAATCAAAGGGCATATCTCAGATCGTCTTGGGTGCAACTAATAGGTGAATATCAATTTTGATATTGTTCTTAGGCCATATTTGCTAGGACCAAAGATTATTTCTGAATCCTTTACTCTTGTTTATGTATTTTATTTTATGATCATTGATCATCTTTATTAAATCGTTATAATCCTTCTAGTTTAAGGGAAGTATAAAGATTTATTTCCCACATTATTTACATGTTAGAATTATTATTTTAGAATTATCATGTTAAAAGAAATATGAACAATTGAAAACAAAGCGAAAAACAATAGGACGAACAAAAGACAGAGGAAGAAGAAAGGAAGCAGGAACTGCGACAGCCTCACGAAGAGGCGCAGCAGTTGCTGCGTCCCTTCGAAGAGGCGCAGCAGTTGCTGCGTACTTTCTCAACGGTTGTCTTCTGATAATCCGTAAAAAGGGTTTGACATAAGGTTTTATAAATCGGTTTTAAGAATACTTTCGACATTAATCTTACGATAACGATACAAAAAAAAAGAACAATAAATAATAGAAGGATTTACACCCTCAGACTTACATGTTTGACGAAACGAGATGAACTAAGTTAACGTTTAGTGTTGCTCGACTCGAATGTACGACGAAAATGCCCTCTAGGAGGAAAACGAACAAGATTGATTAAGTTGATTGATTGTGGAGTTGGTCAAATTGGTCGGTCATGCAAAACGAGGCTGGTACTCAGAAGGATCCGAGCTTACGTGGTCAAAAGATCAAGCACGTAGACGCCAAAAAGTAAGAACGTGGTCTAGAATGGAAAGGGAGAAGAGAACGGCGGACACTTTGGAAGTGAATCTCGAAAAGATATGAAAAGATACGAAAAATACGCAAAAAAGGACTGGGAAGAGGCGCAGCAGGCACTGCGTCTCTTGGAAGAGGCGCAGCACTTGCTGCGTCCTTTCCCAAGTGGTTTCCTCCTGCGGAAGAAAGATTTCCGTATTTTGGTTATGGAATAACAGATTAATCTTGTTTTGCTTAATATTTGTGTGAATATTACGGGAAATTCTTTACCAAAGATTAAAAGATTGCAAAATATGGAATAGAAATATCCGGAACATTCCAGACCATCCTGACTCGGTTTTAGAAAATGAAGACGGTTTTTTTGACCCGGACTCCAAATGTACTCTAATTACTGCCAAAACGACCGTATCGGCACGTAGATGACAATTAAGAGGTAGACACAAGTGTTTGAGCGATCACTTGACGATAAACTTACGAACTATCACAAATCATTCGGCGTACCAAACATGCGGCCCAATCATCACCGGGTGGTTTGCGGGAGGTGGAGAAATGAGGTATCTACACTGTTGAGGCATCATCAACCTCCATATATGTGGAATCATGTCCATTCTCACTTTCACTTGCTTGGTTTTCCTCACTTTCATCTTCCTCTTCTTGGACTTCTTCTTCTTGAACCTCTTCTTTTTCTCCTCCTTCTTGGTCACCACCCTCTTCAACAACCATCTCCTCTCCACCCGGTATACCACTGATACGTGCCTAATGTATAGTCTTTTTGGCCTATTTCAGCACGTATTTCTATGCATTTCTACACTGTTTTTATAGTATTTTGCCCCGAATTGGCTACTTTGGTGTATTTTGTCCTTTTTGTAGGAATGATCGCGGAAGTAGCGGAACCATACTCCTTTTCGTCCCTTTTGCATGCATTTAGAGGAGACGGGATTATCCCAGAGTGAGATGTTGCACTTAGAAGTGTCGTTGCACGCATTACGAGGCATTTGGGTGAAGACGTGAGCTGAATTGAAGACCCAAGTGGTCTATCGAGCTGATTGGTGGTCGATCGAGTGGTCCCTAAGCTCCCCAAGGCTCGATCGAGCTATTCCTTACTCGATCGAGTAAGCTGCATTTGACCAAGCCCTCGATCGAGTACCACGATGGTCGATCGAGGAGTTTCTTTGAGATCTTGCTCGATCGAGTGGTGTAATCCACTCGATCGAGAGGCTTCGACGCTATGGGCTTTAATTAGTCCATGTTTTAGTATTTTTCCGCAAAGACTCTTAGACTTTGGCTATTTAACCTATGTTTACTAGGTTAATTAGGATCTCTTTTACTTATCTTTTTATCTATCTTTTTACCTTCCTTCACAGTAGAACTTTGTTACGTTGCTTAAACCTTCGACTGCTACTCTCGTTTTCGGATTTCTTCATTGGATTTCGTGTCTTTACGCCGGAATTCGCTTGGATTGTAATCTTCTCTCCTCTTTAATAATAATTAACCTTCTGTTGCTTTCAATTCTTGTTATTGTTATCATTCTTCCTGCCCTAGTTTATTTATTATTGAATTTTATTATTATTCCATTATGTCATCTCTTTGGGAAATTATCTCTTTGTTAGATTAATTATGAGTATGAGTAGCTAAACCCCTTCATGTTGGGATTAGGGGATCTGCGGTAGAATAATGACGACGTAGTGAATGAATTAGATGAACCGATAAGAGACTCTGTCACTATAGCAATATAACTGTAATTCTCGACCTAGTTGAGTGCACGCTTCTATGTCACCCATTAATCTGGCTACAATTAATCCTGGATCGAAAGATTGGACTAAATAGGCTGCTATAAACGTAGACTACCCTAATGAGGACGAAAGTTAAGTTAGTGGTATTTTAGGGTGGGAAGTGGACCGAAAGGACCTTCTAATATCCGTCTCGCATTAGTTTCTCGAGTCATTTCTTGCTAAGTTGTTGAACTACCGTAGTGAACCGAATTCCCGACATGTCCCCCTCTTATTGATAGTTTTAATTCACTTCGCTTCATCGCTTTCGCTTTATTTCTCTTCCTTTCAACTCCGTAGTTTAGAATCAAAAATTCAATCAACCCCAATTGTTACCATAGGATTAGAAATAGATAGCTGTAGTTGCATTACCTCCCTGAGGATTCGATACTCGACTGCCTCTACTACATTTTAGTTGAGACCGTTAGGTTTTATTTTTGACAGGTACGCGACAGACGTGTCAACCACCACTAGAAATGCTAGGAATGAATAATTCCATATCCGCCCAACTAGGCAAAGGACAAGACGGATCAAGAAGTCCTTGCCTAGCTAGATGTAGAATGGGCGGATATTGGGCCTTGTAAGCATCCACTTTATCATTGTAAGCTTGCTTATGCATTTTCCTCATGAGTAGAGTCAAGTAATAATTTCCCACTTCGACATCTTTGGGTTTGAACTCGTGGTATTCAAATGGGTAAGGAGGGGTGATAATAGAGGAGGAGGGCTCGGCAATTTCGCCCCTTTGTTGTTGAATGATATACTCGGTCTCTTCTGAGAGTGGGAGGAGGTAGTTCGGTCGGTGAACATTCAATCGACAAAATTTGGAAGGCAAGGTGAAGGATCTAGCTTCATTTGTTAACCACCCATATTTGTTGTCAAGAGTGTCGTCCTTGACCCACTTAAACTTGTGAATCATGGTGTCCATATCAACAAGATGGCCTCCTTTAACCGGCACATAAATGTTGTTGTTGTTGAAATTCCGGTTAAAATGCTTAGCCAAATGGGTAACTAGTCCTCCATTGACAATAAAGGCGGTGCCTTCTTTGCCACAATAGACATTAAGCCATCGTTCAACCAAAAGTCTTAGAGCATTGTATGGCTTGGTAAATTCCCTCCCAATGTTCAAGGTCGACTCAAGAAGAATACAATCGAGCTTGGTAAGATGATTTGTGCCATTTCTAGCTATCAAAGTATTCCCAATGACCTTATGCCATACTCTAATGCCCGGATGGTGGATTAAGAGAGCACGACAATCATGAAAGCGTATGAATTTCTTTCCGGAAATTGCCATCCAAAGAGGAGCGGGGTCATACTTGATAGGAGTCTTTGTATATTTCGGGTTATCACTAAGGCCTAATATCTTACCCAATTCGCCATAAGTTATGTGTCTATCAACATTTTCAAGACGAAACTCGATGTTGGTTCGAGTCTCCACCCTTGTGACTTTCAAAGAACTTAAAAATTCAAAGTTGAGGGAGGGGTATGTCAATTCATTCATTGTAAACAATTTACCCAATCCCATTGGTCGAGCCCTCTTTGAGGTTTAGTTTTCGGTACTTGTCGTTAGGAGCACCTAGACCAAAACAATATTTATAGCTTCACAAACAACTCTACTATTATTAAAGAGGCAAGTAAAGGTCGGATCCCAAGGGACGGGTATTGAAGTGAGATTTTCAATTGCAACTAGCGGTGTCTAGGGGTGTCACAATATGGGGTTTGAATAGAAGATCACTAAACTAAATAGCAATGAAAGTAAACATGCAAGATGATTAAAAACGGGTGTAAACAATTGATAAAAGGCACTAGGGTGTCATGGGGTCATAGGGGATTCATGGGAATTGATCATACAAACATATTCTCAAATTATAAGCAAGCAATTATTATTGTGATGGATCGAGTCGGATTATGTCTTACAATCCTAGGAAAGTTTGGGTCCCGGAGCCGAATCGATTAGATTGTACAACACCTACAAGTCGACTTAATCTTCCCTACTCAACTATATGCATGGTCTAACGAGACTCGAGTTGGTTTATGTCTTACAAGTCTCATTGAAAAGATAGGTGATGGGTAAAAAATGCAAGGATTCATAGGCTCGCATTTCATCAAACATAACATGTGCATAAGTTGAGATCACAAGAAGCAAGCAAATAAACTATGAAAACATATTAATTTAAGCATGCATCATCCCCCATGTTGGTTTCCCTTAATTACCCATTAACCCTATCTAAGGAAACTACTCACTCATTATCATGTTGAACATGCTAGCAAGGTTGTCAATCATACCAACAAAGTAAAACATGATGAATAAATGAAGATAATTAACAATAACTAAAAAGGGATTCAGACAATTATACCTACGAATGATTCCTATAATAAAGCAAAGAATAATAGAAGTACTTGATGATTGATTGGAAGGTTGTCAATCTCCCAATAATAACCCAAATAATCTTCAATTACCCAAAATGAAAGATGAACAAAAGAGAGATTAAGGAAATGAGATTTTTATTAAGACTGGATTAAAAGTTGATTATAAGATTAAAGAGAGATTAGATTGACATAAACTACACTAAAGATTGATAAGAAGAACATGATTATCTAATTAGACTAATGGGGTATTTATAGTGGGGATTAGGTACACAAATTAGGGTTTACTAAGGGCTTAAATGACGATTAAGTCCTTGAGGAATCGCTCCTCTCAGAAAAATATGCGAGTCTCCTTTTTGCTAGTCTTTCCTGAGGTATGCGCACCTTTCATAGAACAAGTAGAAGACGGATTAGCTGTCACACAATCCGAGCGTCCAGGGCACGAGACGGGCGGATTGTGGGTCTTTTGGACGAGCGGATTTGCTTGGTGGACGGCCGGATTGTGGTGGTTTTGGACGAGCGTCCCTCTGAGGAAGACGCTCGGATTTCTGGTCTTGGAGGGGCGGATTGTGGGCAATCCGCTCGGATTGTTGATCAGCTTCTTCCCTTCTTTTTTTCTTCCTTCTTCTTCATAAAATCCTTGAGGATTTCATTGGAGATGCAAAGATCTTTTCTCATCATTGCCCAACTACTACAATATGTACAAAGGCCTTCTAGTCTTGTCTTCTCTTTGATGCTTGGTCATTGAATTCAATCAATTTAGCTCCATTTTGCCATGAAAATGCATGGTTTGCACTCCTTTCCTACCAAGGGATCAAAACCTCAAAGAATATACAAAACAAAGGACTAAAGACAATAAATGACCCAAATATGCACTAAAAAGCATGGGAACAAGGCTAATTCGGAGACTAAATATGCTCAAATAATGGTCACATCAAATATCCCCAAACCGAACCTTTGCTCGTCCCGAGTAAATAGGTGACAAAGACTAGGACCGTTATTTAAACTAACCTAATAGCATAGCTGATATGAGACAATTAGCGGGTCTCACTCCGCCCCTTCAACTCACAACAAGATAACCATGAGGTAGGATGCCTTCTTGCAAGGCAAGGTGGGTCTTGCCAATATGGCGACACATCCAAGCATTAAAGCACATAAAATCATGTAATGGATGCATCTACAAAAGAATAGCCACTTTCCTCATCTAAGTGGCGGAAATTATCTACAAGGGAAGCAATTCAAGGGTACGCAATCCTTCATAGATGCAATTTATTCAAACTACTAAGCCTAGAAGGATACCAATAAATCACCCCCAAGTTGTGTCAAGCTAGGGTACCTTTGTCCTCAATCGTTAAATGCTTTCGTCAAGAGTAGACTCCCTATGGTGTTAGAAACACTGGAGGATCGCGGAATTCCCCCTCTTGCCTAGACAAGAAGAAGGGTTGTCCCCTCTCTACCATGCACAAAAATGGATATGATGGATAAAGGGATCGATAGAATTTGAGTTTCATTTGGGAGTTTGCTTTTGTTTTTGTTTTTCCCCCCAATTTCTTGTGGCATATAACATTTGAGAACACTTTCTTTTGCCATTTCTTTTGATGTTTGGCATTTCAATACTTGACAACTTTCAACTTTTTGCATTTTTCTTTTGAACATTTTCAAAGTCACCCCATATGTAGTGAGGGTGCCTTATATTTGAAGCATAGGAGTCTATTTTTGCTCCTCTTTTCATTTGATGCAATTGCAAACTTTCTTTCACTTTTCATTTCATTTCTTGAACTCAAATCAAATTCTTTTTGTGACCATTCCCTTTGATGACAAAAATGTGGTAGAACATGGATGAATGATGGTTGCATAGTTTCAAGGGTCACCTTGGAATAAACGGTACCCAAGGAGTTATCACACCACAAGGTACTCTTGACTAGGCCTTAATCCATGGGTCAAAGGATACTAGCATGACACATCCTAGGGTGTTTTACAAGTATTCTAACAAGCAAAGTCTTAAGAAGAAAAAGCATCTACTAGGGCCTATATACACTTGTCAAGCTTCCCAAGTAGACGGTTTCGCAAAATTTTCTAACATGCAAACTACATGCCATGATGCACCTAACATATCTACATCCTAATGCATATGATTCTACCAACTAATATGCCAAATAATCTAAATGCAAGTTCTAAATTCACATTGTTTATACCGCATCAATCAAAATAAAGCCACATAGTCATTAACATAAAGAGGAAAAAGGAGATTGGAAATATCATACCATGCGGTCTTCAATATCCTCATGTCTCGGATGTGGCGTATTCGATCAATGTGAACAAGGATAGATAAACATAATATATACAAGTCTACACTACAAAGGAAATGAACTTGTTTTAGGATTTTCAATTTTTCAATTTTTTTGATTTTTTCGAAATTTTTGATTTTTTTTTATTTTTGAATAAAAGTTAAGTTAGAATTTCCCATCCCCACACTAATATGGGCATTGTCCTCAATGGCCAATATGATAGGAAATTATGCAAGTATGATGCATGATTTCTATACTAAATGGAAGCTATACTAATCTACACTACATGATGCATGGGTTTTTGTTTATAACGGAGAGCGTAATTTAGATTACCTCCCGTTGCGTATGCATGTACTTCCCCAAACCGAGATAAACATTATTTCTAATGTCTTAAATTTTGGGGTAGTTCATGCACACACGATACAATGCATGAAACTATATATTGTCATTTTGGATTTTTAAAATGGGAACAATAAAAAGAACACCTCAATGGGGCCGAGGTGTTAGTCCTCGTGTTACTAGGACTCTCCAAACTAGTCAAAGTCAAATATTGTACAAGTTAACAAAACATTAAATTCTTTCATGAAAATTGAAAATAAAGAGAGGAGATAAGGAAACTTCACTTAAGCTTGAGATGGGTGCCTCATGCCCGCTCCATCTAGCTATGAAGAGATCTTCTAGAGATCGCCATCATCTCCCTCTAGGTCACTATCCCATATTTCCTTGGATGCATCACTTGTATTAGGGTCCATGAACTCATCTTCTTCGCTACCAAGCTCCACCGTATCCCCACCGCAAGATTTGTTGCTCCCTTCATCTTGTTGCTCATTTGCCCCTTCATTTGCTCTTTCCGAATTTGGGAAGAGTATATCGATTTGTGCCCAAGAGGGAAGTGCTCCCTCATCAATAATCTTCCCTCGTTGAATCATATCGTGGAATTGAGGGTAAAGTGCATAATAGTTATCCACGGTAGCTTCATATTGTCGGAAGTGCAAATCTTTGAGAATTCCCGTTACAAAGTCATCACGGGGGATGATAAAGGGGTTAGGGTGGTTGTATGGTTGATATGCAAAAGGGTAGGGAGGTATCTTGATTTTCTCATCTTGTGGTTGTTGCTTTTGTTGTTGTTGGGGATTTGGTGGTGGTGGTGCTTGCCTTGCTTGGGTTGGGTTTACGGGGATGAGGTAGGATGGGATCGGTGATAGAGGTCCCCTTCTTGGTGAGATTCTTGGTAGACCGGTCATTGGTAAGTAGATTGGATCACTCCCCTTTGTTATCCAATTGATCCTTTTATCAACCCCCTCAAGGGTTATCCAATGATGATGCACAAGAAGGAGGTCTTCATTTATCCTTGTATTCCTAGAAAGAGGAGTGTACTCATTGTTCTCATTAAATTTTGGATTGAAATGCTTTGCAATCTTTGTAATGAGCCCTCTATTAACGATGTGTTTCATCCATCATCATCACCGATTCTAAACTTGGCCCACTTCTCAAGTAGCACAAGAGGGGCATTAAAGTGGTACCCACCCCTTCCTTGGATATCGAGGTAAGACTCCATGAGCACAAGATCGAGTTCGTTCATAATTTCCGGGTCTCGGCGAGCAAGGAGGGTGCCGGAAAGGAACCGGTAAGTGAGTCTCAAAATAGGATTTTGACTGTGGAAAGCTAGACACTCCTTGATGTACATGAAATCTCGGCCGGTCATGGCCCTCCATAGGGGTACAACACTATATCTCTTCGGTTTTGATATCTGGGTAGGCGAGACATCGAGACCAAGCACATTAGCAAATTCCATTAGAGTCATCATTCTTGAAACACTTTCCAACCTAAATTCTATGCATATTGTTCTATTCAAGGTTGTGATTTTCAAGAAGCTTAAAAATTTAAAAACAAGGGATCGGTAGGTTTGCTCGTGCATGTGAAATAGGGTAGAGAGACCAAACAACTCAAAAAGGGCTTCCATTTGATGGTAAATCCCAAGCTTCCTTAAAGTTCTATGACATAAAAATTTAGTAGGGAGAATGTTCTTACGAAGAAGTCGGTGAAAAACGAGCCTTTGCACATCATTTACGAATTCAACATTAGAGAAGTCATCAAGCTTGGTAAAATCCACAATTTCTTCATGCTCCCTCCTTAGAGTGTTGATGTGAGAGGTAGAAGAGCTTCCTCTTACTCTTGGTCTTCTTTTAGCCCTAAATGAAGATCCCTTTGGTCCTATTCTTTGATTGTGGTGTTGGAATTTTTGATTTGTTGAAGTATGAAGATGCTCTTTGTGGATTGAATCTTGCTTTTGAAACCCTAGAAATTGGGGCTTTTTGATTTTGTGGAATAAAAGAGTGTTTGGGATATGCTTTGGAGTCATAAGAAGGTGGGTTTTTATAATACAAGTGGAAGGAAGGGTGATGTGTCGCAAATTGTGTGGTGGGGAGAATTAAAATTGGAAATATCGGGAGTGAATGCCGCAGGGAGACGAGCGGACTCGGGCTCGGGACGCTCGGATTCTCTCATTCTGGGATGAGCGGATTCCTGGGAAGACGCTCGGATTCTCTTACAGCGGATTTTTGGAACATTTGAAGCAGCCAAGACGAGCGGATCGAGCACAGGACAAGCATCTTTTCTGAAGCCAGACGAGCATCTTTTCTCAAAGACGAGCGGATTCTGTTACAGGAACTTTTCTTAAAATGTTGCAGCAAAAACACGAGCGGATTGATCATCAGACGCTCGGATTCCTGCTGGACGAGCGGATTCTCAATAATACGCGTCTTTTTACAAACCTAGCGGATTTCCTTCTTAGACGCTCGGATTCCTTGCTGCGGATTCCCTTTGATTTCCTTGACTCCGATAAAAGCTTCCCCACACCTGAAAACTAGTTCCTTCCTTCATCAAAAATCATTAGTGACCCTCCCTCACTTACTCTCATGGACAGAATTTATGTTTATGATAAAAGGAATGCAATAAAGTTATAAATACAAGTTAGAGGGGTTAGTATATTTACAAGTGGTTGTTTAGGGAGGACTCCACCAAACTCTCCCTTTGATGATTCCTTCAAGGATGAGGAGGCCCGAGGTAGGTGACCTCGACCTCTCCAATAAATGATCCCTCATAATATGGCTTCAATCTTAGACCATTGACCTTGAATTTGCTTCCATCTTCCCCCTTGATTTCAAAATCCCCATATTTTCCAACCTCGGTGATCACATAGGGACCCATCCATCTAGAGTTCAAATTTCCCGGAAAGAGTCAATAGCTGGAATTGAATAGAAGGACTTTATCCCCTTTGTGCAAGGCTTTTTGCTTGATCCTCTTGTCATGGAGCAATTTCGTCCTTTCCTTGTAGATCTTGGCATTCTCATAATATTGTAGTCAGAATTCTTCCAACTCTTGAATTTGAATCATCCTCTTTTGACCACTTAGATTGAGATCAAGGTTAAGGGCTCGGATTGCCCAAAAAGCTTTGTACTCTAATTCGATTGGCAAGTGGCATGCTTTTCCATAAGCAAGCTTGTAAGGAGAGGCTCCTATGGGAGTCTTATAGGCCGTCTTATAAGCCCAAAGAGCATCATTAAGCTTTGTGCTCCAATCCTTTCGGGTCTTGTTCACCACTTTCTCAAGAATTTGCTTGATCTCTCTATTCGAAACTTCAACTTGATCACTTGTTTGAGGATGATATCCTAAGCCGGTTCTATGTTGAACACCATACTTGGTCAAAAGGGATGCGAGCTTTTTTTCATGAAAATGCGTTCCTCCATCACTTATGATTGCTCTAGGGACTCCGAATCTTGGGAAGATTATTTTCTTGAAGAGCTTGGTGACAGTCTTTGCATCATCGTTTGCGGTGGCAATTGCCTCCACCCACTTTGAGACGTAGTCTACGGCCACAAGGATATACTTATTCCCATTGGATGTCACAAACGGCCCTTGGTAGTCGATCCCCCAAACATCGAAGATCTCCACCTCTAGTATGCCCCTTTGTGGCATTTCATTCTTCCAAGATATATTCCCCGTCCTTTGACAAGCATCACAATGAATGATAAATCCCCTTGTATCTTGGAACATAGTAGGCCAATAGAAGCCCGATTGAAGAATTTTTGCAATGGTTCTCCTTGCTCCATGGTGCCCACCGTAAGGTGATGAGTGGCATCCTTCCAAGATTCCTTGGACTTCCCATTGAGGGATGCACCTCCGGTAGAGCCCATCACTACACTCTTTGTAGAGATTTGGGTCATCCCAAAAGTACCTTTTTACTTCGAATAAGAACCTCTTACTTTGGTTATAGTTCAAATTTGGAGGGAGTACTCTTCCAACGATATAGTTGGCATAATTGGCAAACCATGGGGTGATGTGCCTTTCAAGTTGTGCTTGAATGGCCATCAAGATATCGTCGAGAAATGAGTCATTGATCGGCGTTTCTCCTTGTTCATCATGAAACCGGATCCTTGACAAGTGAACCGCTACTACATTTTCGGCTCCTTTCTTGTCTCTTATTTCCAAGTCGAATTCTTGAAGAAGCAAAATCCATCTCAACAACCTTGGTTTTGCCTCCTTCTTTATCAAGAGGTGTCGGAGAGCATGGTGGTCCGAAAAGACAATCACCTTGGATCCAAGTAAGTAGGAACGGAATTTGTCCAAAGCATAGACAATGGCACGAAGCTCTTTCTCGGTGGTATCATAGTTCACTTGGGAGGGATCAAGAGTCATACTTATATAGTTGATGGCATGAAGAGCTCTTCCTACCCGTTGGCCAAGAGCCGCTCCAACGGCGTAGTTACTAGCATCACACATAATCTCGAACGGTAGTTCCCAATTTGGAGGTTGAATGATCGGTGCCGAGATTAGTGCTTCCTTGATTCTATTAAAGGCTTCAACACACTCATCAGTGAAATGGAATTGGGCATCTTTAAGTAAGAGTTGAGTGAGGGGCTTCGCTATTTTTAAAAAATCTTTTATGAAACGGCGATAGAAACCCGCGTGACCGAGAAAACTTCTCACCCCTCTAACATTCACGGGAGGTGGGAGTTTCTCTATCACCTCAACCTTAGCTTTATCGACCTCGATGCCCTTTTCCGAGATTAAATGACCCGAAACAATTCCTTCATTGACCATTAAGTGACACTTTTCCCAATTTAAAACAAGACTAAAATCTTCACATTTTTGCAATATCTTCACATTTTTGCAATATCTTCACATTTTTGCAATACAAGAGAAAGATTATGCAAACAGGACTCAAAGTCTTTTCCATAAACGCTAAAATCATCCATAAAAACTTCCATTATAGTCTCTAGGTAATCGGAGAAGACACTCATCATGCATCTTTGGAAAGTGGAGGGGGCATTACATAAGCTAAAAGGCATCCTCCTATATGCAAAAGTACCATAAGGGCATGTGAAGGTGGTCTTATGTTGGTCATCCGGATGTATGGGGATTTGAAAGAATCCCGAATACCCGTCAAGGTAACAAAAGAATTTGTTGGAGGCTAACCTCTCAAGCATTTGGTCAATGAATGGTAGGGGGAAATGATCCTTTCTTATTGCAGAATTCAATTTTCGATAGTCAATGCACATACGCCAACCGGTGATCTTCCTTGTGGGTATTAGCCCATTCTTTTCGTTCCTCACCACCGTGGTATCTCCTATCTTAGGTACCACTTGAACGGGGCTAACCCACAAAGAGTCCGATATGGGATATATGATTCCCGCATCAAGTAATTTCATAACCTCTCCCTTGACAATTTCTTGCATGTGGGGGTTTAATCTCCTTTGAGATTTGATGGTAGGTCTATGGTCCTCCTCTAGATGAATTATATGCATACAAAAGTTGGGACTTATCCCCTTAAGGTCATCTAGACTATAACCTATAGCCTTTTCATGTTGCTTTAACACATCAAGCAATTTTCCCAATTGGATTTCATCAAGTCTATCATTAACAATCACGGGTTTGGTCTTTGATTCATCAAGGTAAGCATATTTCAAATTTGGGGGAAGGGGTTTTAAAGTAGGGATTTGTACCTCACTTTCCTCCTTTGAAGGTTCATTGAGAATTTGCTCTATTTCCATTAGACACTCCATTCTCATAGCATATTCAACTTGTTCTTCGGGTTCATCAATCTCGTCATACTCGAATTCCATGACGAATTCCTCTTGGACTTGGGCTTGTAAGATGTCTTCTAGGATTGATTGTTCATGCTCTATAGGTTGATATGCTTCCACAAAGATGTTATGCACTAATTCGGATTGCTTATGAGTTAGTTCTTTGTTAGCTAGAGCGGCCTCAAAAAGATCTACCTCCAATTCCCAATACATATTTTTAGCCTCACTTGCTTCCAAGGCTTCCAATGCTTGCATGGGGTCTTTGAAGAAAGGTATACTTAAGTGGTCCTCTACAAAGCAATCTATAAGATCCATCTTGCAAAATATCAAACAACTTGAAAATAATTAGAACAAACCTTGAGGAGTTTTACTTCCCCAAGGCAAAGAAAGACACAACTAATAACAATCTAAGAAAATCTAAATCAAGTTAACACCGTCCCTGGCAACGGCGCCATTTTTGGTCGAGCCCTCTTTGAGGTTTAGTTTTCGGTACTTGTCGTTAGGAGCACCTAGACCAAAACAATATTTATAGCTTCACAAACAACTCTACTATTAGTAAAGAGGCAAGTAAAGGTCGGATCCCAAGGGACGGTTATTGAAGTGAGATTTTCAATTGTAACTAGCGGTATCTAGGGGTGTCACAATTTGGGGTTTGAATAGAAGATCACTAAACTAAATAGCAATGAAAGTAAACAAGCAAGATGATTAAAAAGGGGTGTAAACAATTGATAAAAGGCACTAGGGTGTCATGGGGTCATAGGGGATTAGCAGTCACACAATCTGAGCGTCCAGGGCACGGGACGGGCGGATTGTGGGTCTTTTGGACGAGCGGATTTGCTTGGTGGACGGGCGGATTGTGGTTGTTTTGGACGAGCATCCCTCTGAGGAAGACGCTCGGATTCCTGGTCTTGGACGGGCGGATTGTGGGAAATCCGCTCGGATTGTTGATCAGCTTCTTCCCTTCTTCTTTTCTTCCTTCTTCTTCATAATTTCCTTGAGGATTTCATTGGAGATGCAAGGATCTTTTCTCATCATTGCCCAACTACTACAATATGTACAAAGGCCTTCTAGTATTGTCTTCTCTTTGGTGCTTGGTCATTGAATTCAATCAATTTAGCTCCATTTTGCCATGAAAATGCAAGGTTTTCACTCCTTTCCTACCAAGGGATCAAAACCTCAAAGAATATACAAAACAAAGGTCTAAAGACAATAAATGACCCAAATATGCACTAAAAAGCATCGGAACAAGGCTAATTCGGGGACTAAATATGCTCAAATAATGGTCACAACACCCATAGACTCAAAGAAGGTTTTGGTTTGTTCAAGGACACCCAACTTTGACAATGCATCTTCACAAATAAACTTAGTAGGCATGATGGTTTTCTTAGCAAAGAGAATGAATTTCTCCCTATGAGAGTCGGAAGTGAAAATTACCTCCGGATAATTGGATAATTGTTCAATGACCGGAGTTGTTGATGTTGTAGCTTCCATAGGGGGATCTCGTTGTTGAACCTCCAACCTTGCCTCATGGACTACCAAAGCCTTTGACAATTGTTTTGCTTGAAGAGCTAGTTGCCTTTTGGAAAGTGTCTTCTTTTGGGGTGCCTTGTTGCCTCCTTTGGTTCTAGCCATTCTCCTTTGCTTGATTACACCAATGAAAGATTGAAATCTTCAATTTTTAGTAATGCCCAAATCGATTTAGGATGAATGAATGTTGCTATGTATCCTAAAAATCGACTCAAAACTTGAAGATTTTGGTGTTTGAATCACTTGTTGTTGCAAAAGGAGTGATTAATTTTTGTTGTGAGGAAGTTTGAATTTGATTTGGTTGAGTTTAGTTGAGGAAATTTGATTTTGTTGATGGAGAGGATGAGGGTTTTGGGGTTTTTGGGTAGTGTTTGTAGGTTGAAGAAATGAGAATGAAAGGGACAAGAGGGTTTAAATACCCGTTATATTTGAAAATGCAGTGGAAGACGAGCGGACTAGGTGTCGGGATGCTCGGATTCTTCAAAATTTTGGTCAGGTAAAGACGCCACAGGACGAGCGTCTTTCTGGAAAGACGAGCGGATTCTTTGTGGAGGTACGAGCGTCTTTCTGGGTGGACGCTTGGATTCCTTTACAGAGAAAATCCCAGGATTTTGCAGCAAAAAGACGAGCGTCTTTCTTGAAGGACGACCGTCCAGAATGAGACGAGCGGATTCTCAGCTGAGACGCTCGGATTCACAGCCAGACCAGTTTTTTTAATTTCTGCAGCTCTACCAGACGAGCGTCTGGTGACTTTGACGCTCGGGTTTCTTCAGGACGAGCGGATTGTCCATTTGGCCGCTCGGATTGTTCCTTGACCACATGGATTCAGGTCCATCCGTGGGTACTTCGTAACCCGTGTCATTTCCATTCTTCAATTCTCGTGTTCTTCATTATAGGGGCACTACAAAGGCATAAATAGCCTAGGCAATTGCTATCCCCACATTAAGGTAAAGCACTACAAATCAATAAAATCATAAGTCCCTCCCTCACTTCTCTCAAAATGATGAATATCTTGATCAAGGCACAAAAATATAAATCCAAAAAAAATGACAAAAATGCAATGTAGTAATTTAAAGAGTAAATTGATAAACAGTACCAATATAAGGACCCATTTTTATAAACAGTACCAACATAATCAATAATTCGTAATCAGTACCAAAATATTAACTTTTATCTATGAATAGTACCAAGTCGCCTTAAAATCTCATCTTAACCTGCTATATAAAGTCCAAGAAACCATCATTTACGTACAAATCTTGACTCATCCACTTCCAAACTCCCTCTGTTAGATGAAAGCACATATAAAGTAGGAAAACAAATGGAGTAAAAAGGTGACTTGGTACTATTTGTAGATAAAAGTTATTATTTTGGTACTGTTTACGAATTATTGATTATGTTGGTACTGTTTATAAAAAAGGGTCATTATATTGGTACTGTTTATCAATTTACTCTAGTTTAAATACAAGTTAGGGAGTTAGAATATTTACAAATGGTGGTTTAGGGAGGACTCCACCAAACTCTCATCCAATGTGAGATGTCAAGGGGGCATGTTCAAGGTGTTGTTGATGTTACTCAACACCTTGAAGAAGTAGTCGAAAGCTTGCTCATTATCATGATAAAGGTCCTCGATAGATTTTTGCATTTGTTGTTCTCCATGACGGTCTTGGTTCATAGCATTACCAATATAGGGATTGAATATCCTTTCAAACTCATCATCCCAAAGACCACAAACTTCGTTTACTTGATCATTAAAAATTTCTTGAGTTGATAGAGACAACTCTCCTTCTTTCTTGTCTTAGCCAATGAGGCCATCTTCTTCACTTGTCATGGGTCAGCTTTTCAAGCTCTCATTGTTGTTATTTCCTTGTACTTTTGATGAAGCATCATCCACTTTCTTTTTCCATTGAAATTCCAACTTCTTCCTATCATCCTTCCGGCTATAGTGATCAACCATAAAACATGGCTCATGCAATCAGGGAGCTCTCATGGTCTGGTCAAGATTGAAAGTGATTGTTTCATCTCCCACTTCAAGGGTAAGCTCTCCATGTTTCACATCGATCACCGCTCCCGCGGTGTGCAAGAAAAGTCTTCCTAAGATAATAGGAATGTTGGTGTCTTCTTCCATGTCAACAATAACGAAATCCACCGGGATGAAGAATTTTCCAATTCTCACGGGAACATCTTCCCATACCCCTAAAGGTGTCTTTGTTGATCTATCCGCCATTTGTAGCGTGATGTTGGTACATTTGAGTTCTCCCATTCATAGCCTCTTGCTAACTGAATATGGCATGACACTAACACTTGCCCCAAGGTCACATAAAGCTTTGTTGATTGTAGTGTCACCAATAGTGCATGGAATGGAGAAACTTCCCGGATCCTTGAGTTTTGGAGGTGAACTCCCTTGAAGGATGTCACTACTCACCTTAGTGAAGGCAATAGTCTCAAGCTTCCGGATTGATATCTTCTTCGTAATGATGTCCTTCATGTACTTTGCATAGGCCGGAACGTGATTGATCAATTCCGTGAAAGGAATAGAGAATTCTAAATTCTTTACAATTTCCATGAATTTTCCAAGTTGGTCATCAAACTTAGGCTTAGCATGACGACTCGGGAATGGAAGTCTAATCACAATGGGCTCCTTCTCTTTGGCCTTTTCTTCACTTTTATTTGAAACTTCTTGATTGGTGGGTTCTTCTTCCTTAGACTTTTTCACAACTCTTTCCTTGTCACTAGCTTCCACAACATCATCCTCAACTTGCTTCTTTGACCCTTCATATCTCATACCACTCCTCAAGTGAATGGCACTAACCGTTTTATGTCTTGGGGGATTACTTTGAGGTGGTAATTGCCCCTTTTGTCTTTGAGAGCTTGAAGATGCTAGTTGGGTCATTTGAGTTTCCAACCTTTTTGTGTGGGCTAGGATGTTGTTGATGGTGATGTCTTTTGCTTGGCTATCTTTTTGCATTTGAGTGAAAAATTCTTGTTGATTCTTTTGCATTTGGAGGACCGCTTTTTGAACATCAAAACCTTGCTCATTTTGTTGATTTTATGTATGGAGTTTGATTTTGATAACCTTGGTTTTGGTTTTAAAAGGGTCTTTGATTTTTGTTTTTCATGGGAGGTGGGGTGTATGTTGGTTGAAGGTTTTGAACATTTTGGCTTTTGTATGAGATATTTGGGTGGAATTTGGTGTTTTCATTGTAATAGTTGGAATAAGGGGTACCACTTTTGTATGCTTGAAAAGCATTCTCTTGCTCATTTGTTCCCCTACATTCACTTTGGTCATGTCCCAAAGTTCCACAATTCTCACATATCCCACTTGGGATTGATGAAGATGCTACCATGGAATTAACATGATGCTTTGGTGATTTTGAGGCTTCTTCAAGCTTAGCCATAGCCTTCTCAAACTTCAAGTTCATGGTATCAATATGAGCACTAAGTTGAGCACCCAATTGAGTAATAGAGTCCACTTCATACTTTCCTCCTCTAGTAGCCTTGCGAGGTCTACTATATTGTGAATTATGGACCGCCATTTCCTCAATCTTGTTCCAAGTTTGATTATCGTCAACTTCGGTGAACATACCATTTGATCCCATGTTGAGAATGTTTCTTGAGTCATCATAAAGACCATTCCAAAATTGTTGTACCAAGAACCACTCGCTAAGTCCGTGATGAGGACATGAGCGACAAGTTCTTTTGAATCGCTCCCAAGCTTCATACAAAGATTATTCGTCCCTTTGCTTAAAATCCGTAATTTGAGCTCTTAGCATGTTAGTTTTTTCCGGAGGGTAGAATTATTTGTAGAAAGTTAGAGCAAACTTCTTCCAAGAGTCAATTCTAAGAGTAGCTTTATCAAGGCTCTTCAACCATTGTTTCGCGGTACCAATTAGAGAAAAAGGAAATAAGACCCATCAAATTTGGTCTTGAGTCACTCCGCTTTGTGAAATCGCATCACAATAGTCACAAAAAGTATTCATGTGATAATGAGGGTCTTCACTAGGCATCCCCTCAAATTGGCTTCTTTCGACTAATTGGATAAATGCGGATTTTGCAATGAAATTTCCGGTTAAGTGTTGTGGTGTGGGAGTTCCATTGGGTAGGTTCTCCTCGGTTGGTATGGAATGTGGTGAAAACTTAGGCATTGTGGGGTGATTGTGTGGTTGATTTTGTGTTGGGTTCTCCTCACCTTCTCTTGCAAAAGGGTTGATGAACTCAATAGTATTTGGTTGAATATCTACAACCTCACCAATACCTCTCAAAGTATTTCTAGCAAGTCTTCTATTGGTTGTCAAAATCCTTTCAATTTCGTGATCAATGGGTAACAAGTTACCTTGTGATCTTCTAGACATGCAAAATATCAAACAACTCGAAAACAATTAGAACAAACCTTGAGGAGCTTTAATTCCCCAAGGCAAAGAAAGACACAACTAATAACAATCAAAGAAAATCAAATCAAGTTAACACCATCCTCGGCAACGGCACCATTTTTGGTCGGTCCGCTTTGAGCTTAGATTTCGGTTACTTGTCGTTAGGAGCACCTAGACCAAAACAATATTTATAACTTCACAAACAACTCTACTATTAGTAAAGAGGCAAGTAAAGGTCGGATCCCAAGGGACGGGTATTGATGTAGGATTTTCGATTGCAAGTAGTGGTGTCTAGGGGTGTCACAATTTGGGTTGAGATAAGAAGATCACTAAACTAAATAACAATAAAAGTATATAAGCAAGATGACTAAAATGAGATGTAAACAATTGATTAAAAGTACTAGGGTGTCATGGGTTCATAGGGGATTCATGGGAATTGATCATACAAACATGTTCTCAAATCAAACGCAAGCAATTATTGTTGTGATAGGATCGAGTTGGTTTATATCTTACAATCCTAGGAAGGTTTGGGTCCAGGAGCCGAATCGATTAGATTGTACAACACCTACAAGTCGACTTAATCCTCCCTACTCAACTATATGCATGATCTAATGAGACTCGAGTTGGTTTATGTCTTACAAGTCTCATTGAAAAGGTAAGTGATGGGTAAAAAATGCAAGGATTCATAGGCTCGCGTTTCATCAAACATAACATGTGCATAAGTTGAGATCGCAACAAGCAAGCAAATAAATTATGTGAACATATTTAATTAAGCATGAATCATCCCCCATGTTGGTTTCCCCTAATTCCCCATTAACCCTAGTTAACGAAACTACTCACTCATTATCAAGTTTAACATGTTAACAAGGTTGTCAATGATATTAACAAAGCAAAACATGAAGAATAAATGAAGATGATTAACAATAATTAAAAAGGGATTAAGAGAATTATACCTAATGATGATTCCAAAATAATAATGCAAATAATAATAGAAGTACTTGATGATTGATGGAAGGTTGTCAATCTCCCAATAAACCCAAATAATCTTCAATTACCCAAAATAAAAGATGAACAATAGAGAAATTAAGGAAATGAGATTTGTATTAATAGTTGATTAGAAGTTGATTACAAGATTAAAGAGAGATTAGAATAATATAAACTACACTAAAGATTGATAAGAAGAACATGATAAACTAATTAGACTAATGGGGTATTTATAGTGGGGATTAGGTGCACAAATTAGGGTTACTAAGGGCTTAAATGACGATTAAGTCCCTGAGGAATCGCTCCTCTCAAGAAAAGATGCGGGTCTCCTTTTAGCTAGTCTTTCAAAAATATGCGCATCTCGAATGAAGAAAGAAGGGGACGTGTTGCTCTGGAGGACAATTCGAGCATCCAAAAGGTCGGGACGAGCGGATTGTGTAGCTTCTGGACGAGCGGCCTAGCAGCTTGGACGAGCGGCCTGGGGAGCTTCTGGACGAGCGTCCCGATAGATAAGACGCTCGGATCCCAGTCTAGCTTCTTTTCTTCTTTTCTTCTTCCAACAATCCTCCGGGATTTTGTCGGGGATGCAAGGATCTTCTTCATCATTGCCCATCTACTACATTATGTACAAAGGCCTTCTAGTCTTGTATTCTCTTTGATGCTTGGTCATTAGATTCGATCAATTTATCTCTATTTTGCCATGAAAATGCAAGGTTTGCACTCCTCTCCTACCAAGGAAACAAAACCTCAAAGAATATGCAAAACAAAGGACTAAAGATAGTAAATGACCCAAATATGCACTAAAAAGCATAGGAACGAGGCTAATTCGGGAACTAAATATGCTCAAATATTGATCAAATCACTTCCGTCACTTTCTTTATCACTTTTCACCTTTTCTAAAACCTTTTAAAGAGAAAATGAGTTACGTCGCTTTCATTCATCGCGTTGCAATCAAATCCCAAAGGCTAAGGTTGTCGGATCGTCGTGTTCGCCGTTGAGTTCGTGATGTCGAGGGTAAGACCCTTGTATAGTTTTTATATTGTTTTGTTGATTTTGTTTAAAACCCCAATTGGGTAGATTGGGGGTTTTGGGAGTATAATGTTTTGTTAGATGGTAATTGTATGTTATGTGATTATAGGAGGAGGTTTCGTAGAGGAGCATTATTGATTAGCTGCTTGTGACGGTCTCGTGATTGCTTATTCCAGGTAGGGTTTTCCTACTCGGTTATTGGATACATAATTGTGATGGTGATTGTGTTTATTGTTGATCTATATCATGTTCGTTTGATGTTGAAGTTGTTGTTGCATAATTGATTGTATAACTGTATGTGGTTCTCGAGGTGCGTACTCGGCTGAGTGGAGTCACTTGCGGGAGTCGCTTCACGCCCTTGTTTCGCCCTCTGTGGAACCCGCCACAGAGGGGTTGTGCACATTAAGGAATATATGTTATCACTCGGATGAGATGAGCGAGGCTTAGGTGGGAACGGCTGCGGTCCCCCACTGGCGGCGAGGAATATCTGTTGCGATGGGTATTCTGGCAGGACTACACACTTTAGGGTGTAGTCAGATGTGTGGAGGTTTGACGGAGGTTGGGTAATGTGTGTGTTGTATATTGTATATTGTATTTGTGTAATCAGTAATTGGCCTCGTTTAAATGTTTTGAAAACTATGGTGATCCATACGGGGATGGTGAGCAGTTATTGAGCAGGTATGAGATGGACACGCATGGGATAGCTGGGTTGAGTCACCACGAGATGTCTAGAAGTCTTCCGTTGTGTCTTTAAACATTTATTTACTTCAGTTGGTGTCGCATTTTTGGAATAGTTGTATTTTGATTTGACAGTTTTGGTTTGGACATGTATTGCTTTAAATTTATTTAAAAAAGTACGTTTCTTTATTGTCTATTTCATATACATGTCCTCGGGTGACCGAGATAGCAGCATTCACATGCATTAGGTGGTCCTGGTAAGGCACTTGGTGTATGAGGGGTGTTACAGTACTCGACTAAGTGGGGCGTACTCGACCGAGTGGGGCGTACTCGACCGAGTAAATGAGGTACTCGACCGATTATACTTTATGTGCATTTTTTATCAGCTACTAGAGTTGGAGTACTCAGCCGAGTAGTCAGTATACTCGACCGAATGGCTTGTACTCGACCGAGTACCTCTTTGGTGGATGTGATATTTGTTTTGAGTCGTAGACTATGTGCTTACGTTTGTCTTAGGTCTAAAAGCATTATTTTACATATGTGTTGGTCTTGATACGTAAGTTACCGGATCCTATGACGTAGTGAGCACCAACTTATGATGGGTGTGAGTTTGGTGTATGTGGGAGGACATGTGGTTATACGTAGTTGTGGTGGATAGTGGAATGAGGAAGTGAAATTGATGAGCTTACTAAGGCAAGAGCACATTTTGCGAGGTATGGTGAGTGTTATAGTCGTGAGCTTGAGTAATGTCGTGATAAGTATATATAGTCAAGGGGTAATGTACTTCTGAGGAATGTGAGAATAAAATGTTTAAAATGAGGGAGATGAATTTTGGTAATTTGAGATATGTAGGGGTCTAATGGAGGGAGATGGGCATGACTATGTTAGTGGTGGATATGTGTACTGGGAAGTCGTGATAAAGGAATGAAATGGAATGGTTTTTAGTGAGCTTAGGTTGTTGGATGCCGCAAAGTGGATTTGTATGTAGTGGTGGTGTTTGGGAATTCGGATTACTAGGAAGTGAGCCTAGTGTATAATTCTTTAGGAAGTAACGGGATGAGGTGAATCTTGATTTGTAGAGATGTTAAAGGAAGATGTAGTCAATTAAAGAGAAACCATTTAGTGGGCCTGTTGGTGGTGAATATGAGTGAGTAGCATGACAAGAGAGATTGTTGATAAGAAATGAATGAGGAGTTATTTATATAGACTAATGGAATTAGACTTTTTTCTTGGGAATTAATGAGAAGGTAACGGAATGATTAAAGAGCTAGGTAGTAGGAGTAATGAGTTTAGTGGATTATGGGCATTGTTAAGTGCAATGGGACAAGAAGGATGGGAGTAAGTCGAGTGAAAGTTTGAAAAAGTTATGGGGCAGGGAAATAATGAATCATGGATATTTATGATGCTATCATGAGGGTGTGAGTTAAGGGTTATATAGGAATTTCAGGACGACATGTTAGTCATGAGTTTTGAAGAATTAAGGGAATAAGAAGTTGGTAGAGTATTTGCATGGTATGAGACTTTGGTGGTGAGCTAGGTGATGATACAATCGAGGACATAATTGGATTGAATGTTAAGGTAATTTTGTTGATGGATTTGATGTTTGTTATTTTGGATGGTAACTGAAGATAGGAAAGGAACTTTTATATTTGGAGGTGATTATGAGAGAGCAGTGATACGGAAGATGGTGGTGTCGTGGTGTTGTCACAAGTGGTTAAGGATGATGGTGGTTAAGGAAGATGGTGGTGTCGTGGTGTTGTCACTGGCCGTTTTAAAGAGGTTGATTTTATGTAGGCTGGATTAATATGTTTGGGTGCGAGGGAGTATAAGATGTGGATATAGGAGGCGTTTGCTAGTATGCCATGATATGCACACGTCCAGACGTGGCATATGCATTGAGTATGACGAGTCGGTACCAAAAGACTCCAGGTGAAACACACTGGATTTCTGTTAAAAACATCCTCAAGTACCTACGGAGGACTAAGGATTGGGTATTGACTTATGGAGGAGATACTAAGCTATGCGCAATCGGTTACGCAGAGGCTAGCTTCCAAACGGACCGAGATGATTAGAAATCTCATTCTAGATTCGTTCTTACTCTTAATAGTCTTTGCGGTCGGTGGAATAGTTCCAATCAGGAAGTTGTAGCAGATTCTACTACCGAGCCATAGAAATATGATAAGCAAGGAGGGCACGTTTTCTCCATGAGAATTAAACGTGTACCTGAGTTATAGTAGTTGATTATGAATTCGATACGTTATTTTTTTCATATACTATAATTTCATCGTTTTATATATAATATTTTTTTTTTCATGTGGATTGTACTGACAACATTGAACGCCACAAAGTGAACTGAATTACATTATATTTGTTTTGGTCCGTAATCGCCAATGTGAGCTGATAACTCCATCTATTATATTGTGCAGTCGATTGATGGTGGGTTCAACGAGCCATAAGTTAAACGGTTGACTAATCGATCACAGATACGAGATTATGACGATACCTCGTAGGACAACTTTTTGTGACAACGTAATGGAGTCCTAAATGTTTTATAAGATTCGGTGCCAGGTCGTGGATAGGACATCCATTGTGTTCCTAGAGTCGATTCTTTTGACTATCAACTGTCTCTTGAGATTAAGGCAGTTTTTGGGTGACTTTGGTTTCTTTCTCATGGTCTACCGTAACTGGGGCTAAGTAGATTTTTTCTGGGTCATTTCATATTGTGCTTACGTCTGCAGGATTCGAGTTGAGGAAAATATCCATCTCTTATCAGGTATAGTTATTTCTCAGGGCCACTCGAGGAGTTGTAACTGAAATGCATGGCCGTGCTCGAATGTTGATTCGTTTATCAGTTAAGTTACTCTCTAGTCGGGAAAACCACTCTTGATACTGATCGCTTATAAAATACGACCTTTGTGAATTCGGATTTGCAAATTGTTTTACATTGAGTCGGAGAAATTTTATAGGATATGAGAATCGGTTATCGCACATACACTTGTGAGGACAAGTGGGAGTTTGTTGGAGCTGGTGTCCTCGACAAATTAGTGTGATAACATTTGTAAATCTCTTAAAGGTTCACAAGGGTATACTTCGTATATTTAATCAGTTGATTAACGTTTACCTAATAACGGTTGGCTTGCTAGAAAGTTTGACGTTATTATCATACAGATGGCGGTGATCAACTGGTCCCTAAAGGTCACACCTATAGGACGTATTTGAGAAATGTGGTTATAGAAATATAATTACATTGATGCCCAAAATGACTAAAAAGTTAGTCAATGTGTTGATGAGATAATTATTTAATGAAAATTAAATAATATTAAGTTGAGACGAATTAACTGTCAATTCGTAAATTAAATATAATAAGTTATATTTAATTAAATATATATAAGGTTAGTTTGGACGAATTTATCTGTTAATTCGTAATTAAATATAATCAGTTGTATTTAATATTAACAAGTTGAATGTGTCATAGTGGTAATAGTGAGGGTACACAAGCTAAGAGGTCATGGGTTCGATCCTCACTAGATGACAATTTAACACACTTTATATATTTTTGGAAAGACCAAAAATAAGGAAATTTTATTCCTTATTTCGGTCAACATTGGCCGAAAATTAGGAGAGTAATATCTTTCCTAATTAATTTGGTTATTCGGTCTATATAAGAGAAAGGTAGAGAATTATTTCTAACCTAATGCTTTTTCTTGACCTTGCCTCCTCTTTCTCATCACAAGAACACAAAGACAATTAAATTTTACAGAAAATTTTAGATTGATTTCTAGCATAATCAAAGGGCATATCTCAGATCGTCTTGCGTGCAACTAATAGGCGAATATCAATTTTGATATTGTTCTTGGGCCATATTTGCTAGGACCAAAGGTTATTTCTGAATCCTTTACTCTTGTTTATGTATTTTATTTTATGATCATTGATCATCTTTATTAAATCGTTATAATCATTCTAGTTTAAGGGAAGTATAAAGATTTATTTCCCACATTATTTACATGTTAGAATTATTATTTTAGAATTATCGTGTTAAAAGAAATATGAACAATTGAAAACAAAGCGAAAAACAATAGGACGAAAAAAAGACGAAGGAAGAAGAAAGGAAGCAGGAACTGCGACAGCCTCACGAAGAGGCGCAGCAGTTGCTGCGTCCCTTCGAAGAGGCGCAGCAGTTGCTGCATACTTTCTCAACGGTTGTCTTCTGATAATCCGTAAAAAGGGTTTGAAATAAGGTTTTATAAATCAGTTTTAAGAATACTTTCGACATAAATCTTACAATAACGATACAAAAAAAAAGAACAACAAATAATAGAAGGATTTACACCCTCAGACTTACATGTTTGACGAGACGAGATGAACTAAGTTAACGTTTAGTGATGCTCGACTCGAATGTACGACGAAAGTGCCCTCTAGGAGGAAAACGAACAAGATTGATTAAGTTGATTGATTGTGGAGTTGGTCAAATTGGCCGGTCATGCAAAACGAGGCTGGTACTCAGAAGGATCCGAGCTTACGTGGTCGAAAGATCAAGCACGTAGACGCCAAAAAGTAAGAACGTGGTCTAGAATGGAAACGGAGAAGAGAAGGGCGGACACTCGTGTGAGAAATATGTCAGACCGAAGGTCTCTATTTATACTAATCACACGGAGGACGTAGGGTTTTTTCGGAGAAACTTTGGAAGTGAATCTCGAAAAGATATGAAAAGATACGAAAAATACGCAAAAAAGGACTGGGAAGAGGCGCAGCAGGCACTGCGTCTCTTGGAAGAGGCGCAGCACTTGCTGCGTCCTTTCCCAAGTGGTTTCCTCCTGCGGAAGAAAGATTTCCGTGTTTTGGTTATGGAATAACGGATTAATCTTGTTTTCCTAATATTTGTGTGAATATTACGGGAAATTCTTTACCAAAGATTAAAAGATTGCAAAATATGGAATAGAAATATCCGGAACATTCCAGACCATCCTGACTCGGTTTTAGAAAATGAAGACGGTTTTTTTGACCCGGACTCCAAATGTACTCTAATTACTGCCAAAACGACCGTACCGGCACGTATATGACAATTAAGAGGTAGACACAAGTGTTTGAGCGATCACTTGACGATAAACTTACGAACTATCACAAATCATTCGGCGTACCAAACATGCGGCCCAATCATCACTGGGTGGTTTGCGGGAGGTGCAGAAATGAGGTATCTACACTGTTGAGGCATCATCAACCTCCATATATGTGGAATCATGTCCACTCTCACTTTCACTTGCTTAGTTTTCCTCACTTTCCTCTTCCTCTTCTTGGACTTCTTCTTCTTGAACCTCTTCTTTTTCTCCTCCTTCTTGGTCACCACCCTCTTAAACAACCATCTCCTCTCCACCCGGTCTACCACCACTAGAAATGCTAGGAAAGAATACTTCCATATCCGCCCAACTAGGCAAAGGACAAGACGGATCAAGAAGTCCTTGCCTAGCTAGATGTAGAAGGGGCGGATATTGGGCCTTGTAAGCATCCACTTTATCATTGTAAGCTTGCTTATGCATTTTCCTCATGAGTAGAGTCAAGTAATAATTTCCCACTTCGACATCTTTGGGTTTGAACTCGTGGTATTCAAATGGGTAAGGAGGGGTGATAATAGAGGAGGAGGGCTCGGCAATTTCGCCCCTTTGTTGTTGAATGATATACTCGGTCTCTTCGGAGAGTGGGAGTAGGTAGTTCGGTCGGTGAACATTCAATCGACAAAATTTGGAAGGCAAGGTGAAGGATCTAGCTTCATTTGTTAACCACCCATATTTGTTGTCAAGAGTGTCGTCCTTGACCCACTTAAACTTGTGAATCATGGTGTCCATATCAACAAGATGGCCTCCTTTAACCGGCACATAAATGTTGTTGTTGTTGAAATTCCGGTTAAAATCCTTAGCCAAATGGGTAACTAGTCCTCCATTGACAATAAAGACGGTGCCTTCTTTGCCACAATAGACATTAAGCCATCGTTCAACAAAAAGTCTTAGAGCATTGTATGGCTTGGTAAATTCCCTCCCAATGTTCAAGGTCGACTCAAGAAGAATACAATCGAGCTTGGTAAGATGATTTGTTCCATTTCTAGCTATCAAAGTATTCCCAATGACCTTATGCCATACTCTAATGCCCGGATGGTGGACTAAGAGAGCACGACAATCATGAAAGCGTATGAATTTCTTTCCGGAAATTGCCATCCAAAGAGGAGCGGGGTCATACTTGATAGGAGTCTTTGTATATTTCGGGTTATCACTAAGGCCTAATATCTTACCCAATTCGCCATAAGTTATGTGTCTATCAACATTTTCAAGACGAAACTCGATGTTGGTTCGAGTCTCCACCCTTGTGACTTTCAAAGAACTTAAAAATTCAAAGTTGAGGGAGGGGTATGTCAATTCTTTCATTGTAAACAATTTACCCAATCCAATTGGTCGAGCCCTCTTTGAGGTTTAGTTTTCTGTACTTGTCGTTAGGAGCACCTAGACTAAAACAATATTTATAGCTTCACAAACAACTCTACTATTATTAAAGAGGCAAGTAAAGCTCGGATCCCAAGGGACGAGTATTGAAGTGAGATTTTCAATTGCAACTAGCGGTGTCTAGGGGTGTCACAATATGGGGTTTGAATAGAAGATCACTAAACTAAATAGCAATGAAAGTAAACAAGCAAGATGATTAAAAAGGGGTGTAAACAATTGATAAAAGGCACTAGGGTGTCATGGGGTCATAGGGGATTCACGGGAATTGATCATACAAACATATTCTCAAATTATAAGCAAGTAATTATTATTGTGATGGATTGAGTTGGATTATGTCTTACAATCCTAGGAAAGTTTGGGTCCCGGAGCCGAATCGATTAGATTGTACAACACCTACAAGTCGACTTAATCTTCCCTACTCAACTATATGCATGGTCTAACGAGACTCGAGTTGGTTTATGTCTTACAAGTGTCATTGAAAATATAGGTGATGGGTAAAAAATGCAAGGATTCATAGGCTCGCATTTCATCAAACATAACATGTGCATAAGTTGAGATCACAAGAAGCAAGCAAATAAACTATGAAAACATATTAATTTAAGCATGCATCATCCCCCATGTTGGTTTCCCTTAATTACCCATTAACCCTATCTAAGGAAACTACTCACTCATTATCATGTTGAACATGCTAGCAAGGTTGTCAATCATACCAACAAAGTAAAACATGATGAATAAATGAAGATAATTAACAATAATTAAAAAGGGATTCAGACAATTATACCTACTAATGATTCCTATAATAAAGCAAAGAATAATAGAAGTACTTGATGATTGATTAGAAGGTTGTCAATCTCCCAATAATAACCCAAATAATCATCAATTACCCAAAATGAAAGATGAACAAAAGAGAGATTAAGGAAATGAGATTTTTATTAAGACTGGATTAAAAGTTGATTACAAGATTAAAGAGAGATTAGATTGACATAAACTACACTAAAGATTGATAAGAAGAACATGATTATCTAATTAGACTAATGGGGTATTTATAGTGGGGATTAGGTACACAAATTAGGGTTTACTAAGGGCTTAAATGACGATTAAGTCCTTGAGGAATCGCTCCTCTCAAGAAAAATATGTGAGTCTCCTTTTTGCTAGTCTTTCCGAGGTATGCGCATCCTTCATAGAACAAGTAGAAGACGGATTAGCTGTCACACAATCCGAGCGTCCAGGGCACGGGACGGGCGGATTGTTGGTCTTTTAGACGAGCGGATTTGCTTGGTGGACGGGCGGATTGTGTTGGTTTTGGACGAGCGTCCCTCTGAGGAAGACGCTCGGATTTCTGGTCTTGGACGGGCGGATTGTGGGCAATCCGCTCGGATTGTTGATCAGCTTCTTCCCTTCTTTTTTTCTTCCTTCTTCTTCATAATATCCTTGAGGATTTCATTGGAGATGCAAGGATCTTTTCTCATCATTGCCTAACTACTACAATATGTACAAAGGCCTTCTAGTCTTGTCTTCTCTTTGATGCTTGGTCGTTGAATTCAATCAATTTAGCTCCATTTTGCCATGAAAATGCAAGGTTTGCACTCCTTTCCTACCAAGGGATCAAAACCTCAAAGAATATACAAAACAAAGGACTAAAGACAATAAATGACCCAAATATGCACTAAAAAACATGGGAACAAGGCTAATTCGGAGACTAAATATGCTCAAATAATGGTCACATCAAATATCCCCAAACCGAACCTTTGCTCGTCCCGAGTAAATAGGTGACAAAGACCAGGACCGTTATTTAAACTAACCTAATAGCATAGCCGATATGAGACAATTAGCGGGTCTCACTCCACCCATTCAACTCACAACAAGACAACCATGAGGTAGGATGCCTTCTTACAAGGCAAGGTGGGTCTTGCCTATATGGCGACACATCCAAGAATTAAAGCACACAAAATCATGTAATGGATGCATCTACAAAAGAATAGCCACTTTCCTCATCTAAGTGGCGGAAATTATCTACAAGGGAAGCAATTCAAGGGTACACAATCCTTCATAGATGCAATTTCTTCAAACTACTAAGCCTAGAAGGATACCAATAAATCACCTCCAAGTTGTGTCAAGCTAAGGTACCTTTGTCCTCAATCGTTAAATGCTTTCGTCAAGAGTAGACTCCCTATGGTGTTAGAAACACTGGAGGATCGCGGAATTTCCCCCTCTTGCCTAGACAAGAAGAAGGGTCGTCCCCTCTCTACCATGCACAAAAATGGATACGATGGATAAAGGGATCGATAGAATTTGAGTTTCATTTGGGAGTTTGCTTTTGTTTTTGTTTTTCCCCCCAATTTCTTGTGGCATATAACATTTGAGAACACTTTCTTTTGCCATTTCTTTTGATGTTTGGCATTTCAATACTTGACAACTTTCAACTTTTTGCATTTTTCTTTTGAACATTTTCAAAGTCACCTCATATGTAGTGAGGGTGCCTTATATTTGAAGCATAGGAGTCTATTTTTGCTCCTCTTTTCATTTGATGCAATTGCAAACTTTCTTTCACTTTTCATTTCATTTCTTGAACTCAAATCAAATTCTTTTTGTGCCCATTCCCTTTGATGACAAAAATGTGGTAGAACATGGATGAATGATGGTTGCATAGTTTCAAGGGTCACCTTGGAATAAAAGGTACCCAAGGAGTTATCACACCACAAGGTACTCTTGACTAGGCCTTAATCCATGGGTCAAAGGATACTAGCATGACACATCCTAGGGTGTTTTACAAGTATTCTAACAAGCAAAGTCTTAAGAAGAAAAAGCATCTACTAGGGCCTATATACACTTGTCAAGCTTCCCAAGTAGACGGTTTCGCAAAATTTTCTAACATGCAAACTACATGCCATGATGCACCTAACATATCTACATCCTAATGCATATGATTCTACCAACTAATATGCCAAATAATCTAAATGCAAGTTCTAAATTCACATTGTTTATACCGCATCAATCAAAATAAAGCCACATAGTCATTAACATAAAGAGGAAAAAGGAGATTGGAAATATCATACCATGCGGTCTTCAATATCCTCATGTATCGGATGTGGCGTATTCGATCAATGTGAACAAGGATAGACAAACATAATATATACAAGTCTACACTACAAAGGAAATGAACTTGTTTTTGGATTTTCAATTTTTTTGATTTTTTCGAAATTTTTTATTTTTTTTGGATTTTTGAATAAAAGTTAAGTTAGAATTTCCCATCCCCACACTAATATGGGCATTGTCCTCAATGGCCAATATGATAGGAAATTATGCAAGTATGATGCATGATTTCTATACTAAATGCAAGCTATAATAATCTACACTACATGATGCATGGGTTTTTGTTTATGACGGAGAGCGTAAATTAGATTACCTCCCGTTGCGTATGCACGTACTTCCCCAAACCGAGATAGACATTATTTCTAATGTCTTAAATTTTGGGGTAGTTCATGCACACAAGATACAATGCATGAAACTATATATTGTCATTTTGGATTTTTCAAATGGGAACAATAAAAAGAACATCTCAATGGGGCCGAGGTGTTAGTCCTCGTGTTGCTAGGACTCTCCAAACTAGTCAAAGTCAAATATTGTACAAGTTAACAAAACATTAAATTCTTTCATGAAAATTGAAAATAAAGAGAGGGGATAAGGAAACTTCACTTAAGCTTGAGATGGGTGCCTCACGCCCGCTCCATCTAGCTATGAAGAGATCTTCTAGAGATCGCCATCATCTCCCTCTAGGTCACTATCCCATATTTTCTTGGATGCATCACTTGTATTAGGGTCCATGAACTCATCTTCTTCGCTACCAAGCTCCACCGTATCCCCACCGCAAGATTTGTTGCTCCCTTCATCTTGTTGCCCATTTGCCCCTTCATTTGCTCTTTCCGAATTTGGGAAGAGTATATCCATTTGTGCCCAAGAGGGAAGTGCTCCCTCATCACTAATCTTCCCTCGTTGAATCATATCGTGGAATTGAGGGTAAAGTGCATAATAGTTATCCACGGTAGCTTCATATTGTCGGAAGTGCAAATCTTTGAGAATTCCAGTTACAAAGTCATCACGGGGGATGATAAAGGGGTTAGAGTGGTTGTATGGTTGATATGCAAAAGGGTAGGGAGGTATCTTGATTTTCTCATCTTGTGGTTGTTGCTTTTGTTGTTGTTGGGGATTTGGTGGTGGTGGTGCTTGCCTTGCTTGGGTTGGGTTGGCGGGGATGAGGTAGGATGGGATCGGTGATAGAGGTCCCCTTCTTGGTGAGATTCTTGGTAGACCGGTTATTGGTAAGTAGATTGGATCACTCCCCTTTGTTATCCACTTGATCCTTTTATCAACCCCCTCAAGGGTTATCCAATGATGATGCACAAGAAGGAGGTCTTCATTTATCCTTGTATTCCTAGAAAGAGGAGTGTACTCATTGTTCTCATTAAATTTTGGATTGAAATGCTTTGCAATCTTTGTAATGAGCCCTCTATTAACGATGTGTTTCATCCATCATCATCACCGATTCTAAACTTGGCCCACTTCTCAAGTAGCACAAGAGGTGCATTAAAGTGGTACCCACCCCTTCCTTGGATATCGAGGTAAGACTCCATGAACACAAGATCGAGTTCGTTCATAATTTCCGGGTCTCGGCGAGCAAGGAGGGTGCCGGAAAGGAACAGGTAAGTGAGTCTCAAAATAGGATTTTGACTATGGAAAGCTAGACACTCCTTGATGTACATGAAATCTCGGCCGGTCATGGCCCTCCATAGGGGTGCAACACTATATCTCTTCGGTTTTGATGTCCGGGTAGGCGAGACATCGAGACCAAGCACATTAGCAAATTCCACTAGAGTCATCATTCTTGAAACACTTTCCAACCTAAATTCTATGCATATTGTTCTATTCAAGGTTGTGATTTTCAAGAAGCTTAAAAATTCAAGAACAAGGGATCGGTAGGTTTGCTCGTGCATGTGAAATAGGGTAGAGAGAACAAACAACTCAAAAAGGGCTTCCATTTGATGGTAAATCCCAAGCTTCCTTAAAGTTCTATGACATAAAAACTTAGTAGGGAGAATGTTCTTACGAAGAAGTCGGTGAAAAACGAGCCTTTGCACATCATTTACGAATTCAACATTCGAGAAGTCATCAAGCTTGGTAAGATGCATAATTTCTTCATGCTCCCTCCTTAGAGTGTTGATGTGAGAGGTAGAAGAGCTTCCTCTTACTCTTGGTCTTCTTCTATCCCTAAATGAAGATCCCTTTGGTCCCATTCTTTGATTGTGGTGTTGGAATTTTTGATTTGTTGAAGTATGAAGATGCTCTTTGTGGATTGAATCTTGCTTTTGAAACCCTAAAAATTGGGGCTTTTTGATTTTGTGGAATAAAAGAGTGTTTCGGATATGCTTTGGAGTCATAAGAAGGTGGGTTTTTATAATTCAAGTAGAAGGAAGGGTGATATGTCGCAAATTGTGTGGTGGGGAGAATTAAAATTGGAAATATCGGGAGTGAATGCCGCAGGGAGACGAGCAGACTCGGGCTCGGGACGCTCGGATTCTCTCATTCTGGGACGAGCGGATTCCTGGGAAGACGCTCGGATTCTCTTACAGCGGATTTTTGGAACATTTGAAGCAGCCAAGACGAGTGGATCGAGCACAGGACGAGCGTCTTTTCTGAAGCCAGACGAGCATCTTTTCTCAAAGACGAGCAGATTCTGTTACAGGAACTTTTCTTAAAATGTTGCAGCAAAAAGACGAGCGGATTGATCATCAGACTCTCGGATTCCTGCTGGACGAGCGGATTCTCAAAAATACGCGTGTCTTTTTACAAACCTAGCGGATTTCCTTCTTAGACGCTCGGATTCCTTGCTGCGGATTCCCTTTGATTTCCTTGACTCCGATAAAAGCTTCCCCACACCTGAAAACTAGTTCCTTCCTTCATCAAAAATCATTAGTGACCCTCCCTCACTTACTCTCATGGACAGAATTTATGTTTATGATAAAAGGAATGCAATAAAGTTATAAATACAAGTTAGAGGGGTTAGTATATTTACAAGTGGTTGTTTAGGGAGGACACCACCAAACTCTCCCTTTGATGATTCCTTCAAGGATGAGGAGGCCCGAGGTAGGTGACCTCGACCTCTCCAATAAATGCTCCCTCATAATATGGCTTCAATCTTTGACCATTGACCTTGAATTTGCTTCCATCTTCCCCCTTGATTTCAAAATCCCCATATTTTCCAACCTCGGTGATCACATAGGGACCCATCCATCTAGAGTTCAACTTTCCCGGAAAGAGTCAATAGCTGGAATTGAATAGAAGAACTTTATCCCCTTTGTGCAAGGCTTTTTGCTTGATCCTCTTGTCATGGAGCAATTTCGTCCTTTCCTTGTAGATCTTGGCATTCTCATAATATTGTAGTCAGAATTCTTCCAACTCTTGAATTTGAATCATCCTCTTTTGACCACTTAGATTGAGATCAAGGTTAAGGGCTCGGATTGCCCAAAAAGCTTTGTACCCTAATTCGATTGGCAAGTGGCATGCTTTTCCATAAGCAAGCTTGTAAGGAGAGGCTCCTATGGGAGTCTTATAGGCCGTCTTATAAGCCCAAAGAGCATCATCAAGCTTTGTGCTCCAATCATTTCGGGTCTTGTTCACCACTTTCTCAAGAATTTGCTTGATCTCTCTATTCGAAACATCAACTTGACCACTTGTTTAAGGATGATATCCTAAGCCGGTTCTATGTTGAACACCATACTTGGTCAAAAGGGATGCGAGCTTTTTTTCATGAAAATGCGTTCCTCCATCACTTATGATTTCTCTAGGGACTCCGAATCTTGGGAAGATTATTTTCTTAAAGAGTTTGGTGACCGTCTTTGCATCATCGTTTGCGGTGGCAATTACCTCCACCCACTTTGAGATGTAGTCTACGGCCACAAGGATATACTTATTCCCATTGGATGTCACAAACGGCCCTTGGTAGTCGATCCCCCAAACATCGAAGATCTCCACCTCTAGTATGCCCCTTTGTGGCATTTCATTCTTCTAAGATATATTCCCCGTCCTTTGACAAGCATCACAATGAATGATAAATCCCCTTGTATCTTGGAACATCGTAGGCCAATAGAAGCCCGATTGAAGAATTTTTGCAATGGTTCTCCTTGCTTAATGGTGCCCACCGTAAGGTGATGAGTGGCATCCTTCCAAGATTCCTTGGACTTCCCATTGAGGGATGCACCTCCGGTAGAGCCCATCACTACACTCTTTGTAGAGATTTGGGTCATCCCAAAAGTACCTTTTTACTTCGAATAAGAACCTCTTCCTTTGGTTATAGTTCAAATTTGGAGGGAGTACTCTTCCAACGATATAGTTGGCATAATCGGCAAACCATGGGGTGATGTGCCTTTCAAGTTGTGCTTGAATGGCCATCAAGATATCGTCGGGAAATGAGTCATTGATTGGCGTTTCTCCTTGTTCATCATGAAACCGGATCCTTGACAAGTGATCCGCTACTACATTTTCGGCTCCTTTCTTGTCTCTTATTTCCAAGTTGAATTCTTGAAGAAGCAAAATCCATCTCAACAACCTTGGTTTTGCCTCCTTCTTTATCAAGAGGTGTCAGAGAGCATGGTGGTCCGAAAAGACAATCACCTTGGATCCAAGTAAGTAGGAACGGAATTTGTCCAAAGCATAGACAATGGCACGAAGCTCTTTCTCAGTGGTATCATAGTTCACTTGGGAGGGATCAAGAGTCTTGCTTATATAGTTGATGGCATGAATAGCTCTTCCTACCCGTTGGCCAAGAACCGCTCCAACGGCGTAGTTACTAGCATCACACATAATCTCGAACGGTAGTTCCCAATTTGGAGGTTGAATGATCGGTGCCGAGATTAGTGCTTCCTTGATTCTATTAAAGGCTTCAACACACTCATCAGTGAAATGGAATTGGGCATCTTTAACTAAGAGTTGAGTGAGGGGCTTCGCTATTTTTAAAAAAGCTTTTATGAAACGGCGATAGAAACCCGCGTGACCGAGAAAACTTCTCACCCCTCTAACATTCACGGGAGGTGGGAGTTTCTCTATCACCTCAACCTTAGCTTTATCGACCTCGATGCCCTTTTCCGAGATTAAATGACCCAAAACAATTCCTTCATTGACCATTAAGTGACACTTTTCCCAATTTAAAACAAGACTAACATCTTCACATTTTTGCAATACAAGAGAAAGATTATGCAAACATGAGTCAAAGTCTTTTCCATAAACGCTAAAATCATCCATAAAAACTTCCATTATGGTCTCTAGGTAATCGGAGAAGACACTCATCATGCATCTTTGGAAAGTGGCGGGGGCATTACATAAGCTAAAAGGCATCCTCCTATATGCAAAAGTACCATAAGGGCATGTGAAGGTGGTCTTATGTTGGTCATCCGGATGTATGGGGATTTGAAAGAATCCCGAATACCCGTCAAGGTAACAAAAGAATTTGTTGGAGGCTAACCTCTCAAGCATTTGGTCAATGAATGGTAGGGGGAAATGATCCTTTCTTATTTCGGAATTCAATTTTCGATAGTCAATGCACATACGCCAACCGGTGATCTTCCTTGTGGTTATTAGCCCATTCTTTTCGTTTCTCACCACCGTGGTATCTCCTTTCTTAGGTACCACTTGAACGGGGCTAACCCACAAAGAGTCCGATATGGGATATATGATTCCCGCATCAAGTAATTTCATAACCTCTCCCTTGACAATTTCTTGCATGTGGGGGTTTAATCTCCTTTGAGATTTGATGGTAGGTCTATGGTCCTCCTCTAGATGAATTATATGCATACAAAAGTTGGGACTTATCCCCTTAAGGTCATCTAGACTATACCTATAGCCTTTTCATGTTGCTTTAACACATCAAGCAATTTTCCCAATTGGCTTTCATCAAGTCTATCATTAATAATCACGGGTTTAGTCTTTGATTCATCAAGGTAAGAATATTTCAAATTTGGGGGAAGGGGTTTTAAAGTAGGGATTTGTACCTCACTTTCCTCCTTTGAAGGTTCATTGAGAATTTGCTCCATTTCCATTAGACACTCCATTCTCATAGCATGTTCAACTTGTTCTTCGGGTTCATCAATCTCGTCATACTCGAATTCCATGACGAATTCCTCTTGGTCTTGGGCTTGTAATATGTCTTCTAGGATTGATTGCTCATGCTCTATAGGTTGATATGCTTCCACAAGGATGTTATGCACTAATTCGGATTGCTTATGAGTTAGTTCTTTGTTAGCTAGAGCGGCATCAAAAAGATCTACCTCCAATTCCCAATACATATTTTTAGCCTCACTTGCTTCCAAGGCTTCCAATGCTTGCATGGGGTCTTTGAAGAAAGGTATACTTAAGTGGTCCTCTACAAAGCAATCTATAAGATCCATCTTGCAAAATATCAAACAACTTGAAAATAATTAGAACAAACCTTGAGGAGTTTTACTTCCCCAAGGCAAAGAAAGACACAACTAATAACAATCTAAGAAAATCTAAATCAAGTTAACACCGTCCCCGGCAACGGCGCCATTTTTGGTCGAGCCCTCTTTGAGGTTTAGTTTTCGGTACTTGTCGTTAGGAGCACCTAGACCAAAACAATATTTATAGCTTCACAAACAACTCTACTATTAGTAAAGAGGCAAGTAAAGGTCGGATCCCAAGGGACGGTTATTGAAGTGAGATTTTCAATTGTAACTAGCGGTGTCTAGGGGTGTCACAATTTGGGGTTTGAATAGAAGATCACTAAACTAAATAGCAATGAAAGTAAACAAGCAAGATGCTTAAAAAGGGGTGTAAACAATTGATAAAAGGCACTAGGATGTCATGGGGTCATAGGGGATTCATGGGAATTGATCATACAAACATATTCTCAAATTATAAGCAAGCAATTATTGTTGTGATGGATCGAGTTGGTTTATGTCTTACAATCCTACGAAAGTTTGGGTCCTGAAGCCGAATCGATTAGATTGTACACCACCTACAAGTCGACTTAATCTTACCTACTCAACTATATGCATGGTCTAACGAGACTCGAGTTGGTTTATGTCTTACAAGTCTCATTGAAAAGATAGGTGATGGGTAAAAAATGCAAGGATTCATAGGCTCGCATTTCATCAAACATAATATGTGCATAAGTTGAGATCACAACAAGCAAGCAAATAAACTATGAAAATATATTAATTTAAGCATGAATCATCCCCCATGTTGGTTTCCCTTAATTACCCATTAACCCTAGCTAAGGAAACTATTCACTCTTTATCATGTTGAACATGCTAGCAAGGTTGTCAATCATACCAACAAATTAAAACATGATGAATAAATGAAGATAATTAACAATAATTAAAAAGGATTAAGACAATTATACCTACTAATGATTCCAATAATAAAGCAAAGAATAATAGAGTACTTGATGATTGATTGGAAGGTTGTCAATCTCCCAATAATAACCCAAATAATCTTCAATTACCCAAAATGAAAGATGAACAAAAGAGAGATTAAGGAAATGAGATTTTTATTAAGACTTGATTAAAAGTTTATTACAAGATTAAAGAGACATTAGATTGATATAAACTACACTAAAGATTGATAAGAAGAACATGATTACCTAATTAGACTAATGGGTTATTTATAGTGGGGATTAGGTACACAAATTAGGGTTTACTAAGGGCTTAAATGACGATTAAGTCCTTGCGGAATCGCTCCTCTCCGAAAAATATGCGAGTCTCCTTTTTGCTAGTCTTTCCCGAGGTATGCGCATCCTTCATAGAACAAGTAGAAGACGGATTAGCTGTCACACAATCTGAGCGTCCAGGGCACGGGACGAGCGGATTGTGGGTCTTTTGGACGAGCGGATTTGCTTGGTGGACGGGCGGATTGTGGTTGTTTTGGACGAGCATCCCTCTGAGGAAGACGCTCGGATTCCTGGTCTTGGACGGGCGGATTGTGGGCAATCCGCTCGGATTGTTGATCAGCTTCTTCCTTTCTTCTTTTCTTACTTCTTCTTCATAAAATCCTTGAGGATTTCATTGGAGATGCAAGGATCTTTTCTCATCATTGCCCAACTACTACAATATGTACAAAGGCCTTCTATTCTTTTCTTCTCTTTGGTGCTTGGTCATTGAATTCAATCAATTTAGCTCCATTTTGCCATGAAAATGCAAGGTTTTCACTCCTTTCCTACCAAGGGATCAAAACCTCAAAGAATATACAAAACAAAGGTCTAAAGACAATAAATGACCCAAATATGCACTAAAAAGCATCGGAACAAGGCTAATTCGGGGACTAAATATGCTCAAATAATGGTCACATCACCCATAGACTCAAAGAAGGTTTTGGTTTGTTCAAGGACACCCAACTTTGACAATGCATCTTCACAAATAAACTTAGTAGGCATGATGGTTTTCTTAGCAAAGAGAATGAATTTCTCCCTATGAGAGTCGGAAGTGAAAATTACCTCCGGATAATTGGATAATTGTTCAATGACCGGAGTTGTTGATGTTGTAGCTTCCATAGGGGGGTCTCGTTGTTGAACCTCCAACCTTGCCTCATGGACTACCAATGCCTTTGACAATTTTTTTGCTTGAAGAGCTAGTTGCCTTTTGGAAAGTGTCTTCTTTGGGGGTGCCTTGTTACCTCCTTTAGTTCTTGCCATTCTCCTTTGCTTGATTACACCAATGAAAGATTGAAATCTTCAATTTTTAGTGATACCCAAATCGATTTAGGATGAATGAATGTTGCTTTGTATCCTAAAAGTCGACTCAAAGGTTGAAGATTTTGGTGTTTGAATCACTTGTTGTTGCAAAAGGAGTGATTAATTTTTTTGTTGTGAGGAAGTTTGGATTTGATTTGGTTGAGAAAATTTGATTTTGTTGATGGAGAGGATGAGGATTTTTGGGTAGTGGGTAGTGTTTGTATGAGAATGAATGGGAGAAAAAGGGTTTAAATCAACCGTTATATTTGAAAGTGCAGCGGAGGACGAGCGGACCAGGTGTCGGGATGCTCGGATTCTTTAATGTTTGGCTCAGGAAAAGACGCCACAGGACGAGCGTCTTGCTTCTAAGACGAGCGGATTCCTTGGGTAGGGACGAGCGTCTTTCTGGGTGGACGCTTGGATTCCTTTACAGAGAAAATCCCAGATTTTTGCTATTGAATAAACGAGCGTCTTTTGTAAAGGACGACCGTCCAGAATGAGAGGAGCGGATTCTCAGCTGAGGCGCTCGAATTCTTTTACAGACCAGTTTTTTGTATTCAGCAGCTCTACCAGATGAGCGTCTGGTGACTTTGGACGCTGGGGTTCTTCAGGACGAGCGGATTGTCAATTTGGATGCTCGGATTCCTCCTTGACCACACGGATTCAAGTCCTTCCGTGGGTACTTCGTAACCCGTGACATTTTCATTCTTCAATTCTCGTGTTCTTCATTGTAGGGGAACTACAAAGGCATGAATAGCTTAGGCAATTGCTATCCCCACCCTAAGGTAAAGCACTACACATTAATAAAATCATAAGTCCCTCCCTCACTTCTCACAAAATGATGAATATCTTGATCAAGGCACAAAAATATAAATCCAAAAATGACAAAAATGCAATGTAATAATTGAAATGCAAGTTAGACAGTTAGAATATTTACAAATGGTGGTTTAGGGAGGACTCCACCAAACTCTCATCTAATGTGAGATGTCAAGGGGGCATGTTCAAGGTGTTGTTGATGTTACTCAACACCTTGAAGAAGTAGTCGAAAGCTTGCTCATTATCATGATAAAGGTCCTCAATAGATTTTTGCACTTGTTGTTCTGCATGATGGTCTTGGTTCATAGTATTACCAATATAGGGATCGAATATCCCTTCGAACTCATCATCCCAAAGACCGCAAACTTCGTCTACTTGATCATTAAAAATTTCTTGAGTTGATAGAGACAACTCTCCTTCTTTCTTGTCTTGGCCAATGAGGCCATCTTCCTCACTTGTCATGGGTGAGCTTTTCAAGCTCTCATTGTTGCTATTTCCTTGTTCTTATGATGGAGCATCATCCACTTTCTTTTTCCATTTAAATTCCAGCTTCTTCCTATCATCCTTCCGGCTATAGTGATCAACCATAAAACATGGCTCATGCAATCGGGGAGTTCTCATGGTCTTGTCAAGATTGAAAGTGATGGTTTTATCTCCCACTTCAAGGGTGAGTTCTCCATGCTTCACATCGATCACCGCTCCCGCGGTGTGCAAGAAAGGTCTTCCTAAGATAATAGGAATGTTGGAGTCTTCTTCCATGTCAACAATAATGAAATCCACCGGGATGAAGAATTTTTCAATTCTCACGGGAACATCTTCCCATACCCCTAAAGGTGTCTTTGTTGATCTATCCGCCCTTTGAAGCGTGATGTTGGTACATTTGAGTTCTCCCTCTCCTAGCCTCTTGCTAACCGAATATGGCATGACACTAACACTTGCCCCAAGGTCACATAGAGATTTGTTGATTGTAGTGTCACCAATAGTGCATGGAATGGAGAAACTTCCCGGATCCTTGAGTTTTGGAGGTGAACTCCCTTGAAGGATGGCACTACTCACCTTAGTGAAGGCAATAGTCTCAAGCTTCCGGATTGATTTCTTCTTCGTAAGGATGTCCTTCATGTACTTTGCATAGGCCGGAACGTGATTGATCAATTCCGTGAAAGAAATCGAGACTTCTAAATTCTTCACAATTTCCATGAATTTTTCCAGTTGGTCATCAAACTTAGGCTTAGCTTGATGACTCGGGAATGGAAGTTTAATCACAATGGGCTCCTTTTCTTTGGCCTTTTCTTCACTTTTCTTAGAAACTTCTTGATTGGTGGGTTCTTCTTCCCTAGATTTTTGCACAACTCTTTCCTTGTCACTAGCTTCCACAACTTCATCCTCAACTTGCTTCTTTGGTCTTTCATATCTCGTACCACTCCTCAAGTGAATGGCACTAACCGTTTAATGTCTTGGGGTATTACTTTGAGGTGGTAATTTCCTCTTTTGTCTTTGAGAGCTTGAAGATGATAGTTGGGTCATTTGAGTTTCCAACATTTTTGTGTGGCCTAGGATGTTGTTGATGGTGATGTCTTTTGCTTGGCTATCTTTTTGCATTTGAAGGACCGCTTTTTGAACATCAAAACCTTGGTCATTTTGTTGATTGTATGGAGTTTGATTTTGATAACCTTAGTTTTGGTTTTAAAAGGGTCTTTGATTTTGGTTTCTCATGGGAGGTGGGGTGTATGTTGGTTGAGGGTTTTGAACATTTTGACTTTTGTATGAGAGATTTGGGTGGAATTTGGTGTTTTCATTGTAATAGTTGGAATAAGGGGTACCACTTTTGTATGCTTGAAAAGCATTCACTAGCTCATTTGTTCCTCTACATTCACTTTGGTCATGTCCCAAAGTTCCACAATTCTCACATATCCCACTTGGGATTGACGAAGATGACACCATGGCACTAACATGATGCTTCGGTGATTTTGAGGCTTCTTCAAGCTTAGCCATAGCCTTCTCAAACTTCAAGTTGATGGTATCAATATGAGCACTAAGTTGAGCACCCAATTGAGTAATAGAGTCCACTTCAAGTTTTCCTCCTCTAGTAGCCTTGCGAGGTCTACTAAATTGGGAATTATGGACCGCCATTTCCTCAATCTTGTTCCAAGTTTGATTATCGTTAACTTCGGTGAACATACCATTCGATCCCATGTTGAGAATGTTTCTTGAGTCTTCATAAAGACCATTCCAAAATTGTTGTACCAAGAACCACTCGCTAAGTCCATGATGAGGACATGAGCGACAAATTCCTTTGAATCGCTCCCAAGCTTCATACAAACATTCTTCGTCCCTTTGCTTAAAACCTGTAATTTGAGCTCTTAGCATGTTAGTCTTTTCCGGAGGGTAGAATTTTTTGTAGAAAGCTAGAGCCAACTTCTTCCAAGAGTCAATTCCAAGAGTAGCCTTACCAAGGCTTTTCAACCATTGTTTCGCGGTGACAATTAGAGAAAAAGGAAATAAGACCCATCGAATTTGGTCTTGAGTTACTCCGGTTTGTGAAATCGCATCACAATAGTCACAAAAAGTTTCCATGTGGGAATGAGGGTCTTCACTAGGCATCCCCCCAAATTGGCTTCTTTCGACTAATTGGATAAATGCGGATTTTGAATGAAATTTCCGGTTAAGTGTTGTGGTGTGGGAGTTCCATTGGGTAGTTTCTCCTCGGTTGGTACGGAATGTGATGAAAACTTAGGCATTGTGGGTTGATTGTGTGATTGATTTTGTGTTGGGTTCTCCTCACCTTCTCTTGCAAAAGGGTTGATGAACTCAATAGTGTTTGGTTGAATATCTACAACCTCGCCAATACCTCTCAAAGTATTTATACCAAGTCCTCTATTGGTTGTCAAAGTCTTTTCAATTTCGTGATCAATAGGTAACAAGTTACCTTGTGATCTTCTAGACATGCAAAATATAAAACAACTCGAAAACAATTAGAACAAACCTTGAGGAGCTTTAATTCCCCAAGGCAAAGAAAGACACAACTAATAACAATCAAAGAAAATCAAATCAAGTTAACACCATCCTCGGCAACGACACCATTTTTGGTCGGTCCGCTTTGAGCTTAGATTTCGGTTACTTGTCGTTAGGAGCACCTAGACCAAAACAATATTTATAACTTCACAAACAACTCTACTATTAGTAAAGAGGCAAGTAAAGGTCGGATCCCAAGGGACGGGTATTGATGTAGGATTTTCGATTGCAAGTAGTGGTGTCTAGGGGTGTCACAATTTGGGTTGAGATAAGAACATTACAAAACTAAATAGCAATAAAAGTAAACAAGCAAGATGACTAAAATGAGATGTAAACAATTGATTAAAAGCATTAAGGTGTCATGGGTTCATAGGGGATTCATGGGAATTGATCATACAAACATATTCTCAAATTATAAGCAAGCAATTATTGTTGTGATAGGATCAAGTTGGTTTATATCTTACAATCCTAGGAAGGTTTGGGTCCCAGAGCCGAATCGATTATATTGTACAACACCTACAAGTCGACTTAATCCTCCCTACTCAACTATATACATGGTCTAATGAGACTCGAGTTGGTTTATGTCTTACAAGTCTCATTGAAAAGCTAAGTGATGGGTAAAAAATACAAGGATTCATAGGCTCGCATTTCATCAAACATAACATGTGCATAAGTTGAGATCACAACAAGCAAGCAAATAAATTATGAAAACATATTAAATTAAGCATGAATCATCCCCCATGTTGGTTTCCCCCAATTACCCATTAACCGTAGTTAAGGAAACTACTCACTCATTATCAAGTTTAACATGTTAACAAGGTTGTCAATCATATTAACAAAGCAAAACATGATGAATAAATGAAGATGATTAACAATAATTAAAAATGGATTAAGAGAATTATACCTAATGATGATTCCAAAAAAATAATGCAAAGAATAATAGAAGTACTTGATGATTGATGGAATGTTGTCAATCTCCCAATAAACCCAAATAATCTTCAATTACCCAAAATAAAAGATGAACAAAAGAGAAATTATGGAAATGAGATTTGTATTAATATTTGATTAGAAGTTGATTAAAAGATTAAAGAGAGATTAGAATAATATAAACTACACTAAAGATTGATAAAAAGAACATGATAATCTAATTAGACTAATGGGGTATTTATAGTGGGGATTAGATGCACAAATTAGGGTTACTAAGGGCTTACATGACGATTAAGTCCTTGAGGAATCGCTCCTCTCAAGAAAAGATGCGGGTCTCCTTTTAGCTAGTCTTCCAAAAATATACGCATCTCGAATGAAGGAAGAAGAGGACGTGTCTCTCTAGAGTATAATCCGATCGTCCAAGGGTCGGGCCGGGCGGATTGGGGAGCTTCTGGACGAGCGGCCTGGTGGTTTGGACGAGCGTCCTGGGGAGCTGCTGGACAGGCGTCCCGATGGGTGGGACGAGCGGATCTTGGCTCAGCTTCCTTTTCTTCTTTTCTTCTTCCAACAATCCTCCGGGATTTTGTCGGGGATGTAAGGATCCTCTCCATCATTGCCCATCTACTACATTATGTATAAAGGCCTTCTACTCTTGTCTTCTCTTTAATGCTTGGTCATTATATTCGATCAATTTAGCTCTATTTTGCCATGAAAATGCAAGGTTTGCACTCCTCTCCTACCAAGGAAACAAAACCTCAAAGAATATGCAAAACAAAGGACTAAGGATAGTAAATGACCCAAATATGCACTAAAAGCCATAGGAACGAGGCTAATTCGGGGACTAAGTATGCTCAAATATTGATCACATCACAATTCAAGGTGGGAATTTCAAATTTGGTCATTATATTCGATCAATTTAGCTCTATCACAATTGGCTTTCATCAAGTCTATCATTAATAATCACGGGTTTAGTCTTTGATTCATCAAGGTAAGCATATTTCAAATTTGGGGGAAGGGGTTTTAAAGTAGGGATTTGTACCTCACTTTCCTCCTTTGAAGGTTCATTGAGAATTTGCTCCATTTCCATTAGACACTCCATTCTCATAGCATGTTCAACTTGTTCTTCGGGTTCATCAATCTCGTCATACTCGAATTCCATGACGAATTCCTCTTGGTCTTGGGCTTGTAAGATGTCTTCTAGGATTGATTGCTCATGCTCTATAGGTTGATATGCTTCCACAAGGATGTTATGCACTAATTCGGATTGCTTATGAGTTAGTTCTTTGTTAGCTAGAGCGGCATCAAAAAGATCTACCTCCAATTCCCAATACATATTTTTAGCCTCACTTGCTTCCAAGGCTTCCAATGCTTGCATGGGGTCTTTGAAGAAAGGTATACTTAAGTGGTCCTCTACAAAGCAATCTATAAGATCCATCTTGCAAAATATCAAACAACTTGAAAATAATTAGAACAAAGCTTGAGGAGTTTTACTTCCCCAAGGCAAAGAAAGACACAACTAATAACAATCTAAGAAAATCTAAATCAAGTTAACATCGTCCCCGGCAACGGCGCCATTTTTGGTCGAGCCCTCTTTGAGGTTTAGTTTTCGGTACTTGTCGTTAGGAGCACCTAGACCAAAACAATATTTATAGCTTCACAAACAACTCTACTATTAGTAAAGAGGCAAGTAAAGGTCGGATCCCAAGGGACGGTTATTGAAGTGAGATTTTCAATTGTAACTAGCGGTGTCTAGGGGTGTCACAATTTGGGGGTTGAATAGAAGATCACTAAACTAAATAGCAATGAAAGTAAACAAGCAAGATGATTAAAAAGGGGTGTAAACAATTGATAAAAGGCACTAGGGTGTCATGGGGTCATAAGGGATTCATGGGAATTGATCATACAAACATATTCTCAAATTATAAGCAAGCAATTATTGTTGTGATGGATCGAGTTGGTTTATGTCTTACAATCCTACGAAAGTTTGGGTCCTGAAGCCGAATCGATTAGATTGTACACCACATACAAGTCGACTTAATCTTACCTACTCAACTATATGCATGGTCTAACGAGACTCGAGTTTGTTTATGTCTTACAAGTCTCATTGAAAAGATAGGTGATGGGTAAAAAATGCAAGAATTCATAGGCTCGCATTTCATCAAACATAATATGTGCATAAGTTGAGATCACAACAAGCAAGCAAATAAACTATGAAAATATATTAATTTAAGCATGAATCATCCCCCATGTTGGTTTCCCTTAATTACCCATTAACCCTAGCTAAGGAAACTACTCACTCTTTATCATGTTGAACATGCTAGCAAGGTTGTCAATCATACCAACAAATTAAAACATGATGAATAAATGAAGATAATTAACAATAATTAAAAAGGATTAAGACAATTATACCTACTAATGATTCCAATAATAAAGCAAAGAATAATAGAGTACTTGATGATTGATTGGAAGGTTGTCAATCTCCCAATAATAACCCAAATAATCTTCAATTACCCAAAATGAAAGATGAACAAAAGAGAGATTAAGGAAATGAGATTTTTATTAAGACTTGATTAAAAGTTTATTACAAGATTAAAGAGACATTAGATTGATATAAACTACACTAAAGATTGATAAGAAGAACATGATTACCTAATTAGACTAATGGGGTATTTATAGTGGGGATTAGGTACACAAATTAGGGTTTACTAAGGGCTTAAATGACGATTAAGTCCTTGCGGAATCGCTCCTCTCCGAAAAATATGCGAGTCTCCTTTTTGCTAGTCTTTCCCGAGGTATGCGCATCCTTCATAGAACAAGTAGAAGACGGATTAGCTGTCACACAATCTGAGCGTCCAGGGCACGGGACGAGCGGATTGTGGGTCTTTTGGACGAGCGGATTTGCTTGGTGGACGGGCGGATTGTGGTTGTTTTGGACGAGCATCCCTCTGAGGAAGACGCTCGGATTCTTGGTCTTGGACGGGCGGATTGTGGGCAATCCGCTCGGATTGTTGATCAGCTTCTTCCCTTCTTCTTTTCTTACTTCTTCTTCATAAAATCCTTGAGGATTTCATTGGAGATGCAAGGATCTTTTCTCATCATTGCCCAACTACTACAATATGTACAAAGGCCTTCTAGTCTTTTCTTCTCTTTGGTGCTTGGTCATTGAATTCAATCAATTTAGCTCCATTTTGCCATGAAAATGCAAGGTTTTCACTCCTTTCCTACCAAGGGATCAAAACCTCAAAGAATATACAAAACAAAGGTCTAAAGACAATAAATGACCCAAATATGCACTAAAAAGCATCAGAACAAGGCTAATTCGGGGACTAAATATGATCAAATAATGGTCACATCACCCATAGACTCAAAGAAGGTTTTGGTTTGTTCAAGGACACCCAACTTTGACAATGCATCTTCACAAATAAACTTAGTAGGCATGATGGTTTTCTTAGCAAAGAGAATGAATTTCTCCCTATGAGAGTCGGAAGTGAAAATTACCGCCGGATAATTGGATAATTGTTCAATGACCGGAGTTGTTGATGTTGTAGCTTCTATAGGGGGATCTCGTTGTTGAGCCTCCAACCTTGCCTCATGGACTACCAAAGCCTTTGACAATTGTTTTGCTTGAAGAGTTAGTTGCCTTTTGGAAAGTGTCTTCTTTTGGGGTGCCTCGTTGCCTCCTTTGGTTCTTGCCATTCTCCTTTGCTTGATTACACCAATGAAAGATTGAAATCTTCAATTTTTAGTAATGCCCAAATCGATTTAGGATGAATGAATGTTGCTATGTATCCTAAAAATCGACTCAAAACTTGAAGATTTTGGTGTTTGAATCACTTGTTGTTGCAAAAGGAGTGATTAATTTTTGTTGTGAGGAAGTTTGGATTTGATATGGTTGAGTTTAGTTGAGGAAATTTGATTTTGTTGATGGAGAGGATGAGGGTTTTTGGGTTTTTGGGTAGTGTTTGTAGGTTGAAGAAATGAGAATGAAAGGGACAAGAGGATTTAAATACCCGTTATATTTGAAAATGCAGTGGAATACGAGCGGACTAGGTGTCGGGACGCTAGGATTCTTCAAAATTTTGGTCAGGTAAAGACGCCACAGGACGAGCGTCTTTCTGGAAACACGAGCGGATTCTTTGTGGAGGTACGAGCGTCTTTATAGGTGGACGCTCGGATTCCTTTACAGAGAAAATCCCAGGATTTTGCAGCAAAAAGACGAGCGTCTTTCTTGAAGGACGACCGTCCAGAATGAGACGAGCGGATTCTCAGCTGAGACGCTCGGATTCACAGCCAGACCAGTTTTTTAATTTCTGCAGCTCTACCAGATGAGCGTATGGTGACTTGGACGCTCGGGTTTCTTCAGGACGAGCGGATTGTCCATTTGGCCGCTCGGATTGTTCCTTGACCACATGGATTCAGGTCCATCCGTGGGTACTTCGTAATCCGTGTCATTTCCATTCTTCAATTCTCGTGTTCTTCATTATAGGGGCACTACAAAGGCATAAATAGCCTAGGCAATTGCTATCCCCACACTAAGCCAAATCACTACACATCAATAAAATCATAAGTCCCTCCCTCACTTCTTTCAAAATGATGAATATCTTGATCAAGGCACAAAAATATAAATCCAGAAATGACAAAGATGCAATGTGAAAATTGAAATGCAAGTTAGGGAGTTAGAATATTTACAAATGGTGGTTTAGGGAGGACTCCACCAAACTCTCATCCAATGTGAGATGTCAAGGGGGCATGTTCAAGGTGTTGTTGATGTTACTCAACACCTTGAAGAAGTAGTCGAAAGCTTGCTCATTATCATGATAAAGGTCCTCAATAGATTTTTGCACTTGTTGTTCTCCATGACGGTCTTGGTTCATAGCATTACCAATATAGGGATTGAATATCCTTTCAAACTCATCATCCCAAAGACCGCAAACTTCGTTTACTTGATCATTAAAAATTTCTTGAGTTGATAGAGACAACTCTCCTTCTTTCTTGTCTTAGCCAATGAGGCCATCTTCTTCACTTGTCATGGGTGAGCTTTTCAAGCTCTCATTGTTGTTATTTCCTTGTACTTTTGATGAAGCATCATCAACTTTCTTTTTCCATTGAAATTCCAACTTCTTCCTATCATCCTTCCGGCTATAGTGATCAACCATAAAACATGGCTCATGCAATCGGGGAGCTCTCATGGTCTTGTCAAGATTGAAAGTGATTGTTTCATCTCCCACTTCAAGGGTAAGCTCTCCATGTTTCACATCGATCACCGCTCCCGCGGTGTGCAAGAAAGGTCTTCCTAAGATAATAGGAATGTTGGTGTCTTCTTCCATGTCAACAATAACGAAATCCACCGGGATGAAGAATTTTCCAATTCTCACGGGAACATCTTCCCATACCCCTAAAGGTGTCTTTGTTGATCTATCCGCCATTTGTAGCGTGATGTTGGTACATTTGAGTTCTCCCATTCATAGCCTCTTGCTAACTGAATATGGCATGACACTAACACTTGCCCCAAGGTCACATAAAGCTTTGTTGATTGTAGTGTCACCAATAGTGCATGGAATGGAGAAACTTCCCGGATCCTTGAGTTTTGGAGGTGAACTCCCTTGAAGGATGGCACTACTCACCTTAGTGAAGGCAATAGTCTCAAGCTTCCGGATTGATTTCTTCTTCGTAATGAAGTCCTTCATGTACTTTGCATAGGCCGGAACGTGATTGATCAATTCCGTGAAAGGAATAGAGACTTCTAAATTCTTTACAATTTCCATGAATTTTCCAAGTTGGTCATCAAACTTAGGCTTAGCATGACGACTCGGGAATGGAAGTCTAATCACAATGGGCTCCTTCTTTTTGGCCTTTTCTTCACTTTTATTTGAAACTTCTTGATTGGTGGGTTCTTCTTCCTTAGAGTTTTTCACAACTCTTTCCTTGTCCCTAGCTTCGACAACATCATCCTCAACTTGCTTCTTTGGCCCTTCATATCTCATACCACTCCTCAAGTGAATGGCACTAAACGTTTTATGTCTTGGGGGATTACTTTGAGGTGGTAATTGCCCCTTTTGTCTTTGAGAACTTGAAGATGCTAGTTGGGTCATTTGAGTTTCCAACCTTTTTGTGTGGGCTAGGATGTTGTTGATGGTAATGTCTTTTGCTTGGCTATCTTTTTGCATTTGAGTGAAAAATTCTTGTTGATTCTTTTGCATTTGGAGGACCGCTTTTTGAACATCAAAACCTTGGTCATTTTGTTGATTTTATGTATGGAGTTTGATTTTGATAACCTTGGTTTTGGTTTTAAAAGGGTCTTTGATTTTGGTTTTTCATGGGAGGTGGGGTGTATGTTGGTTGAGGGTTTTGAACATTTTGGCTTTTGTATGAGAAATTTGGGTGGAATTTGGTGTTTTCATTATAATAGTTGGAATAAGGGGTACCACTTTTGTATGCTTGAAAAGCATTCACTTGCTCATTTGTCCCCCTACATTCACTTTGGTCATGTCCCAAAGTTCCACAATTCTCACATATCCCACTTGGGATTGATGAAGATGCTACCATGGAATTAACATGATGCTTTTGTGATTTTGAGGCTTCTTCAAGCTTAGCCATAGCCTTCTCAAACTTCAAGTTCATGGTATCAATATGAGCACTAAGTTGAGCACCCAATTGAGTAATAGAGTCCACTTCATACTTTCCTCCTCTAGTAGCCTTGCGAGGTCTACTATATTGTAAATTATGGACCGCCATTTCCTCAATCTTGTTCCAAGTTTGATTATCGTCAACTTCGGTGAACATACCATTTGATCCCATGTTGAGAATGTTTCTTGAGTCATCATAAAGACCATTCCAAAATTGTTGTACCAAGAACCACTCGCTAAGTCCGTGATGAGGACATGAGCGACAAGTTCTTTTGAATCGCTCCCAAACTTCATACAAAGATTATTCGTCCCTTTGCTTAAAATCTGTAATTTGAGCTCTTAGCATGTTAGTCTTTTCCGGAGGGTAGAATTATTTGTAGGAAGTTAGAGCAAACTTCTTCCAAGAGTCAATTCTAAGAGTAGCTTTATCAAGGCTCTTCAACCATTGTTTCGCGGTACCAATTAGAGAAAAAGGAAATAAGACCCATCAAATTTGGTCTTGAGTCACTCCGATTTGTGAAATCGCATCACAATAGTCACAAAAAGTATTCATGTGGGAATGAGGGTCTTCACTAGGCATCCCCCCAAATTGGCTTCTTTCGACTAATTGGATAAATGCGGATTTTGCAATGAAATTTCCGGTTAAGTGTTGTGGTGTGGGAGTACCATTGGGTAGGTTCTCCTCGGTTGGTATGGAATGTGGTGAAAACTTAGGCATTGTGGGGTGATTGTGTGGTTGATTTTGTGTTAGGTTCTCCTCACCTTCTCTTGCAAAAGGGTTGATGAACTCAATAATATTTGGTTGAATATCTACAACCTCACCAATACCTCTCAAAGTATTTCTAGCAAGTCTTCTATTGGTTGTCAAAATCCTTTCAATTTCGTGATCAATGGGTAACAAGTTACCTTGTGATCTTCTAGACATGCAAAATATCAAACAACTCAAAAACAATTAGAACAAACTTTGAGGAATCTTACTTCCCCAACGCAGAGAAAGACACAACTGATAACAATCAAAGAAAATCAAATCAAGTTAACACCGACCCCGGCAACGGCGCCATTTTTGGTCGGTCCGCTTTGAGCTTAGATTTAGATTACTTGTCGTTAGGAGCACCTAGACCAAAACAATATTTATAACTTCACAAACAACTCTACTACTAGTAAAGAGGCAAGTAAAGGTCGGATCCCAAGGGACGGGTATTGATGTAGGATTTTCGATTGCAAGTAGTGGTCTCTAGGGGTGTCACAATTTGGGTTGAGATAAGAAGATCACTAATCTAAATAACAATAAAAGTAAATAAGCAAGATGACTAAAATGAGATGTAAACAATTGATTAAAAGTACTAGGGTTTCATGGGTTCATAGGGGATTCATGGGAATTGATCATACAAACATGTTCTTAAATCATAAGCAAGCAATTATTGTTGTGATAGGATCGAGTTGGTTTATATCTTACAATCCTAGGAAGGTTTGGGTCCCGGAGCCGAATCGATTAGATTGTACAACACCTACAAGTCGACTTAATCCTCCCTACTCAACTATATGCATGATCTAATGAGACTCGAGTTGGTTTATGTCTTACAAGTCTCATTGAAAAGGTAAGTGATGGGTAAAAAATGCAAGGATTCATAGGCTCGCGTTTCATCAAACATAACATGTGCATAAGTTGAGATCACAACAAGCAAGCAAATAAATTATGTGAACATATTTAATTAAGCATGAATCATCCCCCATGTTGGTTTCCCCTAATTCCCCATTAACCCTAGTTAACGAAACTACTCACTCATTATCAAGTTTAACATGTTAACAAGGTTGTCAATGATATTAACAAAGCAAAACATGAAGAATAAATGAAGATGATTAACAATAATTAAAAAGGGATTAAGAGAATTATACCTAATGATGATTCCAAAATAATAATGCAAAGAATAATAGAAGTACTTGATGATTGATGGAAGGTTGTCAATCTCCCAATAAACCCAAATAATATTCAATTACCCAAAATAAAAGATGAACAATAGAGAAATTAAGGAAATGAGATTTGTATTAATAGTTGATTAGAAGTTGATTACAAGATTAAAGAGAGATTAGAATAATATAAACTACACTAAAGATTGATAAGAAGAACATGATAATCTAATTAGACTAATGGGGTATTTATAGTGGGGATTAGGTGCACAAATTAGGGTTACTAAGGGCTCAAATGACGATCAAGTCCCTGAGGAATCTCTCCTCTCAAGAAAAGATGCGGGTCTCCTTTTAGCTAGTCTTTCAAAAATATGCGCATCTCGAATGAAGAAAGAAGGGGACATGTTGCTCTAGAGGACAATTCGAGCATCCAAAAGGTCGGGACGAGCGGATTGTGTAGCTTCTGTACGAGCGGCCTAGCAACATGGACGAGCGGCCTGGGGAGCTTCTGGACGAGCGTCCCGATAGGTAAGACGCTCGGATCCCAGTCCAGCTTCTTTTCTTCTTTTCTTCTTCCAACAATCCTCCGGGATTTTGTCGGGGATGCAAGGATCTTCTTCATCATTGCCCATCTACTACATTATGTACAAAGGCCTTCTAGTCTTGTATTCTCTTTGATGCTTGGTCATTAGATTCGATCAACTTATCTCTATTTTGCCATGAAAATGCAAGGTTTGCACTCCTCTCCTACCAAGGAAACAAAACCTCAAAGAATATGCAAAACAAAGGACTAAAGATAGTAAATGACCCAAATATGCACTAAAAAGCATAGGAACGAGGCTAATTCGGGGACTAAATATGCTCAAATATTGATCAAATCACTTCCGTCACTTTCTTTATCACATTTCACCTTTTCTAAAACCTTTTAAAGAGAAAATGAGTTACGTCGCTTTCATTCATCGCGTTGCTATCAAATCCCAAAGGCTAAGGTTGTCGGATCGTCGTGTTCGCCGTTGAGTTCGTCATGTCGAGGGTAAGACCCTTGTATAGTTTTTATATTGTTTTGTTGATTTTGTTTAAAACCCCAATTGGGTAGATTGGGGGTTTTGGGAGTATAATGTTTTGTTAGATGGTAATTGTATGTTATGTGATTATAGGAGGAGGTTTCGTAGAGGAGCATTATTGATTAGCTGCTTGTGACGGTCTCGTGATTACTTATTCCAGGTAGGGTTTTCCTACTCGGTTATTGGATACATAATTGTGATGGTGATTGTGTTTATTGTTGATCTATATCATGTTCGTTTGATGTTGAAGTTGTTGTTGCATAATTGATTGTATAACTGTATGTGGTTCTCGAGGTGCGTACTCGGCTGAGTGGAGTCACTTGCGGGAGTGGTTTCACGCCCTTGTTTTTCCCTCTGTGGAACCTGCCACAGAGGGGTTGTGCACATTAAGGAATATGGGTTATCACTCGGATGAGATGAGCGAGGCTTAGGTGGGAACGGCTGCGGTCCCCCACTGGCGGCGAGGAATATCTGTTGCGATGGGTATTCTGGCAGGACTACACACTTTAGGGTGTAGTCAGATGTGTGGAGGTTTGACGGAGGTTGGGTAATGTGTGTGTTGTATATTGTATATTGTATATTGTATTTGTGTAATCAGTAACTGGCCTCGTTTAAATGTTTTGAAAACTGTGGTGATCCATTCGGGGATGGTGAGCAGTTATTGAGCAGGTATGAGATGGACACGCATGGGATAGCTGGGTTGAGTCACCACGAGATGTCTAGAAGTCTTCCGCTGTGTCTTTAAACATTTATTTACTTCAGTTGGTGTCGCATTTTTGGAATAGTTGTATTTTGATTTGACAGTTTTGGTTTGGACATGTATTGCTTTAAATTTATTTAAAAAAGTACGTTTCTTTATTGTCTATTTCATATACATGTCCTCGGGTGACCGAGATAGCAGCATTCACATGCATTAGGTGGTCCTGGTAAGGCACTTGGTGTATGAGGGGTGTTACAGTACTCGACTAAGCGGGGCGTACTCGACCTAGTGGGGCGTACTCGACCGAGTAAATGAGGTACTCGACCGATTATACTTTATGTGCATTTTTTATCAGCTACTAGAGTTGGAGTACTCGGCCGAGTAGTCAGTATACTCGACCGAATGGCTTGTACTCGACCGAGTACTTCCAGGTACTCGACCGAGTACCTCTTTGCTGGATGTGATATTTGTTTTAAGTCGTAGACTATGTGCTTACGTTTGTCTTAGGTCTAAAAGCATTATTTTACATATGTGTTGGTCTTGATACGTAAGTTACCGGACCCTATGACGTAGTGAGCACCACCTTATGATGGGTGTGAGTTTGGTGTATGGGGGAGGACATGTGGTTATACGTAGTTGTGGTGGATAGTGGAAGGAGGAAGTGAAATTGATGAGCTTACTAAGGCAAGAGCACATTTTGCGAGGTATGGTGAGTATTATAGTCGTGAGCTTGAGTAATGTCGTGATAAGTATATATAGTCAAGGGGTAATGTACTTCTGAGGAATGTGAGAATAAAATGTTTGAAATGAGGGAGATTAATTTTGGTAATTTGAGATATGTAGGGGTGTAATGGAGGGAGATGGGCATGACTATGTTGGTGGTGGATATGTGTACTGGGAAGTCGTGATAGAGGAATGTAATGGAATGGTTTTTAGTGAGCTTAGGTCGTTGGATGCCGCAAAGTGGATTTGTATATAGTGGTGGTGTTTGGGAATTCGGATTACTAGGAAGTGAGCCTAGTGTATAATTCTTTAGGAAGTAACGGGATGAGGTGAATCTTGATTTCTAAAGATGTTAAAGGAAGATGTAGTCAATTAAAGAGAAACCATTGAGTGGGCCTGTTGGTGGTGAATATGAGTGAGTAGCATGACAAGAGAGATTGTTGATAAGAAATGAATGAGGAGTTATTGATATAGACTAATGGAATTAGACTTTTTTTTTTGGGAATTAATGAGAAGGTAACGGAATGATTAAAGAGCTAGGTAGTAGGAGTAATGAGTTTAGTGGATTATGGGCATTGTTAAGTGCAATGGGACAAGAAGGATGAGAGTAAGTCGAGTGAAAGTTTGTAAAAGTTATGGGGCACGGAAATAATGAATCATGGACATTTATGATGCTATCATGAGGGTGTGAGTTAAGGGTTATATAGGAATTTCAGGACGACATGTTAGTCATGAGTTTTGAAGAATTAAGGGAGTAAGAAGTTGGTAGAGTATTTGCATGGTATGAGACTTTGGTGGTGAGCTAGGTGATGATACAATCGAGGACAGAATTGGAATGAATGTTGAGGTAATTTTGTTGATGGATTTGATGTTCGTTATTTTGGATGGTAACTGAAGATAGGAAAGGAACTTTTATATTTGGAGGTGATTATGAGAGAGCAGTGATACGGAAGATGGTGGTGTCGTGGTGTTGTCACTAGTGGTTAAGGATGATGGTGGTTAAGGAAGATGGTGGTGTCGTGGTGTTGTCACTGGCCGTTTTAAAGAGGTTGATTTTATGTAGGCTGGATTAATATGTTTGGGTGCGAGGGAGTATAAGATGTGGATATAGGAGGCGTTTGCTAGTAGTTGAGTATTAATGATATGGTTACACGGTCAGGAAGTGGTGATTATTTAGATGGGAGAAGGTGTTATGAAGGGCTTATGAGTTTAACCTGGTATTAGCGATATACCTTACCAAATGGTAAGTTACGTGATCAGGATTGGCTAGTTAGATTTAATTATGGGTCTATGGTGTGTGTAAGTAATTGTGTGAGGTTCTGACCTCAAGAGTAGTGGTATGGTACAATATTCATAAAGTTGTTATCTGATTATTCCGTGTAACATGTTGCGTGGTTGGATGAGTCGCGAGATGTTTATTACTAATGTGGTTATTGTGTTACGAGTTGCGATTCGGGGACGGTACTCCGTGTTGCAAAGTGGATATTTTCGCGCTGCAGTGCGGCTGTTGGTGGCGGTGTTTCGATGCCGTCATCGGTTGTGGTGAAGTAAGCGGAATACTTATGAGACGAACTTCTGAAAGTATATGTCAGCCTAGTATGAGCATATTGATTGTTATTCTGTTTACTGCTGTTTCCTATGATTTTCGGTTTGTGGGTGAGAGTTGCGTATAATATGGAAGAGAATTGCGCATGTAGTGATTGTTGTCATAGAACAATGATATTTTGTTGATGGGACATAGTTGTGGGATGTTGTGGGAATACCTTCGATTTTGTTTTAGATGAAGCATTGTTTACATAGTTGTGGCAAGTAATTAGGGGAGCATTTGTATACTGACCTGGAAGGTGCAGGTGGTTCATAATCTTATTGGGGCAGTAAGAATGGAGTGTTGGGATTTAGTATCATGTTAAATTATGGACGAGTTTTGCGGCATAAATAGGGAAATTTGAGGACCTAGTGAGTGTGTAACAATTTATGGCTCATGGGTGATGTTGTGGGAATAGGGACGCGAATAGGGAAGAATGTGGTTGTGCGCTAATGTGGAAGAGTTGAAGTAGTAGTTATGCTGAGGATTTTGTGTTATATGTTTGGTGGTGTGCGGAGTGATTAGAAGTATGGAACTATTAGAGAAAGAGAGCCTTTGATACGGGAATTAACACCCCTAGTCGGTGATCGGTGACATGAGATGGTGATAATAGAAAGATATAGCTAAGGATATAGTACTAGTTGGTGTAGATACCCGTATCCGTCGATATTGAAATTTACAGAAATCCTGACAAAACACTCGATGATGATAGGACACATGTTTTCTTTCACCGCTTGTTAGCGGATTTCGTTTTGTGATGCGGGACAAGCGTTATTTGACGATCTTATAATTTAAATGAAATTTAAATTATTTTGAAATAAATGAAATTTATTTCATTGGTTTTCGTGTTTTCGAGTTTATTTAAAATTTAAAGCTTTTATAATTTATTTGAAAAATAAATTATCGTTCAAAGTTTTTATTTTGAATTTATTTGAAAAAAGATATGTGACGGTTTCATCGCTTTATTTTTAATTGAAAAATTAATTTTATAGCGATTTTAAACGAGTTTTTTAAACGATTTTAAGCTCGTTTTTAAGACGATTTTAAACTCTATTTTTGGACGGATTTCGACGCGATTTCGAGGTAGCTTTGACACAACCCATTCCCCTCGTAGGTCACGGGTTCGAACCCTACTACACTCACCTTTTCCCTTCCCTTTTTCCTCCTCAAACCCGCGATATACCCATCCCCTTCCTTGTTTTTCCCGAGCCCAAACACCACCCAAACATCAACCTAGCCCAGCCGACACCACACTCCCACCTTACCCATCAACCCAACACCCAACCTAGCCCAAACCCGCACCAAAACCCACCCAAAAATCCCATACCCGTACCCTATTTTCCGCGGTAAAATAGGGACTCCCCGAGTCCATTTCGAAGCTCTATCCAACCCCTACTCCCTTCCCTATCTTTACTTGCTTATTCCCTAAGCAAAGGAAGATATTTCCTCACCAAAACCAGCTCACACAATCTCCAGAAAACCGAAACATAATCCTTTCCCTTATCTTCTTTCCATAACCAAATTTCCCCTTCCACATTCCATATATATCTCGTCCCAACTCTCTTTCCCCTTCCACAAGCAAACCCTACACCAGCTAAATGACCTAACCCTTTCACCCTTACCCCGTTTCCTATATAAACCAACACCCACACACCATAAAACATGACGAAAAAAGAGACAAAAAATATAACATTAAACACGGCTCAAAACCCTAGGAAACTACAATCAACCCCATGTAAGAAAGCTGCCCTAAACTCCTCTCATACCCAGAAATAAAGTACAAGGTTCATAGAAAGGATTAGACAAGTATTAGAGCATCGATTTGCTCTCTTGTTTGTGTTTTCCCGCGTTTTGGACAGCCACTGTTCACGTCCAATTCTCTTTGTTTTTAAATTATTTTTACTTATGTTTTTTTCCTAATGTTTGAATATTTGGAGTCTAAGGATTTCAGAACATCTTTTGAATTTAGATTTGAGTAAGAAACGAAATCACAATCATTGTTTGAAAATCGTTGTACGAAGTACAACAAAATCGCGTTTTTGAACTCGTGTGAACCACACCTGTTCTCTCCCGTTTTTAATCATTTCAAAGTACTTTTTGGTTCTTTTCTTTTCCTAAATTTCGAATCTTTGGAGTCTAAGGATTGCAGAACATCTTTCGGATTCATATTTGAGTAAGAAACAAAGTCACAATCTTATTTTTTAAATCGTTGCACGAAGTGCCTTTTACGCGAGAAAAATTGTTTTGTTTTTTGAAGTTGATTTTGTTAAATTGTTTCGAAATTTGTTTTACGATCATCGAAGACACGCCTTCTAAGCAAAGCTTGTATACGGGATCCCATGTGGTGTCCAAGTTTACATGTAAGTTGAGGGTGCACAAAATCATGTCTCTTTCCTTCCTCTTCTGTCTCGTGTATGTCACGGCCTAAGGCCTTTTTTATCGCTTTTTATAGTCTTTTAATTATCGTCTCGTGTTTGTTAATGTCTCTTAATTATTAATTGATGATGGTTTAATTGTTGTTTAGAATAGATAGCATGTTAATCATATGCTTCTTTTATTTTATTACGATAATATGCTTAGTTAGAATAATTAACATGCTCAGATGAAACAATTTGTTAATTGCACGACGATAACAAGTTTTAAATTAATTAAAATAAAATTTTAGTTAGTTTAATCCTGTAACACCCCGGTTTATAAAAGAAGCCTTCGTCAAGACATTCCCTAATAAACCGGACTGTTACCATCTCGGTTTCCCGAGGTAGTGAATAACAAATTAAACTCCAAGGCAATTTATATAATTATTTTTAACTTAATTATTACAAAACCTCTTTACGTCAAATTACAAGAACTAACATAAATAAGAGTGAAAGTCTTCTAGATGATGATCTAGCTACTAAGTCGTCTGATCCAGTGTCTCACGCCCATCCAGCTCCCGTTCTATCTCTTAACTTTTGTCAAGTCCGCTCGCAATATTTGGGTCATCACGGTGATCACGAATACACAGTGGTCAACCACGAGGTTGAGTAGGGAAAACAATAAAACAACAAAATATGATATGCATGCTCCTCCGTCACCTCCATCTCCATCTCAACTCATATCTCATATCTCATACCCCGGACAACCCAGCCATACCGATCCCCGGTGGACTAAATATATCGACCGTAGCCGATCCGCACTCATTTTGAGGACACCAGGGCAAGTCCCGAGAACCCGCCCGGGCCTTATCACAACTCACATCGTATCCCAACATCGTCACTCCTACACCATCCTCCAACTCCAATGCATATGAGATGCTCAACATAAATTAATGCAACACAATATATATATATATATATATATATATATATATATATATATATATATATATATATATATATATATATATATATATATATATATATATATAAATCACTGAACTGATAAATCATAAAATCATGCCGGTTACCCGATGTTGCGATATCATATTCAATACGATCAATTCAGTCAATCACCTTCCCATATATGAATCATAACGTAAATCAACAACCACGAATCAAGTCACACAATTAAACAACAACGATAATAAGTCAAGTGTATTTCCCTACCTCAAAGTGCCAGCAAATCCAATTAAGCGATTCAAGCGATCGAACATAAAGCAACGAATTTGATTATCGATCCTTCACGAATCCGTCACCTAAAACAATTATAATATTTATAATTACTAACTACTAAATATAGAAATCTCCCAAAATAACAGCTTTCCCGAAATACAATCCCGACACCAAACTTATGCCCAACCGATAACTAAATAACCCGATTAGTATTTGACCCAACTTCCCAACATAGGAAGTTACTAAAGTAGAATTTCTTAAAATGGAAACTTTCCCGATATAGTAACTTTTTCATTTTAACAAACCCGGCTCAAAACCCGACTTGAATTACTTAACTGACTCGGGAATTAAATTGAATAACTAATATGATAAATAAAAGATTAAACAATTAAACGATTCAAGAAGACCTGAATCAACATAGAACAATTCGAGTAGCCCGACTCAAAACCCGTCTTTAATTACTTTAATGCACTCGGGAATTAATTAATTAATTAAGAATACGATAACTTAACGAATTCTAATGATTAAACAATTACAAAAACCCGTTTCAACACTAAAGCAACCCGTCATCTACACCGCCCCCTTCCCACGCGCTCACACGCACCCACGCGCCACCACGAGGTCGTGTCAGCCACCAGCCCAATCCCCCACACTGACCCAGCCACCAAAGACCACCCCCACTGGGGCCGACTCCCGCCGGTGAGTCAAACCAACGCCGCCATTTGGCCTGGTTCACCACCACGCCTCACCAAACACCTCTAATACTCATCCTACAACCACCGCAACCATTTCCTAACCCCTGCCAAACCACCACCGTCAGGCTCGCCGCCAAACCACGCACCCCAGACACAGTGGCACCACCGTTTCGACCTCCCCCCAAGTCCACGGTGGCGCCACCCCAAACATACCCATCTAAACCCGTCTGAAAATCCCCTGCTTAAACCCGTTTGCTACCCCCTGTCAATGCCGCCTTTCACAACCACTATCCCCACCTAAAACCACCCTAACCACCACCCCTACACTCGTCACTTATCATCCATTTCCCTTACCCCGTCAACAACCACCAGCCTTACCTCTATAAGACACGAAACAACCCCCAACAATTCGACAGAAAAAAAGAAAACAGAAGGGACGGTTGCACCACACCTTTCCTGCCGCCATAACAGCCACCAGGGTTGCCCATGGCCGTCGACAATAGCCCCTAGATCTTCTCTGCTGCGCCGTCAACCACCCACAGCCACTCTCTCTCTCTCTCTATACGTGAAAGTTGATATGGAGGCTGATGAAAGAGGGAGGCGTGTTGAGGGAGGCGGGTTGAGGGATTAGGGTACTATTAGGTTTAGGGTTAGGGTTAGGGTTAAATGGGCTGAACATGTTATTGGGCCAACTCAAATGGGTCGAGGGTAAATGGGTTGGCTCACATTTCGAATTCCGTATAAACCCGTCTCAATTAACTTAGATCGATACGACTCGAGTCAAGTAAAATAACCTAACGTAATTATCGACTAAACAATTAACCCAATATAATTAGTAAAATAAAATGTATAATAACTAATATATAATAATATTCGTTTAATCGATTATATAAAATACGGGGTATTACAAATCCGTTCTCACATGATTCACATGTTTTATGTTTGTTTTAATTTTAATTATGAAATAATTAGATTAATTCACATGTTAGATTGGTTTTATTTGATTATCGATGCATTTATGTTATTTGTATCGTTTATCATTGTTAAATTGCAACTTGGCCTAATTAATATGTAGAAAGCATGTTAAATGAATTAGACATTCGTAGGTCATACAAAACCCAACATAGGATTTTAAATGAATTTCTTTAAAGAATTTAATGAATTCATCTTTTCTTATGACGATTTCTCGCTAGTTGAATTGTGCATGCTTAGCATGCGATTCATTGCACTCGATGACTAGAATAGTCAACGTTGACCACCCCCCGTTTAGGCCGTGTGTTATCTCGGTTTTCGTGCCATGTTGGATCGGTTTTGCCTTGATTTATTTAATTATTGCGGTTTTATTTCAATCGTTATTGTAATTTAATCGTTGTAATTATTGTAATTAATTATAGCAATGTAATTTGTACTTTAAATAAGAGTCAAGTTAGTCCTTTATTTTGAGTCAAAATGGTTTTACAAAACCTTTGCTTTAATTGGTTAAATTGAAGTATTTAATCAATTAAATCGAATTGAGTGTGCAATACGATGATGAAGCTAAGGACGAAGTCCATGTGAGCCGTCGCCTCATCATTGGCACGTTTTTCGAGGCAACTAGATAGGTGTGTCAAACGTGAGTCAAGTGTCGTGTTTTAGTAATTGTTTTTAGATCGAGTTGTATCTTTATTTCAATTGTTTTCAAATCGAGTCGACGAGAATCGTCTGGGTTTTAATAGCTAGTTCCCCAACGGCTCCCCCATTCCCATCTAAGCCATGTTTGTGAACGCTTATTAGTATAGTTCAAATCAACCTCACATGCTAAATCACTTGGACGAAGTAGATTAGATGCATTAAACGATTAGAAACCAACCTCACATGTTAGGATCAAAATGGTGTTTTGCATTCTCTTACAACGAATCGTAGTCTTGTCCAATTAGCCATCGTAGTCCTTAGTAGAGGCCGTTATTGCAACGGGCGGGGGTAGGTGTTTTATTAACGAAATTCCCATCACGTACTTTCAACAACGAACTCAAATCTCGTTTTCCAAAATGGTTCCAAAATTTCCTTAAATTTGGTGGTGACTCCAAACGATTTTCAAAGCCGTGGATTGCGATCAAATCCCCACATCTACAGTTGGGTGACATAACGTTTATCTTAAGAGTGGTAGGATGCGATAGGAAAAGTTTGATGGTTATGCATTTTGCAGTATATTTAGAGGTTTTGAGTCTTGGTGTAGAATAAGGATGAAGTTGTGGTTGATATTATTAAAGGTAAAGGATATGCTTGTAGTAGTATGTATTTTATATATATGGTTATGGACTAAGGTTGCAGGTAAGTATGGTTGCGATAGTGTTGAGGGTTTTGGTGGTGACGTTTATGAGTGTGTGTAAACTTCGAGGACGAAGTTCATTTTAAGGATGGTAGAATGTAATATCTCGCTTGGTGGATTGTGTTGATATTGGATTTCCTAGTAAGCGATATGAAAGTAAGACAAAGTTGACGGCACTAGTTTTGTTGGTATTCGATAGTATTATGGAGTTAGGTGGGCTATTCTATCGTTGATGCTATGTTGCGAGTTGCGTTATTGAGGCAGGTAACGTTGGGTGAATTAGTGTCAAGGTTGGAGGATGAGAGTTGAGTGGTGTTGGTTGGTAGAGGGGTATTAGTGCATGCTATATAGGTATGGATGTGAACTTTGAGGACGAAGTTCGTTTCAACAAGGGAAGACTGTAATGCTATGGTTATCTGGTTTTAGCTTACTCGGTCGAGTAGGCCATACTCGGTCGAGTAAGTTGTCGATTGCTTTTAAACAGGCTTCTGTGTTGGGTGCACTCGGCCGAGTGTGGAAATGGGCCACCTACAAGCCTATCCATGGACATGCAGCGGTCGAAAAGCCACGCTCGGTGGCGTAATAGGTGCTTTCGCGACCGGATCGATTTAGATCGGTCGGTTTCATCTCAGTAAGGGTCTTGAAACGATGCAGAGATGTTCATAGTCGCCACCAAGCAATTATGGGATGCCTGGAAACCGTTCGATTCCACATAATACCTAGGTAAATCAAGGCGAAAAGCGGTGCTTGACATAGGTACTAAAGATGAGGAATCGTCCCTCTTTAGCATCCTATCGCTAGAATAACTCTCGTTCGCCCTGGATAAGGTCGTACACTATCCAATGTTTCTAAGTAAGAGGTGAGGCTACGTATTAGGAAGCCCTTTAATCAGTCACCCAATCCTGCCGATCGACCTTGGTTGGTTAAATGCAAAAGTGTATAAAACGGGTAAATGCATGAATGCGCATCCACAAGTTTAAACCTAACATATGAAATTTGCTAAGTCGGTTGTTTATCCAAATATCAAGTAATTGATGTCGAGTTGGATTTAATTTTTATTTGCATGCAAGGCGGAAATTAAAGATCCATTTACCGAGTTAGGTTTATGGTGCAAAACGTGATCCATTTGTCTTAGAAAAGTGTTTTGTAAAATGAGAACTCATCGATCTGATCCGTCCTGTATTCGGGTTAACTGGTCGGACTCCCTTGGGAGGTTTAGTTTTCGGTACTTGTCGTTAGGAGCACCTAGACCAAAACACAATTTATAACTCCACAAACAACTCTACAATTAGTAAAGAGGCAAGTAAAGGTCGGATCCCAAGGGACGGGAATTGAGATGAGATTTTCAATTGCAACTAGCGGTTTCTAGGGGTGTAACAATTTGGGGTTTGAATAGAATATCACTAAACTAAATAGCAATAAAAGTAAACAAGCAAGATGATTAAAAAGGGATGTAAACAATTGATAAAAGGCACTAGGGTTGTCATGGGGTCATAGGGGATTCATAGGAATTGATCATACAAACATATTCTCAAATTACAATCAAGCAATTATTGTTGTGATGGATCGAGTTGGTTTATATCTTACAATCCTAGGAAAGTTTGGGTCCCGGAGCCGAATCGATTAGATTGTACAACACCTACAAGTCGACTTAATCCTCCCTACTCAACTATATGCATGATCTAATGAGACTCGAGTTGGATTACCCATAACCCTAGATAAGGAAACTACTCACTCATTATCATGTTGAACATGCTAGCAAGGTTGTCAATCATACCAACAAAGTAAAACATGATGAATAAATTAAGAAGATTAACAATAATTAAAAAGGGATTACGAGGATTATACCTACTAATGATTCCAATAATAAAGCAAAGAATAATAGAAGTACTTGATGATTGATGAAAGGTTGTCAATCTCCCAATAATAACCCAAATAATCTTCAATTACCCAAAATGAAAGATGAACAAAAGAGAGATTAAGGAAATGAGATTTGTATTAAAACTTGATTAAAAGTTGATTACAAGATTAAAGAGAGATTTGATTGATATAAACTACACTAGAGATTGCTAAGAAGAACATGATAACCTAATTAGACTAATGGGGTATTTATAGTGGGGATTAGGTACATAAATTAGGGTTTACTAAGGGCTTAAATGACGATTAAGTCCTTGAGGAATCGCCGGTCTCAAGAGAGACTCCGGTCTCCTTTTCGCCGGTCTTTGAAAAATATGTGCATCCTTCATTGAACAAGTAGAAGAGAGATTAGCTGTCACACAATATGAGCGTCCAGGGCACGGGACGGGCGGATTGTGGGTCTTTTGGACGAGCGGATTCTTGGGATGGACGGGCGGATTGTGGTGGTTCTGGACGAGCGTCCAGCTGAGGAAGACGCTCGGAGTGCTTGTCTTGGATGGGCGGATTGTGGGCAATCCGCTCGGATTCTCTGTCAGCTTCTTCCTTTCTTATTTTCTTCCTTTCTCTTCATAAGATCCTTGAGGATTTCCTCGGGGATGCAAGGATCATTTCTCATCATTGCCCATCTACTATAGTATGTACAAAGGCCTTCTAGTCTTGTCTTCTCTTTGATTCTTGGTCATTGAATTCAATCAATTTAGCTCCATTTTGCCATGAAAATGCAAGGTTTGGACTCCTTTCCTACCAAGGGATCAAAACCTCAAAGAATATGCAAAACAAAGGACTAAAGACAATAAATTACCCAAATATGCACTAAAAAGCATGGGAACAAGGCTAATTCGGGGGCTAAATATGCTTAAATTATGGTCACATCAAATATCCCCAATCCGAACCTTTGCTCGTCCCGAGTAAAGAGGTGACAAAGACTAGGACCGTTATTCAAACTAACCTAATAGCATAGCCGATATGAGACAATTAGCGAGTCTCACTCCGCTCCTTCAACTCACAACAAGACAACCATGAGGTAGGATGCCTTCTTGCAAGGCAAGGTGGGTCTTGCCAAAATGGCGACACATCCAAACATTAAAGCTCATAAAATCAAGTAATGGATGCATCTACAAAAGAATAGCAACTTTCCTCATCTAAGTGGCGGAAATTATCTACAAGGGAAGCAATTCAAGGGTACACACCCCTTCATAGATGCAATTTCTTCAAACTACTAAGCCTAGAAGGATACCAATAAATCACCTCCAAGTTGGGTCAAGCTATGGTACCTTTTTCCTCAATCGTTAAATGTTTTTGTCAAGAATAGACTCCCTATGGTGTTAGAGACACTGGAGGATCGCGGAATTCCCCTTCTCGCCTAGACAAGAAGAAGGGTCGTCCCCTCTCTACCATGCACAAAAATGGATACAATGGATAAAGGGATCGATAGTATTTGAGTTTCATTTTGGGAGTTTGCTTTTGTTGTTTTTCCCCCCCCCCCCCCCCCCAATTTCTTGTGGCATATAACATTTGAGAACACTTTCTTTTGCCATTTCTTTTGATGTTTGGCAATTCAACACTTGACAACTTTCAACTTTTTGCATTTCTTTTTGAACATTTTCAAAGTCACCCCAATTAGTAACGAGGGTGGCTTATATTTGAAGCATTAGGAGTCTATTTTTGCACCTTATTTCATTTGATGCAATTTGCAAACTTTTTCTTTTGTTTTCATTTCTTGAACTCAAATTTTTGAACAATTTCTTTTTGTGCCCATTCCCTTTTGATGACAAAATGTATGGTAGAACATGGATGATGGATGCATGGTTTCAAGGGTCACCTTGGAATAAACGGTAGCCAAGGATTTATCACACCACAAGGTACTCTTGGCTAGGCCTAATCCATGGGTCAAAGGATACTAGCATGACACATCCTAGGGTGTTTTACAAGTATTCTAACAAGCAAAGTCTTAAGAAGAAAAAGCATCTACTAGAGCCTATATACACTTGTCAAGCTTCCCAAGTAGACGGTTTCGCAAAATTTTCTAACATGCAACTACATGCCATGATGCAACTAACATATATACATCCTAATGCAAATGATTCTACCAACTAATATGCCAAATAATCTAAATGCAAGTCCTAAATTCACATTGTTTATACCGTATCAATCAAAATAAAGCCACATAGTCATTAACATAAAGAGGAAAAAGGAGATTGGAAAGATCATACCATGCGGTCTTCAATATCCTCATGTCTCGGATGTGGCGTGGTCGATCAATATGAACAAGGATAGACAAACATAATATATACAACAATTTATACAAGTCTACACTACAAAGGAAATGGACTTGTTTTTGGATTTTCAAATTTTTCAAATTTTTTTGATATTTTCGAAATTTTTGATTTTTTTTTTTGGATTTTTGAATAAAAGTTAAGTTAGAATTTCTCATCCCCACACTAATATGGGCATTGTCTTCAATGGCCAATATGATTGGAAATTATGCAAGTATGATGCATGATTTCTATACTAAATGCAAGCTATACTAAGCTACACTACATGATGCATGGGTTTTTGTTTATGACGGAGAGCGTAATTTAGATTACCTCCCGTTGCGTATGCATGTACTTCCTCAAACCGAGATAGAAATTATTTCTAATGTCTTAAATTTTGGGGTAGTTCATGCACACAAGATGCAATGCATGAAACTAAATGTTGTCATTTTGGATTTTTGAAACGGGAACAATAAAAAAGAACACCTCAATGGAGCCAAGGTGTTAGTCCTCATGTTGCTAGGACTCTCCAAACTATGACCAAGATAAAAATAAATAAAGCAAAGAAAGAAGTAGACAACCCTCAAGAGGGTAGGAGCCTCCAAAGCTTGCTTGTCCTCCACCATATCATCATTGTCATCAGTTTCCTCCATAGAAGCGGACTCATCTCCACTTCCCTCTTCACTTCCTTGCTCACTTCCTTCATCATCTTCATTAGCCTCTTCTTCCTCATCATCTACCTCTTCATCAACACCCTCATCATCATCAACCTCATCATCGACATTCTCATCTTCACCCGATCTTTCACCCCTAGATGTGCTTGGAAAGAAGACTTCCCTATCCGCCCAACTAGGCAAAGGACATGAAGGATCAAGTAGTCCTTGCCTAGCTAAATGAAGGAGGAGTGGTTATTAGGCCAAGTATGCATCTACTCGATCATTATAAGCTTGTTTGTGCATCTCTCTCATGAGGAGAGTCATGTAGTCATTGCCCACTTCAACATCTTCGGGTTTGAACTCTTGATATTTTAATGGATAGGGTGGTGTGACAATGGAGGAGGAGGGCTCTTTAATCTCGCCCCTTTATTGACGGATGATGTACTCGGCGTCCTTGGAGAGTGGAAGTAGGTAGTTTGTTCGATGAGCACTCAAGCGGCATATCTTGGAAGGCAAAGTGAAAGATCTAGCATCATTGGTTAGCCACCCATAGTTGGTGTCAAGAGAGTTATGCTTGACCCACTTGTACTTTTGAATCATGGCATCCATGTCAATGAGATGACCCCCTTTGATAGCCACATAGGTGTTATCCTTGTTGAAATTTGCGTCAAAGTGCTTGGCTAAGAGAGTAACTAGACCTCCATTTATGATAAAAGCGGTGCCTTCCTTACCATAATCAACATTGAGCCATCTTTCCACCAAAAGCCTTAGAGCATTGTAAGGCTTAGTCAATTCCCTTCCAACATTTAAGGCCTACTCAAGTAGAACACAATCGAGTTTGGTAAAATGATTAGTGTCTTTTCTTGCAATTATAGTATTCCCGATGACCTTGTGCCACACTCTAATGCCCGGATGGTGGACTAATAGAGCGCGACAAGTATGAAAGCTCACAAATTTCTTCCCGGAAATTGCCTCCCAAAATAGGAGCGGGGTCATACTTTTCGGGCATCTTATGATAATATGGTGTATCACTAAGGCCTAATGCTTTACTCAAAACATCAAAGGTGATGCGCCTATTCACATTGGCAAGGCGAAACTCGATGTATGTTCTAGTCTATACCTTATTTACTTTCAATGAACTTAAGAATTCCAAGGTAAGGGAGGGGTATGTAAATTCTCTTGTAGTAAACAATTTTCCCAACCCCATGGCTTCGAAGAAGGCTTTTGTTTGTTCAAGGACACCCAATTTTTTCAAAGCATCTTCACATATGAATTTGGTGGGTAGAATGGCTTTCTTAGCATACTTGGCAAATGTATCCCTATGGGAGTTAGAAATGAAAATTACTTCCGGATAGTTTGATAATTGAGCGATTTTCGGAGTTGTTGATGTTGTTGCTTCCAAGGGAGGATCTTGTTGTTGTTGAACTTCCAAGTTTGCACTAGCAACCACCATAGCCATTGAAGCTTTCTTTGCTTGAAGGCATTGTTGCCTTTTTTAAAGTGCTTTTGCCTTGAGTGCCTTTGTTGCTCCTTTTGTTCTTGCCATTGATGATTATACCAAGAAAAGGTTAAAAATCTTCAATTTCCAATTATACCCAAATCGATTTTAAGATGAAAGAATTTGCCTTTGTATTTCAAAAATCGACTCAAAGGTTGAAGATTTTGGTGCTTGGATTGATTATTATTGTAAAAGGAGTGATTAATTGTTGTTGTAAGGAAGTTTGAATTTGATTTTGTTGAATTTGGTTGAGGAAATCTTGTTTTTGGTGATAGAGAGGATGAGGGTTTTGGGGTTTATGGGTATTTAAAACACCCGAAATTTTCAAAACTGCAGGGGGAAGACGAGCGGATTCCTATCGGGACGCTCGGATTCTGCTCAATTTGGCTTCAGGAAATCTTGCCTAAAGACGAGCGTCTTTCAGTGAAGACGAGCGAATTCTGCAATTCAGGACGAGTGGATTCCCTTAAAGACGCGCGGATTTTGTTACAGCGAATTTTCTTAATCTGCACTGGCAAAAAGACGAGCGTCTTTCTGCAAAGACGAGCGGATTCTTTCAGACGAGTGTCTTCTCAGCTGGGATGCTCGGACTCCCTAACAGGCCAAAATTTTTGATTTTGCAGCTCATTTGGACGGACGGATTCTTCCAGAGATGCTCGGATTCCTCTAAGACGAGCGGATTACCGTTAAGGATGCTCGGATTCCTCCTGGTCTACCCGGATTCAGGTCCATCCGTGCACTTGCATATCCCGTGTCATTTTCATTCTTCAAATCCCGTGTTCTTCATTGTAGGGGCACTACGAAGGCATGAATATCCTAGGCAATTGCTATCCCCACACTAAGTTAAAGCACTACACATCAATAAAATCATTAGTCCCTCCCTCACTTCTCTCAAAAAATGATAAATATCTTGATCAAGGCATAAAAATCCAAAGATGACAAAAATGCAATGTAAGAATTAAAATGCAAGTTAGGGAGTTAGAAATATTTACAAATGGTGGTTTGGAGAGGACTCCACCAAACTCTCATCCTTAGAGAGATGTCATGGGGGCATGTCCAAGGTGTTGTTGATGTTACTCAACACCTTGAAGAAGTAGTCAAAAGCTTGTTCATTATCATGATAAAGATCCTCAATAGATCTTTGCACTTGTTGTCCTTCATGTTGGTCTTGATCGATAGCATTACCAATATAGGGATTGAAAATCCCTTCAAACTCATCGTCCCAAAGACCACAACCTTCGTCTACTTGATCATTAAAAATCTCTTGAGTTGATAAAGACAACTCTCCCACTTTCTTGTTTTGGCCAATGAGGCCCTCGTCTTCATTGCTTGATTTTGGTGAGCTTTTCAAGCTCTCTTTGTTACAATTTCCTTGCTCTTTTGATGGAGCATCATCAACTTTCTTCTTCCATTGGAATTCCGACTTCTTCCTCTCATCCTTCCGGCTATAATGATCAACCATAAAACATGGTTCATGCAAACGGGGAGCTCTCATGGTCTTGTCAAGATTGAAAGTTATGCTCTCATCCCCCACTTCTAGAGTGAGCTCCCCATGCTTCACATCTATCACCGCACCCGCGGTGTGCAAGAAAGGTCTACCTAGAATGATTGGAATATTGGAGTCTTCTTCCATGTCAACAATGACAAAGTCCACCGGGATGAAAAATTTCCCAACTCTTACGGGAACATCTTCCCATATCCCTAATAGTGTCTTCGTCGATCTATCGGCCATTTAGAGTGTGATATTGGTGCATTTAAGCTCTCCCATCCCTAACCTTTTACTCACCGAGTACGGCATAACACTCACACTAGCCCCTAGATCACATAAGGTTTTGTTGATCGTGGTGTCGCCACTGGTACACGGTATTGAGAAGCTTCCCGGATCTTTAAGTTTTGGAGGTGAACTCTCTTGAAGTATTGCACTACTCACCTTAGTGAAGGCGATAGTCTCAAGCTTCCGGATCGACTTCTTTTTTGTAAGGATGTCTTTCATGTACTTTGCATAGGCCGGCACGTGATTGATTAATTCCGTGAAAGGAATCGAGACTTCCAAATTCTTCACAATCTCCATAAATTTTCCAAGTTGATCATCAAATTTGGGCTGGGCTTGACGACTTGGAAAACGAAGTCTAATCACAATGGGTTCCTTCTCCTTGGCCTTGTCTTCATTTTTCTTTGAAACTTCTTCTTTTGATGGTTCTCCATCCTTGGAGTTTTGCACAACTTCTTTTTTGTCACTAGCGTCCACAACTTCATCCTCAACTTGCTTCTTCGGTGCTTCATACCTCGTACCACTTCTCAAGTGAATGGCACTAACCGTTTCATGTCTCCGGGGATTACTTTGAGGTGGGACTTGCCCCTTTTGTCTTTGTGAGCTTGAAGATGCTAGTTGAGTCAATTGGGTTTCCAACATTTTGGTGTGGGCTAGGATGTTGTTGATGGTGATTTTCTTTGCTTGACTATCCTTTTTCATTTGAGTGAAAAACTCTTGTTCATTATTTTACATTTGGAGGACCGCTTTTTGAACATCAAAACCTTGGTCATTTTGTTGATTGTATGGAGTTTGATTTTGGTAACCTTGGTTTTGGTTGTAAAAGGGTCTTTGATTTTGGTTTCTCATGGGAGGTGGGGTGTATGTTGGTTGAGGGTTTTGAACATTTTGGCTTTTGTATGAGATATTTGGGTGGAATTTGATGTTTTCATTGTAATAATTTGAATAAGGGGTACCACTCTTGTATGCTTGAAAAGCATTCACTTGTTCATTTGTTCCCCTACATTCACTTTGGTCATGTCCCAAAGTTCCACAATTTTCACATATCCCACTTGGGATTGGTGAAGATGTCGTCATGGCATTGACATGTTGCTTTGGTGATTTTGAGGCTTCTTCAAGTCTAGCTATAGCTTTTTCGAACATCAAATTGATGGTATCAATGTGAGCACTAAGTTGAGCACCCAATTGAGTAATAGAGTCCACTTCATGTTTTCCTCCTCAAGTAGCCTTGCGAATTCTACTATATTGTAAATTATGGACCGCCATTTCCTCAATCTTGTTCCAAGTTTTATTGTCGTCAGCTTCGGTGAACATTCTATTTGATCCCATGTTGAGAATGTTTCTTGAGTCTTCATAAAGACCATTCCAAAATTGTTGTACCAAGAACCACTCGCTAAGTCCATGATGAGGACATGAGCGACAAATTCCCTTGAATCGCTCCCAAGCTTCATACAAGGATTCTTCATCTCTTTGCTTAAAGCCCGTAATTTGAGCTCTTAGCATGTTAGTCTTTTCCGGTGGATAGAACTTTTTGTAGAAAGCTAGAGCCAGTTTCTTCCAAGAGTCAATTCCGAGAGTAGCCTTATCAAAGCCTTTCAACCATTGTTTTTCGGTACCAATTAGAGAAAAAGGAAATAAGACCCATCGAATTTGGTCTTGAGTTACACCGGTTTGAGAAATCGCATCACAACAGTCACGAAAAGTCTCCATGTGAGAGTGAGGGTCTTCACTAGGCATCCCCCCAAATTGGCTTCTTTCGACTAATTGGATAAATGCGGATTTGGCAATGAAATTTCCGGTTAAGTGTTGTGGTGTGGGAGTACCATTGGGTAGGTTCTCCTCGGTTGGTACGGAATGTGATGAAAATTAAGGCATTGTGGGTTGATTTTGTGTTGGATTTTGTGTTGGGTTCTCCTCACCTTCTCTTGCAAAAGGGTTAACGAACTCAATAGCGTTTGGTTGAATATCTACAACCTCACCAATACCTCTCAAAGTTCTCCTAGCAAGTCTTCTATTGTTTGTCAAAGTCCTTTTAATTTCGTGATCAAAGGGTAACAAGTTACCTTGTGATATTCTAGACATGCAAAATATCAAAAAATTCGAAAATAATTAGGACAAACCTTGAGGGGCTTTACTTCCCCAAGGCAAAGAAAGACACAACTAATAACAATTTAAGAAAATCTAAATCAAGTTAACACCGTCCCCGGCAACGGCGCCATTTTTGGTTGGACTCCCTTGAGAGGTTTAGTTTTCGGTACTTGTCGTTAGGAGCACCTAGACCAAAACACAATTTATAACTCCACAAATAACTCTACAATTAGTAAAGAGGCAAGTAAAGGTCGGATCCCAAGGGACGGTAATTGAGATGAGATTTTCAATTGCAACTAGTGGTGTCTAGGGGTGTCACAATTTGGGGTTTGAATAGAAGATCACTAAACTAAATAGCAATTAAAGTAAACAAGCAAGATGATTAAAAAGGGATGTAAACAATTGATAAAAGGCACTAGGGTGTCATGGGGTCATAGGGGATTCATGGGAATTGATCATACAAACATATTCTCAAATTATAAGCAAGCAATTATTGTTGTGATGGATCGAGTTGGTTTATATCTTACAATCCTAGGAAAGTTTGGGTCCCGGAGCCGAATCGATTAGATTGTACAACACCTACAAGTCGACTTAATCTTCCCTACTCAACTATATGCATGGTCTAATGAGACTCGAGTTGGATTACCCATAACCCTAGATAAGGAAACTACTCACTCATTATCATGTTGAACATGCTAGCAAGGTTGTCAATCATACCAACAAAGTAAAACATGATGAATAAATGAAGAAGATTAACAATAATTAAAAAGGGATTAAGAGGATTATACCTACTAATGATTCCAATAATAAAGCGAAGAATAATAGAAGTACTTGATGATTGATGAAAGGTTGTCAATCTCCCAATAATAACCCAAATAATCTTCAATTACCCAAAATGAAAGATGAACAAAAGAGAGATTAAGGAAATGAGATTTGTATTAAGACTTGATTAAAAGTTGATTACAAGATTAAAGAGAGATTTGATTGATATAAACTACACTAGATATTGCTAAGAAGAACATGACAACCTAATTAGACTAATGGGGTATTTATAGTGGGGATTAGGTACATAAATTAGGGTTTACTAAGGGCTTAAATGACGATTAAGTCCTTGAGGAATCGCCGGTCTCAAGAGAGACTCCGGTCTCCTTTTCGCCAGTCTTTGAAAAATATGCGCATCTTTCATTGAACAAGTAGAAGATGGATTAGCTGTCACACAATCCGAGCGTCCAGGGCACGGGACGGGCGGATTGTGGGTCTTTTGGACGAGCAGATTCTTGAGGTGGACGGGCGGATTGTGGTGGTTCTTGACGAGCGTCCAGCTGAGGAAGACGCTCGGATTGCTTGTCTTGGACGGGCGGATTGTGGGCAATCCGCTCAGATTCTCTGTCAGCTTCTTCCTTTCTTCTTTTCTTCCTTTCTATTCATAAAATTCTTGAGGATTTCCTCGGGGATGCGATCCTTTCTCATCATTGCCCATATACTATAGTATGTACAAAGGCCTTCTAGTCTTGTCTTCTCTTTGATGCTTGGTCATTGAATTCAATCAATTTAGCTCCATTTTGCCATGAAAATGCAAGGTTTGCACTCCTTTCCTACCAAGGGATCAAAACCTCAAAGAATATGCAATACAAAGGACTAAAGACAATAATTGACCCAAATATGCACTAAAAAGCATGGGAACAAGGCTAATTCGGGGGCTAAATATGCTCAAATTATGGTCACGTCATTAACCGAAGTCGGGATCGTCCTAGACGAGTGCTGAAAAGGAAACAGGAGCAGCACCAGGCAACCTATTGAGGCGCGAGCCATAAGGCGATGCAAGGGAGTCTGTCCAGGTTTGAAAAGTGGAAATCAGAGGGCCTGTTTAGGCGCGGGTCAGGCGACGAACTAGAGGATGTCTCTTGATTGTCTAAAAATGTTTATGAAATTGTTTGTGAAAATTGTTTACAAAAGGGTGTCAAAACCCCGTTTTGTTGGAAAGGACATTAAGATCTCTTTTGTGCTAATATGAAGAACGGGACTCTGAATAATTATCATTATGTTGATAATATACGATGTCGAGTTCGGCTTTGCAAGCTTGACATGGATAGTTTTGTAAGAAAAGATGCAAAAAAAGTTTGTTATGAACTAATTATGTTAAGTTCATTGCTTTATAAATAAAGTGTGAAAAGATGTTTGATATGAACTAGTTATATTAAGTTCATTGCTGTGTAATTAGTCAAATTTTATCATCGTACCCGGATTAAACCGACATGGTATGTGTAACCAAGGATGATTATGCATGCATGACTAATATGGTTTTTGCAAATGTAAACAAATGAAGAGAGGGATTTTAAATACCCTTTAAAATGTAATTAACCAAATATTATCACCGAGTCACAGATTAAACCGTCATGGCATGAAGGGCCAAGGGCAAGTATAATTTATGTTTAAAAAATATTCATTATAAAAATTATTTGAAACAGCAAAAATCGATTGTAAATAAGAAACGAAAATAGAGGAAAGAATGAACTCGCACACATTTGCGTTCTGACATGGGATGCCATAAAAGGCGCTAGCCACCTAGTCTTGACTAGGGGCTTCTGCTTCAGGTCAAAACTCAATTTTGGCTCAAATAATCCATATTTTGGACCATGTTATACATGTTTTAGCATGTTAAGGTCATAAAAATAGATAAAAGAACATGAAAGAAGAGGATTAATTACACCCTCATACTTACATATTAGGTTGCTTGACGAGAAATCGATAAAGTGTAAAAACTTGTTGAGTCGGAAAACTCGATTTAAAACCGTTTTTGTAAAGGAAGGAGTGTTGCTTTGTTTAGTGATGGTGTTGTTGGTCGAAGTGGTAAGTCAAGTGATTTAAAGCACGATGACGGTACCAAACAATGTGTATGGCTCGTATTTTCAATCGGTAGGTCGAAAATACGTGTCGTTTGTTGACTTGGGAAGTCGAGGTATAGAATTTTAAGGGAAAAAAGAGGGGGTGGACGCTCGTGTGCCTTCAAATGGTGGCATTTGAGGGGTATTTATAGAGGATTTTGTGGTTGTGTGCGTTTTGAGCGACGTGACCACCTGGGCTGCTTGAAGAGGCGCGAGCATGTCCGCGGGTCTTCAAGTTGTCTTGTCACTATCAAGCATTTGGATTTGTGGTTTGTTCTATCCTAGGTTTTGTATGTTATGATTATTGTACTTGACCATCAAGTATACTGTGTATACTTTGCATGGAAGGTTTGTGATGTTTGTTTTTTCTGTTTGACTCGGTGTGACCCGTTGTTGGAGTCGGGATTTGAATTTTGAGTCGGTTTTTAGTCCGGTGTCAGTTTTGACTCTAGTTAGTGTCATTTTGACCCCGTCGTCGTGCATAAAACACTCCATGTACTTTTAAATTTTTTTTAAAATGTTTTGTTTTTGAAATCGTTTTTGAGTTTTCCGACGCGTAACTTATATAAACTATCGATCAAACGTAGTGATTCCTAAGCATGTTGTAGTTCGATAATCATCGGGTGTTTGTTGGGGATTCAACAGATACTGGTTATCCATAGAGCCTCTGCTTTGACTGAGGCTTGGGCAGAGTGAAAGTCAAAGTACAGCCCCAGGTCAATTTAAGATTATAATCCGGAGACCGGAACAACGTCGAGGTGGCTCAAAAGGATTTGGGCCAAGGACCTGCTGTCGGGAAGGGCGACGTCGAGGCAACTTGGGGATTCGAGTCAAGGACCTACCGTCTGGAACAGTTTAGAGTCTGTCGATTGCCAGCGCGGGTTGTTTAAAGTCCGTTTAGAATACGTATAAAGGCTCGCCAACCATAGGAAGGAGTCATACCTGAGGCATCTTCGGGAGATGTCCTTGAATTGTTTTTTGTTCGCGCGTAAAGGCTCGCCAGCTGTCGAGGGTCGAGTAATCGACTGCGGCAAATAGCCTGATTTATCGGGCTTATTTCAAGAGGTTGGTGTGTAGAGACTTGTTCTTCGTTGAAGGGTGCGTAGAGGCTCGCCAGCCATTGAGGATCGAGTAATCGACTGCGGGAAATTGCCGGATTTGTCGGGCTTATTTTAAGTGGTTGGTGTGTAGAGACTTGTTCGTCGTTGAAGGGTGAGTAGAGGCTCGCCAGTCGTTGAGGGTCGAGCAATCCACTGCGGGAATTAGCCGGATTTGTCGGGCTTATTTCACGAGGTTGTTGTGTAGAGACTTGCTCGTCGTTTAAGGGTGCGTAGGGGATCGCAATAGTAGAATTTGTCGGGCTTATTTCAAGAGGTTGTTGTGTAGAGACTTGCTCGTCGTGAAGGGTGCGTAAGGGCTTGCCAGCCGTTGAGGGTCGAGTAATCGACTGCGGGAAATACCCGGATTTGTCTGGCTTATTTCAAGAGGTTGCTTGTTGTTATTGGACTCCGTGGGGAGGGCTCCGATATCCTGCTGGGAAATTTTGGTGTTTATTCCCCAAGTTTAATATAAAAGAAGGAATCAAAAATTTTATCAAGATTTTAAGGCGGAATTCCCAACTTAAGACAATACATAGCCTTAATAATAGAAATTGAAGTATTATTATACAATTAATTCAAGAAGACTTGAAAAAAAAAAATTCAAATTTTGGGACCATGCCTAACAACATTAAACAACGTTTAAATATTTATGACATAAATAGACAAAGAAAATGGAGTACAAAAATCGGATTTGTCGGTATAAGTAACATACAAGGCAAAACTTGAAACATTTTGTAAGCCACAACTGCAAATTTAATTCAACACAATGAAACATCAACAAGCACTAAATACCAAGAAACACTGGATCAAGTCTTGAGTGCAAAGATCAAAATCATTCGATTTAAAAATGAAATTTCAAAAGATTTGGACAACATTTTAAGCTGAAATTTTGATTCAAAGTGATATATGCCGTCACCAACAAAGATATTGTCTCATCACTCAATTAAACTAAGTTTTTAAACATTAATATAAATCGAACTTCAAACATGAACAACAAAGCTTCCAAAAAGTTTTAAAGCGAAATTTTCAAGTCAAAACTTCAAATGCGTGACAAGAGTTAACAATAACAACCAAACTTTAATCCTTATTAAACAATTCTCCAAGCAATAATGATGGAAGGTGTCGTCGTGTCTCCCAATCAAATACATTTATAACACTCAACAAACAACTAGTTAGTGGTTATGTCAAGGTCGATCCACGGGACGGTGTGCTTTGGGTTCTAAGTCTATCTATCTCAGTTTATACTAGTGTCACAATTGATTTGGGTTTATAGTTGTGTTCTAAACTAATGCAAGCAACAAAGTAAAACAAACAAGTAAAGGTGTAGACAAATAATAAAGGATACTAGGATGTCATTGGGTCATATGTGATTCATGGGAGTTGATCATACAAACATGTTCTCAATTAAATAGCAATCACTTATTATTGTGATGAGATTGAGTTGGTGTATATCTTACAATCCCTAAAAAGGTTTGGGTCCCGGAGCCAAATCGATTAGATTGTACAATACCTACAAGTCGACTTAGTCCTTCCTATTCAACTATATGCATGGTCTAATGAGACTCGAGTTGGTTTATGTCTTACAAGTCTCATTGAAAAGATAAGTGATGGGTAAGAAATGCAAGGATTCATAGGCTCAATTTCATCAAACATAACATGTGCATAAGTTGAAATCACAACAAGCATGCAAATTAATTATGAAAACATATTAGATTAAGCATGAATCATTCCCCATGTTTGTTTCCCTTAATTTCCCATTAATCCTAGCTAAAGAACTACTCACTCATGATCAAGTTTAACATGTTAATAAGGTTGTCAATCATACTAACAAAGCAAAACATGATGAATAAATGATGTGATTAACAATAATTAAACAAGGGTAAAAGAGAATTATATACCTATGAAGATGATTCCAAATAATAAAGCAAAGAATAAAAGAAGAGAGCTTGATTGATTGATGAAGAGTTGTCAATTCTCCAATAATAACCCAATAATCTTCAATTACCAAATAATAATAAACTTGAACAATGATTAAGGAAACATTAATGTGTAATTTTGTGAAATGATTGAGATTAATCTATTCTAATCTACTCCTAATCTAATCTAAGGAAGGTTTTTCTCCTCTAAGAGGGCTTGCCTCCATAAGAGGGCTTGGTCTTGTCTAAGGAAACTTGGTCCTTTTGATTATTACAATTGGAGTATATATAGTAGTACATCATTAGGTTAAGCAAGGGCAAATTAGTAAATAGCATTGCTAAGTGTTGAGTAGGGAAATGCAAGTCTCGAAGGGAGATGCGTATATCACGTTGTTAGTCCCGCCACAATATGCTCGTCTCGCGCATCTTGCGTCTTGGCACGGAGGTCCTGTCTCATGATCCTACCGGATCGTGGAGGAGACACTCAGATCTTCTTGCTTCAGGACGAGCATCTTTCAGCAGGAAACGAGAGTCTTCTTGCAGGAGACGAGCGTCTTCTTACGGGGACGCTCGGATTGGGGGCCAGTTTGTCTATTTGAGCTCGGATTGTAAAACGGACGTCATTTCCTCATCTGGACTCCTATTGGAGTGATTCAAAAGCCTAGACCACTTGATTTTACGACGCTGTTTCATCTAGGATACTTTCAGAGCTAAAGGAGCAACTCATGGTTTGGTTCCGAGCAATTTCATCTTATAATGGCTTCCTTCTCGTCATCCTTGCTTTTAAGCCTATGATCCTTCTATATACTCTTTATTCCTACATCCTTGGTCATCATTCTTGGCTCCTCTTCATACTAGACCATCCAAGATCATCAACAAGCGTTTTAATATGCACAAGAGACGGGATTTCCGCCTCATTATCTTCTTTCCTACAAGACATATACAATGCAATAGGAAAGCAAAATAGGAAGAAATTGACGGATAAAATGGCCATAAAATGCTATATTAGTATGCAAAATGGGTTCAATTAGGGGACTAAATGTGCACAAATATGAGTCACATCAAACATCCCCAAACCGAACCTTTACTCATCCCGAGTAAAGAGGTGACTAGAACTAGACCTTTATTTAAACTATTCTAATAATATAACCGATGTGAGACAATTATCGGGTCTCACTCCGCCCCTTCAACTCACAACAAGACAACCATGAGGTAGTATGCCTTCTTGCAAGGCAAGCTGAGGCTTGCCAAAATGGCGATATATCCAAGCACTAAGCACACAAAATAAGTAATGGATGCATCTACAAAAGAATAGCCACTTTCCTGATCTAAGTGGCGAAAATTATCTACAAGGGAAGCAATTTAAGGGTACACACTCCATAATAGATATTATTTCTCCAAGCTACTAAGTCTAAAAGGATACCAACAAATCACCTCCAAGTTGTGTCAAACTAGGGTACTTTTCTCCTCAATCGCTAAATGCTTTTGTCAAGAGTAGGCTCCCTATGGTGTTAGAAAACACTGTAGGATCGCGTAATTCCCCCTCTTGCCTAGACAAGAATAAGGGTCGTTCCCTCTCCACCATGAAACAAAGATCAATGGATAAAAGGCATCAATATGTTTTGAGTTTCACAATTGTAGTTTGCTTTGTGATTTGTTTTTCCCCCCCAACTGTTGTGGCATTTTGACATTTGAGAACATTTCTTTGCCATTTCTTTGATGTTTGGCATTTTTTATACTTGGCAATTCTTTTCAACATTGCATTTTTGAACATTTTTCAAAGTCACCCTAATTTGTAACGAGAGTGCTTATATTAAAGCATAGGAGTCTATTTTTGTTCCTCTTTTCATTTGATGCATTTTGCAAACTTTTTGACTTTCATTTTCGTACTTGAACACAATTTGGAGATTTTTGTGCCCATTCCCTTTTTGTTGACAAAATATGATGATAGAAGTGTAAGAACGATTGCATGGTTTCAAAGGTCACCTTGGAATAAACAGTAGCCAAGGAGTTATCACACCACAAGGTACTCTTGACTAGGCCTTAGTCCATGAGTCAAAACATACTAAGGTGACACATCCTAGGGTGTCTTGAGGGTATTCTAGCAAACAAAGTCTCAAGGAGAAAAAGTATCTATAAGGGCCTTATATACACTTGTCAAGCTTCCCAAATAGACATTTTCACAAAATTTTCTAACCATGCAAACTACATGCCATGATGCAACTAACATATATAAAACTCTAATGCATATGCTTCTATCAACTATTATGCCATATAAACTAAATGCAACTCCTAACAACACATTGGCTCATACCGCAGCAATGAAAAATAGCCACATTGTCATTAACATATAAAAAGGAGGAAGGAGATTTTGGAAAGATCATACCATGCGGTCTTCTATTTCCTTCATACCTCGAACGTGGTGTAGTCGACCCAATGGGATAAGAGTTACAAACAAGCAAACAAATATATAGAATATATACAATTCTACGCTACAAAGGAAAGAACATGTTTTTGGAATTTTTAAATTTTCAAATTTTTATGAGTTTTGTTTTTATCAACATAAAGAACATATTTTTGGGATTTTTCGAAATTTTTCAATTTTTTTGTATTTTGGAATATAAATTCCCATCCCCCACTTTATTTTGGACATTGTCCTCAATGTACATGTAGGAGTAGGAATGAAAAAGCAATACATGTTTTTGGATTTTTGATTTTATGGAAATTGAAGTACAAATGCAATGATATGATATGAATGAATGCATGCTCTAACCAAATGCAATTCTATATGACATATATAACAAATGAATGCAATCTAAACTATACTATATGATGCATGTTTTCTATTAAACTGTGGTCACCTATGATCAAACCTCCCCAAACCGATTTAAGCACTATTTCTAGTGTAGAAAAGAATGGGATTGGTCAATAGTGACTATGCATGAATTCTAGTCTATATGCAACTATCTACATGAATCATGTGAGATATATTACAATGCAAACTCATTCCTTGTTGCCATGGTTATTGATGTTGTCCATGTTGCTGAATGCTCTCAATAACCGGTCAAAAGCTTGAGCACAATCTTCAAATAAGCAAAGATAGAACCATGGCCACTTCAAAATGGAATAGAGCCAATCCTCCACAAGGGGCTTTTCATTAAAATTTCTACCCTTCACCTTGGCCTTTTCATTATAGCCCTTTTGGCTCTCCAAATTAGCAAGCTTCAAAATTCTTGTCATCGGGGGGGGGGGGTTCCATTCTCTCCCGTCTCCCTCAAATATGGTGATGATGATAGCATTTGAATTCATCAATCCTTAAAGAATACAAGGAGAATTCTCATAGCATTGATGATGGGATAGCTTAGGAATTGAGATTGTGGGTGCCAAATCTCCACAAGTAAGCTCATTTGTGACTTTGTTTTTGAGCTTTTCCACCAACTACCTTTTATATGATGATTTGTCTTTTTGGATAAGGTCTTCGATATCATCTCCAACAATCATAGGTTCCATGGTGGGTGCAAAAAGGACTTCATGGTCAATAGGAGAGAGGAATTCATCTTCTTCATGGAAGCATACCTTAAACTTCTCAAGTATGGGCTCCTTAAGTGAAACAATCTCACAACTCCCTTCATCTTCTTCATTCCATAAGTCCTTGAAAGACACATATTCCGCATAAGATTCTTCCATAGGCTTATCATCATCACTATCTTCATATGAATCATAAATAAGGGCTTCACTCCTCCTCATCAACTCTCTCTCCAACACCTCAATGTTCACATTAAAGGACACACCCTCATACTCACAAAGGTTAAGAGTATTTGTCTTACTCAACCTCATATCTTCCTCATCAAATACCACACTTTCATACTCACAAGAGCTAAAGGAGATTGGCTCCTCCCACTTCACATCTTCTTCACCAAAGGTCATTACCTCAAATTCACATTCATGGTCAATGCTCAAGGATTGGTGGGGAGTGGTTGGTTGGGTGGTTTCTTGGGTTGTATTTATTTGGGCAATTTGAATTGCCAACTCCTCACCATGGGTAGCAATGCTTTGAAGAACATTGTCCCTATTTTGGCTCTCCTCTAGCATTTGTGTGAAGAAATTTTGTTGGTCTCCCGTCATTTGGAGAACCATATCTTGAATGTCAAAGTTGGTCTCATCTTTTTGTTGTGAGTGGGTGTGAAAGTGCTCATATTGTGGCATTTGGAATTGGTTGTAAAGTGTGTTTTAGGTGGATGGTTGTTGTTGATATTGGATGTGGTGATTTTGGTGGGAAAAATTGGGGTAGTAGTTAGGATTTTCATTGTATGAGTTGTGAGGTAGGTTTGTGGTGACTTGCTCCTCAAACTCCCCATACCCATAGTCATACTCAAAAGATCCACCACATACTCCATATGTTAAGTCTTGGGTCTTCATTATAGCCAAGATAAAGATACAACTATAAACATGGAAACTACAATAAAACGGTAAAAACGAACCTTTAGAAACAAGTTCCTCAAGGTTAAAGCACAATTAAAATAGACAAACAAGTAAGAACTTAATCACATAACACCGTCCCTGGCAACGATACCATTTTGATGAAAGAGATGTCGTCGTGTCTCCCAATCAAACACATTTATAATTCTCAACAAACAACTAGTTAGTGGTTAAGTCGAGGTCGATCCACGGGATGGTGTGCTTTGGGTTCTAAGTCTATCTATCTCAATTTATGCTAGTGTCACAATTGATTTGGGTTTGTAGTTGTGTTATAAACTAATGCAAGCAACAAAGTAAAATAAGCAAGTAAAGGTGTAGACAAATAATAAAGGATACTAGGATGTCATGGGGTCATATGGGATTTATGGGAGTTGATCATACAAACATGTTCTCAATTAAATAGCAAGCACTTATTATTGTGATGAGATCGAGTTGGTGTATATCTTACAATTCCTAAGAAGGTTTGGGTCCCGGAGCCGAATCGATTAGATTGTACAACACCTACAAGTCGACTTAGTCCTTCCTATTCAACTATATGCATGGTCTAATGAGGCTCGCATTTCATCAAACATAACATGTGCATAAGTTGAAATCACAAAAATCAAGCAAATTATTTATGAAAACATATTAGATTAAGCATGAATCATTCCCCATGTTTGTTTCCCTTAATTTCCCATTAATCCTAGCTAAAGAACTACTCACTCATGATTAAGTTTAACATGTTAATAAGGTTGTCAATCATACTAACAAAGTAAAACATGATGAATAAATGATGTGATTAACAATAATTAAACAAGGGTAAAAGAGAATTATACCTATGAAGATGATTCCAAATAATAAAGCAAAGAATAAAAGAAGAGAACTTGATTGATTGATGAAGAGTTGTCAATTCTCCAATAATAACCCAATAATCTTCAATTACCCAATAATAATAAACTTGAACAATGATTAAGGAAAGATTAATGTATAATTTTGTGGAATGATTGAGATTAATCTATTCTAATCTATTCCTAATCTAATCTAAGGAAGGTTTTTCTCCTCTAAGAGGGCTTGCCTCCATAAGAGGGCTTGGCCTTGTCTAAGGAAACTTGGTCCTTTTGATTATTACAATTGGAGTATATATAGTAGTATATCATTAGGTTAAGTAAGGGTAGATTAGTATATAGCATTGCTAAGTGTTGAGTAGGGAAATGCAAGTCTCGAAGGGAGATGCGCATATCACGTTGCTAGTCTCGCCACAATATGCTCGTCCCGTGCGTCTGGAGTCTTGGCACGGAGGTCCTGTCTCATGATCCGAGCGGATCGTGGAGGAGACGCTCAGATCTTCTTGCTTCAAGATGAGCGTCTTCCAGCAGAGACGAGCGTCTTCTTACGGGGACGCTCGGATTGGCGGCCAATTTGTCTATTTGAGCTCGGATTGTAAAACGGACGTCATTTCCTCATCCGGACTTCTATTGGAGTGATTCAAAAGCCTAGACCACTAGATTTTTTGACACTGTTTCATATAGCATACTTTGAGAGCCAAAGGAGCAAATTTGGGTTTGGTTCCGAGCAATTTCTTCTTGTAATGGCTTCCTTCTCGTCATCCTTGCTTTTAAGCCTATGATCCTTCTATATACTCTTTATTCCTATATCCTTCATCATCATTCTTACCTCCTCTTCATATTAGTCCATCCAAGATCGTCAACAAGCTTCTGAATATGCACAAGAGACGGGAATTTCGCCACATTATCTTCTTTCCTACAAGACATATACAATGCAATAGGAAAGCAAAATAGGAAGGAATTGACGGATAAAATGGCCATGAATTGCTATATTAGTATGCAAAATGGGTTCAATTACAGGACTAAATGTGTGCAAATAAGAGCCACATCAAACAAATACGAAAACCAATTTATTGACTTAAGAACATATATTTTCGAGTTCATAAAAAAACATTTGCGCAAAAATTCGACATGAAACTTTTATACTTGACATCATAAATGATGTAAATGAAAGCATTATTGTGGATGTCCATAAGTCACACTATTATAAATGTACATAATTTTAGTATGAATGCCCTTAATGGTAGGATGGTTCTAGACTCATCACTTTGTATTCCTATTGCATAACTCCCCTTTGTATTGTGTATATATATCCTATTGTGCTAATAAGAAGGATACACATCTTTACCATCATTTACTCTCCTTCTCTAATCTCTATAGTTTATAATACGTTATCAGCACGACGCTCTAATCAAATTAAAACGCACTATTATCTTTTACTCGATTTAGGTATGTTTCCTATAATTGTTATAATATAGTTTTAACGAATTTTTATTTTTATATAATGTTTTACCATGAATATTGATAAACAACTCTAATCGGCTGAGCATACATTAGATTCAGTTGAACCATGTACATTGTCATGTCTACCATTGTTAGTTGTTTTATGAACATGTGAGTTACTGACATAGAAGTCTGACTAAAACTTCAACATATAATAATTACCTTTAATAATATCTTCTTCTTTAAATGTTTTATTGCGGATTTGCGGTAGATTATAGAATTTGAAAACTTTTTAGTTGTTTAAAACTTATAACCATGTGTGCTAATCGTATCCTATTACCAAAATTCTCATTGTTATCGCCATGTTTAAGTTACCTTGAATAACAATTGCTATAATCCGTGTAAGTCTGATATCGTTTACGTTTTTGAATGGATTAATTACCTATAGATCATATGTTCTCGTGTTTGTTAATCATCCCATAGCATATAAAGTAATAACTGTGGAAATGGTAGACTATGAGATTGGTGTGTTTTTAAATTATTATTATATGGCATTCATATTTGACGGTATTTAAATTTCTAGCTTTTAATTCCACGGTTTTTCTATTTTTATTGAATGGTTTAGCTATTTTATTTTATTTATTTATTTCCATTTGATCGTGAATTTTTCATCTAATAAAAAATTATTTTCTCGTATAGTCATTATGTCGAACCTTGAAACTAGAAATTAAGGCTCTTGACATTACCGGGAAAAATTATTTATCTTAGATGGTTGATGCTGAATTATACCTTGATGCAAAAGCTCTTGGTGAGACTATTAAAGAAAATAACACAACATCGAGTCAGGATAAGGCTAGGGCCATGATATTCCATCGCCATCACCTTCACGAGGGACTCAAAGTTGAATATTTAACTGTTAAAGACCCGCAAGTGCTTTGAAAAAATCTAAAGGAACGATACGACCACCCGAAAACGGTAATATTACCGAACGCTCGATATGACTGGATGCATTTGAGTTTACAAGATTTTAAATCCGTAAGTGAATATAACTCAGCCATGTTTAAAATTACTTCACAACTAAAATTATGTGGAGAGAAAATTACTAATGAAGAAATGTTAGAAAAGACTTATTCTACTTTTCACGCAAATAATGTTGTCCTGCAGACACAATATCGTGAAAAAGGTTTTAAAAAGTATTCTGAATTAATTTCTTGTCTTCTTGTGGCTGAGCAAAATAACGAATTGTTGATGAAAAACCATGAATCACGTCCAACTGGTTCAACTCCATTCCCTGAAGCGAATTTGACAGCACACAAAGATCATGCTAGAAGCAGTGGTCAAGGGCGCGGTTTTCGTGGTCGTGGACGTGGTGGCTATGGTTTTGGACGAGGTCATGGTGACTATGGTTTTGGTCGAGGTCGTGGTAGTTGTGGTCTTGGTCGAGGTCGTGGTGGTACTTTTAAGAACTCAAATTCCCACCAAAAGAGAGATAATAATGATGATGACAAATTTGAGAAAAATAGAAATGAAAATGTGACTAATATATGTTATTGATGTGGAGTAAAGGGTCATTGGTCTCATGTTTGTCACACTCCAAAGCACTTGGTTGATCTCTACCAACAATCAATAAAGCAGAAAGAGAAGAAAGTGGAGACTAATCTAGTATTTGAAGATAGAGATGGCGATTTTGATATGGGAAATGCAACCCATTTAGAAGTTGCTGATTTCTTCACCGCCCCCGAAGGGAATAATTAATATTCGAGCCAAGTTAGAATCACCAAGGAATAATGATTTATTTTCTCGTACTATTTTACTTACAAACTTTATCGGTTTTTTTGTTTCCAGACTTTTTATCAGTTTGTTTGTTTGTTTTAAGATATTTCATCCGTTTGTTTGTTTGGGACATTTTATTAGTTTGAGTTTTTTTCAAAGGAGATGCTATATTTTTATATTTGATATATTTGTGACACTTGTTTTCTTTATTTGAAGCAAATGAATATCTCTCGAGGTCAATTAAATGGTGAAGAATTATGTCTTGCGGATAGTGCAACTACTCATAGCATATTCAAATGTAAGAGATATTTTTCACACTTGATAATGAAAAAGGTCAGTGTTAGAACTATTTCAGGTAGTGCAAATATTAGAGAAGGCTCCGGAAGAGCAAATATATTGTTACCTTGGGGGACAAAAATTGAAATAATTGATGCATTATACTCTCCTAAGTCTCAAAGAAATTTATTAAGTTTTAAAGATATCCGAAATAATGGATACCATATTGAGACAACATGTGAAAGAAATGTTGAATTCCTTTTAATCACGAGTATAACCCAAGGCATTAAGCAAATTAAGCAAAAATTACCATCATTCTGTAGTGGATTGTACTACACAAATATTGCTTTGATTGAAACAAATGTTATGGTAAACCAGAAGTTTACTAATAACTTTACTATTTTGGACGACCGATTAGGCCATCCCGGTTTTACGATGATGCGAAGGATAATTGAAAATTCATGTGGTCATTCACTAAAAAGCCAGCAGATTTTTCATAATAAATTTTCATGTTCTGCATGCTCGCAAGGAAATTTGATTATACGACCATCACTAGCTTAAATTAATCATGAATCGATATCATTTCTTGAACGAATACAAGGGGATATTTGTGGACCAATTCATCCTTCAAGTGGACCATTTAGATATTTTATGGTTTTTATCGATGCATCGACTAGATGGTTACATGTGTGCTTGTTATCAACTCGAAACCTGGCGTTTGCAAGACTACTTGCTCAATTAATAAAGTTACGAGTGCATTTTCCAGATACACCTATCAAGAATATTCGTATTGATAATGCTGGTGAATTTACTTCTCAGACTTTTAATGACTATTGCATGTCGATTGGGATAAATGTTGAACATCCCGTAGCTCATGTTCTTACACAAAAACGGTCTAGCTGAATCTTTAATCAAAGGACTTCAACTAACTGCTAGACCATTACTTATGAGGTGTAAACTCCCAATTTATGTTTGAGGACATGCTATATTAAATGCAGAATCACTTATTCGCATCAGGCCAACGAGTTATCATAAATTCTCCCCATCTCAATTGGTTCATGGTCAGGAACCAAATATTTCCCATCTTAGAGTTTTTAGTTGTGCGATTTATGTCCCAATAGCTCAACCGCAATGCACAAAGATGGGCCCCCAAAGAAGGTTGGGAATATATGTTGATTTAAATCTCCTTCAATAATCAAATATCTTGAACCAACAACAGGGGATTTATTTAGGGCTCGTTTCGCAGATTGTCATTTTAACGAATCGGTTTTTTCCATGTTTAGGGGGAGACAACAAACAGTTGGAAAAGTAAATTAAATAGAATGACTTATCATTATCTCATCTTGATCCTCGTACCAAATAATGTGAACTTGAAGTTCAAAATATAATTCATTTAAAAAGCTTAGCTAATCAATTGCCAGATGCTTTTACTGACCCAAAGAGAGTGACTAAGTCACATATTCCAGCTGTAAATGCTCCATTCATAATTAAGATCCCAGAAGGACAAACTAGAATTGGTAATGAGTCTCATGCACGCCAGAAGCGTGACAGACCAATTGGTTCCAAGGATAAAAATCCTCGAAAAAGAAAAGGGGCAAAGAATGAAGATGGTCCAATGGAAGATGAAGTAAATTTACAAAAATCTCTGGAAGAGAATTTGGACATGATTGAAAATTTAGTTCCAGAAGAAACTCAGGTACCTGAAAGTGAAGAGGTCTCAATAAATTATATCATGTCTGGTATCACTTGGAATCGAAATCAAGTCGGCGTCGATGATATTTTTGCGTGAAATGTTGCGTTAAATGTTATGAAAAATGAAGAGGATCAGGAACCTAAGTCAATGAAACAATGTAGACAAAGAGATGATTGGCAAAAATGGAAGGAAGCAATTGAATCAGAACTAAAATCTCTTGAAAAGAGAGAAGTATTTGGACCGGTAGTTCGTACACCTCAAGGTGTAAAGCCAGTAGGATACAAATGAGTTTTTGTACGAAAAAGAAATGAATCTGGTGAAATTGTGAGATATAAAGCTCGATTAGTTGCACAAGGATTCTCACAAAGACCTGGTATTGATTATGAAGAGGCTTATTCTCCCATGGTGGATGCAACTACATTTAGATATTTAATTAGTCTGGCAATAAGAGAGGGACTTGACTTATGTCTCATGGATGTAGTTACAGCTTATTTGTATGGCCCACTTGAAAATGATATTTACATGAAACTCCCAGAAGGATTTAAGCTCCCAGAAGCAGAAAATTCGGGCTCCCGAGAACATTATTCCATCAAGTTGAATCGATCCTTATATGGGCTAAAGCAATCTGGACGCATGTGGTATAATCGTCTAAGTGAATACCTATTAAGTAAAGGCTATAAAAATGATCCTATTAGCCCATGTATTTTTATACAAAAATCAAGATCAGGGTTCGTCATAATCGCATTATATGTTGACGATTAAATATTATTGGGACTCCAGAAGGGATCTCTCTAACAGTAGAATGTTTAAAGAAAGAATTCGAAATGAAAGATCTTGGTAAAACAAAATTTTGTTTGGGATTAAAAATTGATTATTTGAATGATGGAATTCTTGTGCATCAAACAACATACAGCGAGAAAGTGTTAAACAAGTTTTACATGGATAAGGCACACCGTTTGAGCAGCCCAATGATAGTGAGATCACTTGATGCAGATAAGGACCCCTTTCGTCCTCGGGATAATAATGAGGAAATTTTTGGTCCTGAAGTACCATATCTAAGTGCAATAGGAGCATTGATGTATCTTGCTAGTCATACACGACCCGACATAGCATTTTCCGTGAACCTCCTAGCAAGGTTTAGTTCATGCCCTACCTGAAGGCACTGGAATGGTGCTAAACATATACTTCGTTACCTCCAAGGCACAAAACATATGGGCTTGTTTTTCTCAAATTTATCAAAGGCAGATTTAGTTGGTTTTGCAGATGCAGGATACTTATCTGATCCGCATAACGCTCGGTCACAGACTGGATATGTGTTTACATGTGGAGGCACTGCTATCTCTTGGCGTTCTATGAAGCAAACTCTTGTAGCTACTTCCTCGAACCATGCAGAGATTTTAACAATACATGAGGCTAGTTATGAATGCATATGGTTAAGATCATTAATTCAACATATACAAGAAGATTATGGTTTACCATCCAGAAAAGAAGCTCCAACAGTCTTATAAGAGGATAATGCAGCTTGCATTGCACAACTCAAAGAATGATATATCAAAGGTGATAGAACAAAACATAGTTCTCCAAAATTCTCTTACACTCATGAATTTCAGAAGAATAGTGATACTATTGTGTCACAAGTTCGCTCAAGCGAAAATTTGGTAGATCTTTTTACCAAGGCACTTCCAACTGCAACCTTCAAGAAGTTATTCATAACATTGGTCTACGTCGCCTCACAGATTTTAAGTGCTGTTAACAAGAGGGGGAGTAAATACGTGTTGCATTCTTTTTCCTTTAACCATGGTTTTTCCCACTGGGTTTTCCTGATAAGGTTTTTAATGAGGCATCTTCAGCAATGTATTTACGGAAATGGACATCCAAGAGGGAGCATTATGAAAGCATTATTGTGGATGTCCATAACTCACACTATTATGAATGTACATAATTGTAGTATGAATGCCCTTAATGGTAGGATGGTTCTAGACTCATCAGTTTGTATTCCTATTGCATAACTCCCCTTTGTATTGTGTATATATATCATATTGTGCAAATAATAACGATAAACATCATTACCATCATTCACTCTCCTTCTCTAATCTCTATAGTTTATAATAGATTAATATCATGAATCAAATAAAACATGCCATTAATTGACAAAATTGGAGGAATTAGCGTAGATTTGTACAAAATCAAATTGGAACAAATTAAGAGCAATGAGAAAACCACTCACATTGTTTAATTAGCTTAAGTCCAAGCAACCAACATCACCAATGGAGTTTTGGGAAAAATCTTAAAGAGATTTCGATATTTTTGTTATATGAAATGATGACGAAATGCAAGATAGCGTAATAATACAAATCTCAAGGATTTCACAACCTAGAAAATGGCACTCGGTCGAGTGCCCGTCCACTCGGCCGAGTGCCCACTCCACTCGGTCGAGTGATTCACTTCCATAAATTTTTAAGTTTCTGGAAATTGGTCCACTCGATCGAGTGGTAGGGTTCACTCGGTCGAGTGACGGGTACTCGGTCGAGTACTAGCTCGCACTCGATTGGGTGTCTCTCTATGGTTTGCAATTTTCGACTAAGGAATACTTTTCTTATACTAGCAACTACTTTACTAAAAACTATTACAAATCACACTCTATTATGGCACTAGTGAAATCCAAATATATATGCGGTATTGAAATGTTAAAGAACGAGGCTAACGCCCCTCACACACCAACACGTAATGACCACTTTCAAAACACATTATACACATTATTCCTTTTTTATTCAAATTTCACATATCAACATGTACCAAATGTATAACTACATCATGTAAGAATTCTATTAACTTGTATAGAATACATGTAAGCACACCACATTTCACATAATTTTCACACATCGACTCATAATAACCGCTCCAAAACATGTTACGCTCATTGATTATTTCATCCAACTTCCATACACGGTCACATTTCTTTTGAGTGAGTAAATCATACAAGATGTTCAACAAAACCATAACACAAGTATAATCATGCAACATTTCACTTCACGTTTCCCGAATCATAACCACCCACGTAGTGACCAACCAAAACAATAGGATCTAGTTTTGAAATGAGGGATCCTACTCACCCAAAACCGACCTCCTATTGTACTCATGTCGGGTTCATTTTATTACACACTCCTAGATTCATTTTGGTTCATTGGTTTAGGTTCCAAATTCATCGCTCTTATACCACTTGTAACACCCTCTTCTTACCCGGCCAAGGTAATTAGGAGATGTTACCATCTCGGTTTTCCGAGGTAGTGAAATCGGAGTTACAATTAAGAAACTTTATTAAATAAATAAGAAGTTTAGTGATTACATAAGTGTAAACAAATGAATAAATGTGAACTATACAAATTACAAGTCGACTACCATCTATGTCATCTATGCTATGCTACTCGACTCCAAGTCCAAGGCGCGGCCCAAATCCCGATCATGTCAACAAGCAAAACCTGTACTCAACTTGCTCCCCATATGATCGGAAATATCATATGGATCGACACATGCCACCCCGAAAATAGGTGTTAATTACACAGATTGATGGAGAGACTTTGTGTTTTTTTTATGCTCTCAATCAAACAATATTTATACTCTCAACATACCACTCTTAGCAAAGCGGTAAGTAAAGGTCGGATCTCAAGGGACGGGTATTGTATTGACTTATCGGTTGTAAAAAGCTATGTCTTAGTGTCACAAATTGGGTTGAGGTTGAGATTTGCAATCTAAACTACATAACAAATGCAAAGTAAATAAATGAAAGTAAAGCAAGGTAAGCAAATAGAGTTTGTCGCACTAGGGTGTCATGAGTTCACATGGGAATCGTTATGAGATCACATAAATAAGTACATAGATGCAAGCAATTTATTGTTGTAATGGAATCGAGTTAGTTTATATCTTACAATTCCTAGGGAGTTTTGGGTCTCAGAGCCAAGTCGGTCACAACTTTACAACCCCTACAACGACTTAATTCTCCCTATTTAACTATATGCATGGTCTAATAAGCCTTGAGTTAGTTTATGTCTTACAAGTCTTGTTGAAAGGATAAAAGAATCATACTAGGTTGTTAATCAAGCATAATCACCAAGCATAACATGTGCATAAGTTGAAACTACAACAAGCAAGCATTCATAAGAACTTATTAAGTATATATCTACCCCATGATTAACTCCCATAATCCCCCACTAACCCTAGGTAGGGAACTACTCACTAATTATCATGGTGAACATGTTAACAATGGTGTCAATCATCTTAACAAGTCTAAACATGATGGAAGAGTAAAACAAGGATTAAGTAAAGACTAAAGAAATTGTACCAATCTTAAGATAAACAAATGGAAAGCAAAGAATATTAGAAGTAAACTTGATTGATGATGAAGAGTTGTCAATTCTCCAATAAACCCAAATAATCTTCAATTACCCAACTAGATCTAAGAACACTTGAACAATAATTAAAGAAAGATTAAGATGTAATTAAACGAATTTGATGTGTATTAAATTGTATTGATCTACTAAATAACTTATTTTAATCTAAAATAACTTGATAATCACTTCATATTACAAGGGAGTATTTATAATAAGTACAAGTATTAGGTGCTCATCGTGCTCTGTGAGACGCCCGTCCTGCTTTGGGGACGCCCGTCCTTCTCTTTGGGACGCCCGAACTGCCTCTGGGACGCCCGTCCTGAAGGGAAATTTTACGTCTTCTTCATTTGGATGCCTCCTAATCCGTGGGGATCCTTGGGGACTCGTGGGGGTCCTTCATCAATGCCCATTTAATTGCTTTTATTGACATAGGCCTTTAGTATTGGTCTCCTCTTTGTTGCTTGGTCGTTAGATGCGATCAATTTAGTTCCGTTTTTCTTCATATAAGCAAGGCTAGCACTCCTCTCCTACCAAGGACACAAAACCTCGTAGAATATGCAAAATAGGAAGCTAAAGATAAGAAACAACCCTAATGCATGCTAGAAAGCAAAGGAACGGGGCTAGTTAGGGGACTAAATGTGCGTAAATACGAGTCACATCAAATATTCCCAAATCGAACCTTTGCTCGTCCTGAGTAAAGAGATGACTAAAACTATGGCCTTTATTTGTAACATAGCCGATGTGAGACAATTAGCGGATCTCACTTTTCCTTTTTAACTCACAACAATACATCTATGAGGTAAGATGCCTTCTTGCAAGGCAAGGTGGGGCTTTCTAAAATGGCGATGCATCTAAACATTGAACACACAAAACACGTCAAAGGATGCATTTACAAAAGAATAGCCACTTTCCTCATCTAAGTGGCAGAAATCATCTACAAGGGAAGCAGTTTAAGGGTACACATTCTACCATAGATATTGTTTCTCTAAGTTACTAAGTCCAAGAGGATACAAACAAGTCACGTCCAAGTTGTGTTAAACTAGGCTACTTTTGTCCATAATTGCTAAATGCTTTTGTCAAGGGCGATCGGATGGGGGTGGAAGGATGAATCTTATGATGTTAGTGGCATATGACATGATAAATCTCGGATTCTCTACAAGTGTAAAGGCCAAGGATCGTCCCAAGCTCAACAAGGTGACATAACAAAAAGGATTTTTGGAAATGAAGTGCTCAAGTCAATTAAAACAAAAGTAATGGTCTTGACTAACATTCAAATTTTGGCCTCATTTCAACTTTCGCATTTCACAATTCAAAACATTGAGATGGGGTTTGTCCCTCATTTGCTAGTGTTCTTTGCTTTCGCCAATCGCTTATTAAGCAAGCGGTTAACATCTAGACAATAGCTCTTGGGGTGATAGTCACTTTGTCTTTGGGCGGTTGAATTCAAGACCGTGTGGGGCCCTATTCAATGGATCCCTCACCAAAGCACATTGAAGTGGTAGGGCTCCATTAAATTTCTCGGCAATTCAACAATTCAAAACATTTGAGGTTTCCTTGGCAATTAAAACAATTCCACATCACAAAACTTTTGAAATGAGCCCTTCAAACTTATTAATGAAAAGTATTTTTGGGTTACCAAACCACCAAGTCAATCAAGGTCCCCTAGATAAGTTGATCAAGTCCATATCACATCATAAGGTTGGATAGATGACACACATACAAACCCTTGACTAGGACTTAGACCATGGGACAAAAGATACTAGTATGACACATCCTATGGTGTCTTGAGGGTATTCTAGCAAACCAAGTCTCAAGTTGAAAACTTATCTACAAGGGCCTTATATACACTTGTCAAACTTCCCAAATAGGCATTTTTAAAAAAAATTTCTACCATGCAACTGTTGGGTTCATATACCTCTATTAGACTCATCTAATCATTATATAAATTACCCATAATTTATATACTAGTGGATCTAGTAGCATGCAAGGTGTTATTAATCAAATTAAGGAGATAAACGATTTTCTTACATTTGATATGGACCGAAATTTAGGGCACTAGATTTGTACTCCTTCCAAATCTAGATCTTGAGCTTACTACATTGGAATGATCCTCCATAAACTCAAACTTTCAAACTAGAAAGTCTCCTCTTGATTGCACCCAAAACAATCCTTTAATACTAATATTATTACTAACTATATAACAATATTAGTTACCTTAAAATAAATCTAATATTGATACTATTACTACCTTAGTAATCTTACTACCTTAGTAATCTTATTTGTGATATTAGATTTTAGAACAGTTTTATGTACCTCAACTATTTTAGAGAGTTAGAGAGATATGCATGAAGAATGATAAGAATTATCTATTAGGAAAAATAAGAACAACATCTTATGTTCCATAAAGGGGAGGTGTCGATTGGGTCTACTCATGGGAAAGGGAAATGTTTCTTCTCAAGACTCCTTTTTATCTTACCCATAAGTTATAGTAGGTCCTAGGGTTTTAAGGCATGCTTATGGTGTAATGATGATGTCCTAAGCATTCAATAAACTAATGACACAATCATCACCCACTAACCCCTTACTCCAACCGGTTTTCATACATAAAATAGACCTCTATTTTATATTTGTAATTTGTCATTTGTAATTTGGTAGGTCATGTTACATATAACATGTTATTTGATATTATAATGCATATTTAACAAATTAAATATCATTTTATATCAAATAAATTACATTTATCAAATTGACTAGTAATTCATAATTACATGTATATAAAATGGGTCATTTTAAGTCTAGTCAATATAATCTACAATATTTTACAATTATGATTAACGAATTACTCTTATCTTAAATGTTTCATAAACATTAATCAATTTTAGTAATATATCATATTCATTACTAAGTTGAATATCATTTAATCAAATTACAATAAGATATATATTCTCATTCACTATCATAAATTATTCAATTTTAAGGAATTAATTAATCTGTATCATTATACAATTAATTAATTAATCTATTAAAGGAATTGTCCTATAGGTGTGACCTTAAGGGATCAACTGATCACCACCGTCAAACGACAGTAATGTCAAACTCTATTTAGCCAATCATTACCGATTAATGTTGATCAGTTGAGTATATAATTGAATCATCCCTTACGTATTCTTATTATGAGATTTAATAATGTGATCGCACCATTGTTGAGGACACTTACTCCAACAATCTCCCACTTGTCTGAGACAAGTGTGCGTCTCCAATTCTCTTGTCCTATTACATCATCTGCCACTCAATGCAAGGTGTCTTGCAGGTCGTACATGCATTTGATCATATCTTGAGTGGTTTCCTCGATCTGGAGAGTAACTGTCTGATCGGAATTATCTACCGTAGATACCTTCCGAGCGTGGCCACACATTTTCAGTTCACTACTCCTCAAGTGGCCTTTGAGATTTTAAATAACCCTAACAAGGGGTGGACAATTCATATCGCATTGTTCCCTTCCAATAGCCACAGCTCATCATGACCCAAAAGACGCCCATTTGACCTCAGTTACGAAAGTCGTAGAGCATAAATCAAAGTCACTCAGAAACTGTGCAACCTTGGGCGAACAGTCTCTAGTCAAAGAATCGACTCAAAAGAATACTATAGTAGCTCTCGCCACGACCAGGCTATATTAAAATTGCCAGAACTTTATAAGCGGTCATTGCCCGACAGAGTGTCTCATACAGTCTGCCTATGTGATCGACTAGTCATCTCTTATGACTCTATGGCACTTGAAGTTGCCATCAATCGCATCACACTCTAGTTACTTGGAGATGTCACCTCATATAAGCAACTAGGGGCCAATACTATGTTAATCCAGTTCACTTTAATAGGGTTCAACGTTGTCCTTACAACCTATTTAGATATAACAAAGTAACAAAAGAGTTTAATATAAAACTCAAACGATGAATGCATTATCACATATGTAAAATTGATACGATATCAATTACTACATAATCTATAATCCATATTTAATTTGTATATAATTGCACATCGCAACTCAATTGAAATGACATGACTTATCATGTTAAGCTTATGAGAAGGCCTTTTTGGTTAGTAAGTCTCAGCAACATTTTGCACTTAACCTAACCTTACTATATACTATTTCCCATTCTTGTGTATAATCTTGTATTATAAAACTTTTGAGTACGTGTCTAGATCCAATCTAGATATAGGCTCTCTTTGCTTTAGAATAGCTCCCACTGTCCTCACAGTGAGTAGGGATAGGACCTTCGGTTATTGGAACGAACTACCATAGTTCCTCCAAATCACAAAACCGAATCCTAATATCATCCCTTCCTTCTTGCATATCTCATTATTGCAAGTGTACTCAATTTCTGTTGTGTATATCTTATTGTTCAACTGCCTAGGACGTTTCTAGCAGATATCCTCCTTAAATAATATAGCCAAGATGGTTCTCTAACCATCCTTATGAGTTTAGAATATGGTTTTTGTGTAACTTATTGCCCATAAATCCATCTCATTTCTAAATGCTTAGCTTCATATCTTTAGTACTAACTAATGAACTATGCGGCTATATTGAGACTTCTCTCAAAGATTCGATTTGTGACATCTTGTCATACTCCAAGTATACAAGGTTTAAGAATGGTAATACATCTTAGCGTAATGAATTGATCCCGCAATGGAAGCATGTGGATTCAATTTCTACATGTTCAACACCTTTGAACTTGTCTAGACTCTTATCAATATAAGAATATCCACTTTATGCTAATATCCGTCAAACTGGATATCTTAGAGATGTATTATTCTTCTCCTAATTCTTTCATCATTCACAATGATCAATATGTCATTTACATATAAGACTATTAAAACCACCTTACTCCCACTAAACTTCATGTATAAACATAACTACTCGACAATTCGAGAAAAGTTTATCACATGATTAAAACATACATTTCAACTCGTTAACTTCTACTTAAGACTTCTTCTTAAGTTTTCATCCTACCTTAGGATAGTTGCGATTTTCAAAACTCATGCAAGATGATTTTAAAATCCAACTATTAGAAAATCATATCCGAATACAATGAAGCGTTGTTGTTGCGTGCAAAGCCCTTTGCCACCAACCAACCAGGCTAAATAAACATTTTCATGTTTATGCTCATTTCGGACTTTTGCGGAGTTGAAACTAGATAAAGCATCTTAATAAGTTACAGGTTTGTTACTTTCAAAATATAACATGACGCCTATTAACTTAAGTTTTAAATAAATTTCTACTGACTTAGACCAAGAAGGAACATCTTTCTACGTCTTATTTCCAGTTTGTGGCTCAGGAACATCTTCTCCCACTCTGTCTTTAAGAAATAATCCTTGTTTCTTTAATAAACAGCATTACGAGCCACAAACCCTTTGTCCTCGTGATCATGTAGGAAGAGAGAGCACATGTTTACTATGGAATAAGCTACAATTTAGGTACTATCCCTAACCATATCTCATATGAAAAGTAGATGATTGCTTTAACCATGTTTTATATTTAGTGGAAAATATAAATCCCGGACAAATTTTATAACAGAAAGTACCTCCAACTACAATGTAAAGATTCAATCACATTGTAATGAAAGTGAACTTGTGATACCATATCACACTCTTTTTGGTACAGATAAAAGTCATCACTTTATTGTTCCCCTTTTTAACAAAGTACTAATACTTTGTTTTTATAATCTGTATGTTTTGATACTTTTAAACATTCATTGAACTTATTAAAATAATTTCTCTTCTTACCTCATTAGGTAGATACTAAGTATCAACCTAGTGCGTAGATAAAAGAGACGAAGAAGTAATAACCTTCTCTGATAGAAATTGTATTCGACCATACACTTCAAAGTGTAAATAAGGTGAATATCATGTTCTATTCATAATCCTTTTCCAGAAAAAGTCATGAATTAACTTGCTTTGAATACAAGATTTGCACACACCAAAAGATTCCCAATCAAATGTTTTGGAAGACTAGTCAAAACTAGTTTCTAAATGTGATTTTGAATCGAGAAATGATAAATGATTGGGATCACCAACTTGAGTCCTGTATATATGACATCTTATTTCTTGTTTGAATATAATTATCTTGATTTGTATGGTCTCACCATAAACTTAATCGTGGTATGTTAGGGCACAACGCTTGTTTTAATTGCATAATAGAGAAACCCTTTGCGTTTTATAACAAAAACTTGAATTATATTCTTACTTAGACATATTGTACATCATAACAATTATTGAGGTACATTTCTAAACTAAAATTAGTACACTACAATATTCTTGCTAGTCGTCACACGATAATGCCAAATATTATGATGAAATCCACAAATTTGTATCAAATACTCATGATGTTGTATTTGACAAGAATGCAATGTTAATGTCATAGATTTTCAAGAAGGAATATGTTGGAGTCACACGACCAACTTCCTAGATCTTTACTTATTTGGGGTTTGTCTCTATTTTAATGTCTAACATTTTCTCTTTCGAGCCTAGTTCTATCCTTAACAATTAAGATAGGTACTTACTTCTTATTGCTCCTACTGACTTCAAGAATTTCTACTTGATGAAGACTCATCTTCATTTAAATTTCTAGTTAATCCTTCACAAGGGTTAACTCCATTGTGGTATTTGGTTAATCAAAATTTCTAACAAATTAATTTACCAATTTAACATTGTCATGTTCTTAACAACTTAAGTGCTTGATGACAAATGTTTAGTTTGAGCAATAAGACCTTTGAACCGTGGAGGCATAGAAGATATTATCAAAACATATTTTGACTAATCATTACTTCTATTCACACTTCTTCACAAGAAATCTTACATAGGCATGTTAGGAATTTAAGATGTTAATATTATATGACATATGAGAACTCCTATGGAGTTCTATGGAATAGAACGATTCCTATGGAACTAGTCCATGCCCTATTTTAAACAGTTCATTTGAGGATTTAGAAAGAGATTCTATTTGTCATTAGTAATAGTGGTTTAATTGATATCATATATTAATAGGAGAAATGACAAAGAACAACATAAAACAACGAAATAGTGGGAAAAGAAACATTCATCATTATATTTAAAATGTTTTAGAATGTTTTAGCATTTATATAATGACCTCCACCCAATTATATAAATGATTACGAGATCCAAATCCATACTAATTCGATTGTGAGCCAACGGGCCCTCTACAACCTAACTAATATGACTTGGTGGGTTAACTCTTTAACCGATTCTACACTTAGAACTCTCGGTCTATGAAATACTTTTATTGTCATCTTTAGCCCGGAACTTTGATTCGACGGGCATTAGCCACAGGCCTGAATCTTTCCGTTGAGTTCAACCAAATTTCGAAGTGTAATCTTATTACCCCACTAACCTCAACGTCAATAGAAAGCACCCCGAAAAATCGTATTGTACCCTTATGAAATTGAGATTCATGGGTTCCTACTATTTGGTAAGGCTAAGTCTCAATTTTTAATAACCTGAGAGGTCTAGTCAATTTATTATCTATCAAAATTAAGTGAACTAAATTTTTGAACTAAAGATAATTATAATTGACACGGTTGAATACTCGATATGATATGCATGTTTTCTTTATGGCGATTTGGCAATGCTTGCAAACATATAAAGAATAAATGCAAAGCAATAAATAAATTTTCTAGTATGGCCTTCCTAAAATAGAAAATCTAATATTCTATTTACAAATTCGGAAACCAACTTCATTGGTCCCTTGAACTTCAAGTGGCACGCTTACCAAGGTAACACCGTCTTGATCGGAACACCTTTCCGAATGGCACCGTCTTGAGGGAACTCCGGAATTACAAATAATACTAAAATTACATAGCATTTCTACTATACATTTTTAAAAATAAATCTAGTAAAAATAAAAGTGATACGTGATCACATTAAATTACAACCGAATCAATATCCCCTTACATTACGGAAAATATCGATTAACACTAAGGCCATACTAAGATAAAATTACATAATTCAAAATTACATAATTAGAATATGACATTCATAAATAAATTTTGCAGCATAAATATATGTCTCTAACATGCCAAATTATTGTGCCAAATCGCCCTACTTATACCTTATATCTTATATGATTCGGTTTTATGGAAATGCGTGATAATAACTTATTAAAATCACAAATCAATACTTAAATCAAATTTAAGCTCAAGTTAATTATCCTAACCTTCTTAGGACTCAAAAATTAGTCTTTACTAAACATTTGACAATAATTCAACTTGGTTTTGTATTATTGCTTATTTAAACTTCTTATAATCATAATAATTATGAAATAATTCCCAATAAATCATAATAATTTGAAAAATTTCGAAATAAAATTTTTTCATATACTCAATTATTACCAAGATTCCAAAAAAACTCAATAAAATTTGCCCATAAAATATTTATAATTTACTTCATTAATAAATCGTATAAATCCTAACTTTTAATATTTAATTCCAAATTAAACATAAAAAATTATGAAAAAATAAAAATCAAAATTTTGGACATTCTTAAATAATTTTCAGAACCTGAAAATGGCAAAATTTCAATCAAAAATTTCGCATTAATTTTATGACTAATAAAGTTGCCCTTTTATCGATTTTATCACATAAAAATGAATAACGATACCAAATCAATCAAAATTAAACATGTAAATTTATATCTGATGTCCATATAATATATACAACATTAGGGAAAAATTTCATGTCATAAAATTCATTTTAGCTATTTTTGCTAAAAATAGTCACTATTTATATCATTTTAATCATTAAAATTATAAATCATGCATAATAAATCACATTTATCTCCAAATTTACATACAATCGGTAAAATATGTATGTGACATAATATTAAAATGTCATCTCTAGTTTCAAAGTTTAACTATTTTTAGTCATTTAACCTCCATTTATAGCATTTTTATCACATAAAAATCATAAATCATGCAATATTAATCACATTAATACGAAATTTTACATACAATAAGTAAAATATGCATGTGAGGTCATACTAAGAATTCATGGTCAGTTTCAAAGTTTAACTATTTTTAGTAAATAAAAGTTCATTTTACTCATTAAAATGTAATTATTTCACTAAAAATCATTAAAATAAGCAATAATCATCCATAAATCATCAATATGACCTAAAAATATATTAGAACCAGAATATATTACATGCAAAATATTTCGTGGCTTTATCCTTATAAATCACGAATTTTAGTTTTAAATTTGTTATCAAATAACTCATAAAAAACAATAAAATGATATGCATGCAACACCAAAGCTCTGATAGCAATTGTTGGGTTCATATACCCCTATTAAACTCATCTAATCATTATATAAATTACACATAATTTATATAATAGTGGATCTAGTTGCATGCAAGGTGTTATTAATCAAAATAAGGAGAAAAACGATTTTCTTACATTTTATATGGACTGAAATTTAGGGCACTAGATTTGGACTCCTTCTAAATCTAGATCTTGAGCTTACTACATTGGAATGATCCTCCAAAAACTCAAACTTTCAAATTAGAAAGTCTCCTTTTGATTGCACCCAAAACAATCCCTTAATACTAATATTATTACTAACTAGATAACAATATTAGTTACCTTAAAATAAATCTAATATTGAAACTATTACTACCTTAGTAATCTTATTTGTGATATTAGATTTTAAAACAATTTTATGTACTTAAACTATTTTAGAGAGTTAGAGAGATATCCATGAAGAATGATAAGAATTATCTATTAGGAAAAATAAGAAAACTTCTTATGTTCCATAAAGGGGAGGGGGGGTGCCGGTTGGGTCTACTCATGGGAAAGGGAAATTTTGTTGGAATATGTGTCCTCCGACAATAATGCGATCACAACTGTTGATCATGATGATCACATGTTTAAGTCTCATTCTAAAGAATACAATTGGGAAGTAATATTTTACTGTCAACTGGTCCACACATATCGGTAATGATTGGGTGACTAGAGTTTGACAATACTGTCGTACGACGGTGGTGATCAGTTGATCCCCTTAGGTCATACCTAAAGGATAACACTCTTAATTGATTATTTAATTGATCGTATGACGATACGGGTTGATTAAATTACTTAAAATTGACGGACGATTTTGGAAGTAATATTTACGTATCTCATTATAATTTGATTAAATAAGATACGGTCTAAGTGATCGAATTGTTTTATTACTAAGATGAAATTATTGTTTAAGAAAACAATTGCATTTGATGAATAATTTATTATAAATACAAGATGTTGTGATTTATAATTGGTAAAATATTTTGGTACAAGTAATTATGAATTACTAAGTCAATTTTGTATATGACGTATTTTTATTAATGCGTTGATTTTTAATTTGTTAAAAATACATAACAATTTTACATGACATGTGACATGTGACAAATTGACAAAGATAAAATGGAATCCATTTTATCTTAATATGGACCGAAATTAATGGGAGTATTAGGAAAATATTATGTTAATTAACTTAGTGGTAAACATAATCATTTTTGCCTAAACCTAACCATGCAAACCTAGTGCCTCTTGTGAAGAGCATCTTGCTCATGCATTGGCCCAAAAAACCCCTCCCTCTACCCGATTTTGTGAAGAGAAAAACCATGGGTTTTTCCTCTAATTTTTACCTAATATACACTACTTGAATACTAATGTATTATTCATTCATTCAACAATCAAAAATAGAGTTTTTAGAGAAATAAAAATTCTTCTTCCTTCTTCTTCTCTTAGCCGAAATTAAGAGAACCAGATAAATATTTTTGGGTCATTTTTATTTAAATTAATATTGTTCTAGTAATAATAATATTAATTTTATTAAGAGATTACCTTGGTTATTAATCCTTGGGAGGGATTCTACACTTGAATCCTTGTTCATCTAATATTTGGAACGCTCAAGAACAAGTGAGTAGGAGAACTCACTTGTGCCCAAAAATCCGAAATATCAATGTAAGGGTTGATGATTACTTCCTTATTTTTATTATTGTTTGCATGCATAAGATCAATGTTAATTTTATGACTAAATTAAATCATCACATATATGAATATGTTAAGTAATGAGATATAGATTTCTAACAAGCGGTATCAAGAGCCTTTGGTTGTTTGCATGCAAATCGGTTATAGTTTTTCCGAGTTATACGATTAACATATAAAACTTATAAATTTTTGTTTATTATGATATATCACGAAATCAATTATGCATGTTTAAGTTTCTGATCCTAAAATGTATTTAGGATATTTTGGTTAATTTATGGATTTTTATTGTTCATCTTATATAATAATGACATTAAAAATGTGATTTTATGATAAAAATGTCATTTTCGGACTAAAATTATCTAAACTTCGAATTTTCAAGTGGTTTTTGGATATGTTTTCACATATTTTATTTTTAGATGACCTGTAAATTTTCAGAATGTTTGGAGTTTTTATGCTCGAAATATGGATTTTTCATGATAAAAATCAAATTTAAATGAAAAATAGGTTAATATGAGAAATATTTCGAATCTGGTCATAGAAATTTAGTATGCTGTCACATGCAATTTTACAAGATGTGTGTAAAATAATAGGCTATAATGAAGACTTTATGCATGATTTATGAATTTTTGATGAAAAATAGCATAAATAGTGACTTTAATTAGTGAATAATTGCTTAAACATACTTCATGACTAAGGAAAAACGTCACATGTTGCATTTTATTATCTTTTTCAGATCTAAAATTGAAAAGTTGATAAATATAATTTTTCCTCATGTTTTATGATTATATTTAATAAATCCGATAAACCGCAACATAGTTTTTCCGATAAATTTTCGAAATTTTAACCTAAGTTTTTGAACATTATGAGTGTCATGGTATTTTTACAGAATGTTCATGAGTTTAAATTTCAAATTTCAGATTTATTGAATTTTTATTATTTATTTGGAGTTTATGGCATTTTATTGTAATTTTGAGTCCATTAATGAACAATTTTAAGAAATATAAGTTAATTATTGTCATAAGTTAGTGGAGACTAATTTTGAGTCCTAAGTTGGTTATGGTAATTAACTTGTGCATAAATATGATTTTATGTATTTTATTGTGATTTTAAAATGTTGAATCACGTAAATCCGTAAAAACCGATTAATATATGATATTGGCTCCTAAAAGGCGATTTAGCATAAAATTGGGCATGTTCATACATATTATAATGCTGCATTTTATTTATGATTGTCATATTTTTATTTTATGTAATTTTTGAATTATGTAATTTTTACTTAGTATGGCCTTAGTTTTTTTAATTGGTATTACCCGAAATGTATGGGAATATCGATTCGGTTGTAATTTATTATGATCTCGTATCACCGTTGTGTAATTTAATAGATTTATTTTATTTTAATTACAAATGTATAATAGGAAATTATGTAATTTGTTATGTAATTTATTTATTCCGGAGTTCCTTGAAGACGGTGTCACTCAAGAAGGCGATACATAAAGACGGTGTTACCTCGAGATGCGTGCCAAAACCGAAGTTCAAGGGACCAATGGAGTTGGTTTCCGAATATGTAATAGTTAATTAGATTTTCTATTTTAGGAAGGCCATACTAGGATTTATTTTATGATTTGCATTTTATTTATATGTTGCATGCATCGCTAAATCGCCATAACTAAAACATGCATCATCATTTTAATCGAGTTTATCGACCGTGTCAATTATAATTATCGTAGTTCACCGCTTTAGTTCACTTAAAACGTGATAGATAATAAATTGACATGACCTCTCGCTAAAATAATCAATTGAGACATAGCCTTACCAAAAAGTAGAAACCATGAAAACCTATTTCGTGAGGGAGTGCACTCGGCTTTACCGGGGTACAAACCTTGTTACGTAGGGGAAGTGGGCGATAAATGTCTACCCACCGAGTTTATAAAGATGAGGGTTGTTTTCGGCTTTACCGATGCCCAAGTTGATGTAAATTTGGATCATGGACACATTTATTCGAAATTTGGGTTGAACTCAACGAAAGTATTCTCGACGATTGCCGGATGTGTTTCGGGCAAAAGATAAATTTTAATGTAAATTTATCGACCAAGAGTTCTAAAAGTATAATCGATTAAAAGGTTAATCCACCGAGTTATATTGATAAGGGTTGCTTTTCGGCTTTACCGATGCCTAAATTAATATGAACTTGGGTCTTGGAATCATTTATCAAGTTGGGTAGAGGTCACTAGATAAATGCAATAAAACTTGTTTAAATTAAATTTTTACGAGTATTATTATTATGAAAACGACATATGTTTTATTCCTTCTATTTTGTTTTGTAGACCGCTTTTATTTCTCATAACAAATGGCCACTCCAAACACCAACGCCACGCCTCTCACTAATACTTCATGGCTCCGATCCTTTATGGATCGTTGTAAACTTGAAAAGAATGGGTCAAATTTCTCCGATTTGGATGCCCAACTCAAATTAGCCGCCCAAGGTGACGACAAGCTTCGTTACCTCACCGAGGCCTCTCCACCCGAACCTAATGCTAGGTCGAGTGCCGCTACTAGGGAAGCATATGAGGCTTACCACAAGGAGTCCGCCGCAATGAAAAATGTGTTGATCTTTGCGATAGAGGCGGATCTCCAAAGGAGAGCCTTTAAGATGAGCACCGCTAATGAAATCTATTCCAAGCTTGTGACAATGTTTTTACAAACTCCGCGAATCGTGCAATATGAGGCGGCCGCAGCATTCTTTGATCTCGACTTCAAAGAGGGCCAAATAGTTAGCCCTCGCGTGCTCAAGTTAATGGAGCTCGTCGAGACCTTGAAGATTCAAAAGGTTGAAATCCCCAAAGAACTCATTGTAGATAGGATTCTACACTCCTCATCCAAACTCAAAGCGTATGTTCAATTCCGGGTGAATTTTAACATGCAAGACAAGGACGTGTCTCTTGAAGAGTTGCACAACTTACTTGTGCAAGCCGAAAGAGACATGGGGTTAAATGTTAACCCGCCTAAGGATGTGCTTAACATAAGCACCAAAAGCAAGGGGAAGTTCAAGAAGAATGGGAAGAAGGGTAAGAAGCAAGCTCCCACTTTCACCAAAGCTAAGACTTATGAAGCTAGCACTTCCAAAATCAAGAAGGGTCCTCTTGATAAATGCCATTATTGTAATGGTGTTGGACATTGGAAAAGAAATTGTTCCAAATATCTTGGTGACATTAAAGCTGGAAAGATCACTCCAGTAGGTAAATGACTATCCTTTCTTTTATGTTTCTAATTCAACTATGGTATTGTGATACAAAGTTGTGATAATGTATCCCATTTTATTGTAAATAGGGCCTCCACCAAGCAAGGACAAGGGAAAAGAAAAGCAAGCTTGAGAAACCATCAAGAAGCTAGGAGTAGCTTCCATGAAGCTTGGCTTTTTATTGTCTTATTTTAATTTATATTTCGGATTTTAGAACCTTTTGATTTCCGTGTTCGACATGGAAATGTATTTTGGATAATGGTTGTATTTTGTATAATGGTGGCTTGGTTTGCAACCCAAGTCACCCGTTTTATCGTATTTTATCCTTGTTCTATAATTCGTCTTTATCCGCTTGCTCATAGAAACATATGATCATTCACTTAAAGTGATCTAATAGACAACTATAATGATGAGATTCATTATATGTCCACAAGCTTACGGCTTGTGTATGATCAACTATAAAGTGATATTGAGTTGATGAACTCTCCTAAAGGAATGTCAATCACCAAGTACACTTATCAAATTTAAAACAATTAGTCAACCTATGAGATAGTCCTCCTTATACTTCAAAATCATTATTTGTGTCTCATAAACTATCTTTAAATCTCTAGTGTATTTATTATAAAGATAGAGTAGGAGAAAAATGAAGACACAAAGAACACCAAGAAAAATTTGTGTACTTGTGTAAATGAGATCTACGCAAGGGAGATTGATTTGAATAAAGGTATACCTATTTATATAGTATACACGAATAGATGAGATCTATGGTCTCGAATAGATCTACATGACAAAAGAGACCAAGTGAAGTAATCAAAAGAATATGTTCTCAAGATAACTACACGAGGAGACCAAAAGAAAGTTTTGGAAGAAGAATGACTAATGTAAAGTCTAAATTGACTAGTTTATGATATTTTTGACCAATAATTTCAATATTGATATTTACTTAATAGCCTAAATGAATCAAAGTTGCATCCTAGAAAATAAATGAGATTTATGACTAAAAGTTGCAAATATTGATATGCCGATATCCACAAGAGCTGAGTTAAGTATTAACCACGCTAATGTCATTACTTAACCTCATTATGAAAATGAAATGGTTAAACCTCCTTCCGAAAAGGGTATTTTGAGAAGGACGTGTATTAGATATAATTCACATTTAAATAATGACATTGCTACGCATCATTATAAAATGAATCAGTTAGAAAAATAAAATCTCTTTCCATAAGGTTAAGATGAAACCTCTTCAAAATAGGTATTTTGAAAGGATATGATGGGAACATATATGGTTTTATCTTAATAACTTGGCAAAGCAAAATATATTTCAATTCTTGAAATGTTTTGATTGAGTAGTCAATTGTGAAACCTGTGGAATTAAGTGGGAGTTGGAAATTATCATGTGAAGACATGGAATTTAGTGGGAGCAATCATCTTGGAAAAGTTTATAACTCATTACTCATTGAGAATGACGAGCTAATACTATTCTTTCACAAAGAAATATTTGAGTTTTCAATTCTGGATGAAAATAGACTATGATGAATCCAATCACATCATGAGATGTTGGATTAGTATTGAGATATACACATCGAATCAACGAGAAACGTAGGTTATTCATTTTAATGAAAATGGAATTGCCATTAGCAGTCATGGTCATTCATTGAACCTAAGAATGGTTGATGTCATGATTAAAAAGTTACTAATGTTTCCGCCATTAGAATAATCATGCACATGTCCAATAATGAATCATATGCATAAGAGCATGATGATTCATTGGCGAGCCATAGAAGAATCGTCATGAATTCTCGATGAGAACTGATGAGCGATTTCAGTGTTGGACAGAACACTCTGTTATGTGTCAAGAGGTTGCACATATTAAAGTTCGAACACGCGTAAGGATTTATGAAAATCCTAAGCTTTTCAAACTAAAAGGAGAAATAAGAAGTTTGGAAAGATACTTAGTTGAAGTAAGAGGTTACTCAAAACTAATATCTCTTAATATGCTAGGACTTGTGAGAAGTGCTAAGCTAATCATCTTGACAATTGTTGCAAGACTCTACGAAACATATACCTAGTGCATTGTGAGTGGGTGGAGTACTTGACCAGTGCAAGTCAAATCATCCACCACAAAAATTCATTGGTTGTGTGATAAACAACCAGGAAGTTCTTTTAAGATAAAGAACCCAAACCGAGGTTGGGAACCTATATGTGTACTTGGTAAGGTTCATGCTATGAGAGATAACATGAATGTAAAGGAAAATGCGATTAAAGAAGTTTGAACACGTGGACACATGATATGTTAAACTTCCATTGCAATCGCTGGTGTTTACACACTTACGATATGCATCACAACGTTGTAATACGGTATTGACTACCCAAATGTGATGTCGACATTTGTCGTTTGAGTTATTATTAACTCACCTTATACTTTGTTACATCCAAACGGGTTGTAGAGACAATTGAACCCTGTTAAAGTGAACACGGATTGGCATTGTATTCGCCCGTAGTTACTTACATGAGGTGACGTCTCGAAGTGACTAGAATGTGATGCGATTGATGGCAAGTTCAAGTGCCATGGAGTTATATGAGAATGACTAGTCGATCACATAGGCAGACTGTTAGGAACACTTTGTCGGGCCTTATGACCGCTTATAGAGTTCTGGCAAATTTATATAGCCTGGTCGTGGCGAGAGCTACTATAGTATTCTAATGAGTCGATTCTTTTTAATAAAGACTATTCGCCTAAGATGGCACAGTTTCAGATTAACTTTGATTTGTGTTACTACGACCTTCGTAAATGGGGTCAAATGGGCATATTTTGGGTTATGATGGCTGTGGCTAGTCGAAGGGAATGAGTGCGATAGGAATTGTCCACCCCTAGTCAAGGTTATAACAATATCTCAGGGCCACTCGAGGAGTAATGAACTGGAAATGCGTGGCCACGCTTGAAAGGTATCTACGGTGGATAATTCCGGTCAGACAGTTACTCTCCAGATCGAGGAAACCACTCTTGATATGATCACTTGCAAGGACGACCTGAAAGACACCTTGCATTGAGTGGGAGATAGTAATAGGACAAGAGAATTGGTGACGCACACTTGTCGATGAGAAGTGGGAGATTGTTGGAATAAGTGTCCTCCGACAATAATGCAATCACAACTGTTGATCATGATGATCACATGTTTATGTCTCATTCTAAAGAATACAATTGGGAAGTAATATTTTACTGTCAACTGGTCCACACATATCGGTAATGATTGGCTGACTAGAGTTTGACATTACTGTCGTACGAGGGTGGTGATCAGTTGATCCCCTTAGGTCATACCTAAAGGGTAACACTCTTAATTGATTATTTAATTGATCGTATGATGATACGAGTTGATTAAATTACTTAAAATTGACGGACGATTTTGGAAGTAATATTTACGTATCTCATTATAATTTGATTAAATAAGATACAGTCTAAGTGATCGAATTGTTTTATTACTTAGATGAAATTATTGTTTAAGGAAACAATTGGATTTGAATAAATAATTTATTATAAATACAAGATGTTGTGATTTATAATTGGTAAAATATTTTGGTACAAGTAATTATGAATTACTAAGTCAATTTTGTATATGACGTATTTTTATTAATGCGTTGATTTTTAATATGTTAAAAATACATAACAATTTTACATGACATGTGACATGTGACTCATTGACAAATTGACAAAGATAAAATAGAATCCATTTTATCTTAATATGGACCGAAATTAGTGGGAGTATTAGGAAAATATTATGTTAATTAACTTAGTGGTAAACAAAATCATTTTTGCCTAAACCTAGCCATGCAAACCTAGTGCCTCTTGTGAAGAGCACCTTGTTCATGCATTGGCCCTAAAAACCCCTCCCTCTACCCGGTTTTGTGAAGAGAAAAACCATGGGTTTTTCCTCTAATTTTTACCTAATATACACTACTTGAATACTAATGTATTATTCATTCATTCAACAATCAAAAATAGAGTTTTTAGAGAGATAAAAATTCTTCTTCCTTCTTCTTCTGTTAGCCGAAATTAAGAGAACCAAATAAATATTTTTGGGTCATTTTTATTTAAATTAATATTGTTCTAGTAATAATAATATTAATTTTATTAAGAGATTACCTTGGGTATTAATCCTTGGGAGGGATTCTACACTTGAATCCTTGTTCATCCAATATTTGGAGAGCTCAGGAACAAGTGAGTAGGAGAACTCACTTGTGCCCAAAAATCCGAAATATCAATGTAAGGGTTGATGATTTCTTCTATATTTTTATTATTGTTTGCATGCATAATATCAATGTTAATTTTATGACTAAATTAAATCATCACATATATGAATATGTTAAGTAATGAGATATAGATTTCTAACAAATTTTTCTTCTCAAGACTCCTTTTTATCTTACCCATAAGTTAGAGTAGGTCCTAGGGTTTTAAGGCATGCTTATGGTGTAAAGATGATGTCCTAAGCATGCAATAAACTAATGACAAAATCATCACCCACTAACCCCTTATTCCAACCGAGTTTCATACATAAAATGGACCTCCATTTTATTTTTTGTAATTTGTCATTTGTAAATTGGTAGGTCATGTTACATATAACATGTTATTTGATATTATAATGCATATTTAACAAATTAAATATCATTTTATATCAAATAAATTACATTTATCAAATTGACTAGTAATTCATAATTACATGTATATAAAATGGGTCATTTTAAGTTTAGTCAATATAATCTACAACATTTTGCAATTATGATTAACTAATTACTCTTATCTTAAATGTTTCATAAACATTAATCAATTTTAGTAATATAACATATTAATTACTAAGTTTAATCTCATTTAATCAAATTACAATAAGATATATATATATATATATATATATATGTATATATATATATATATATGTATATATATATATATATATATATATATATATATATATATATATATATATATATATATATATATATGTATATATATATATATATGTATATATATATATATATATATATATATATATATATATTCTCACTCACTATCATAAATTGTTAATTTTAAGGAATTAATTAATCTATATCGTTATACAATTAATTAATTAATCTATTAAGGAAATTGTCCTATAGGTGTCACCTTAAGGGATCAACTGATCACCACCGTCAAACGACAGTAATGTCAAACTCTAGTTAGCCAATCTTTACCGATTAATGTTGATCAGTTGACTATATAATTGAATCATCCTTTACGTATTCTTATTATGAGATTTAATAATGAGATCGCACTATTTTTGAGGACACCTACTCCAACAGCAACTACATGCCATGATGCAACTAACATATATATATATATACAACTCTAATGCATATGCTTCTATCAACTAATATGCCATATAAACTAAATGCAAACTCTTAACAACACATAGGTTCATACCGCATCAACAAAAAGTAGCCACATTGTCATTAACATATAAGAAAAGGAGAAGGAGATTGGGAAAGATCATACCTTGCGGTCTTCTATATCCCTTATGCTTCGAATGTAACACCCCGTATTTTATAATAATATATTATTACAAAAGTATTTTATTAAATTAATTATTTCGAAGTGGATGAATGTATTTTGGAAATATTTATATTTATCGTCTTCGTTTTCTATTTTATTATTTCTCGTTTTAATCAACTTTTGATTGGGTTAAAATGTCCGTGGATGATTTTACTATTTTAATTTAATAACTACTTTTCTATTGTAAGGCCTCCTTGCGTTTCTATATGGCTCAACCCAATTTGTAATCAGATAATCCATTGTATGAGCTAATGGACCCAAAGCCCACTTGTTAACCCTCTTATAATCCTATATAAATACAAAATCTAAACCTAGCAAGCAAGCTGCTCACTTTGTTTTCACGTAAGGCTTGCGGCGCCTCTTTCATTGTTTTCTCTCTTTTGTTCTCTTTTCTCCCTTTGACTCCATTGTTGAATATCTTTCCTTCTTCTAAACTAATACACAATTTATATTTTCACAATACTTGCTCTTATCTCTACAACATATTTATTCTCCAAATATTTTTATGAGAATTATTTATATGGACCTTTAGACCTACCTTTAAGGTCTCTTATTTTAATGGGTAAAGAAGAAGGATAGCTTTTCATGGCGTTTTCAAGGGTTTCGATTTCTGCCTTTCTTGAAAGTCGATTTTTGGGACGTGGACACGTGTTGGAGACAAGGTTTTCTTGGCCGTGTCTTCCTTGGAGTTTTCATTCTTATTTAGCATCATTAATTACTAAAAAGGTAACTAGGTGTTTTCTTTTAATTGTGTTTATGTCAATTGATGTAATTAATATGATTTAATGATTGTTCTGTATGATTGGTACGTGTTAGATTGTTTATTATCATGTTAATTATGTTTGCACATGTTTGTATATGTTTTGATGTATTAATTATATATCGTATGTTGGTTATGTGTTTATTATGGGTGTCATGAGCGTAATTAGGGTTTACGAATAAACCCTAGTGGCGGCATGATAGGCGGCCAAGAATGCTCTCCAAAGTTATAGCTAAAGCTAGTATAACCTTGATGATGATTCATGAGTTATAGCTAAAGTTAATACAACTTTGGGTGGTTACTCTAGTTATGGCTGGAGCTACTATAACGTTAAAATACGAGATAAGGTTATAGCTGGAACTAACGTACCCTGAGATTATGGCTCAAGGTTATGGTTGGAACTAGTATAACTTTGAGTTTCGTGTCAAGGTTATAGTTGAGGTAAGTGTAACCTCAAGTCGTATATGTTGAAGTTATAGTCGAGGTTACTATAACCTCGCACCTAGGGTCTATGTTATGGTTAGGGTTGCTATAACATTGAGTGCTTAATGTTAAAGTTATAACTGAAGTTACTATAACATTGGTTGCTTATACTTGTTCGCATGTTGTGTTGTGTTCAGTTATTATTTGGCATTATGTTGCATATATCTTTGGTTACTCTTGTTCATATGATAAGTAGGATGGTCAGTTATACTATTCTACGAGTTGAGTTGTGATGTTGTTCACGCATGTTAGTACAGTCAGTTATACTGTACATTTGTGGTTTGCTAGTTTGAATAGATGACGGTAGTATCAGTTATATACTATCAGAACGAACTAACTTCACCCGTCGATGCGGGATTTTTTTGGTCTATGTTCGGGGGGGTAGCAGACGCAGTGGTTATATGCTCTGTTCCCCGAGTGTCGTTCGGTTTAAAGAGAGTCTGGCCAGGTCTTAGACATATAGGCAGTGGTTATACGCTATACATAGTACCGTGGAGGCAGTGGTTATACGCTCTACACCGATGGAGGCAGTGGTTATACGTTCCGTCAGCTAGAGGCAGTGGTTATACACTCTGGCAAGTTAGAGGTAGTGGTTATACGCTCTAACGAGCGTTCGCTCTATTCGCTATGCTTTGTTGCTAGCTATGTGCCTTCTGTTGCTGTGGATTATGTGTTACTATATTTGCTATGCTTCAATGCTAGCTTTGTGCCTTAGGTTGTTGTGGGTCGTTTGTCTTTACTAGTCTTGTAAGTGTTCATGGTCTAGTGGTTGCATATGGTCTAGGTTTTAATGTTTGCATCCGTTTAAGATTGATAAGTTATGGTAACCTTTGTTGGATCTTTCATGAGTATAGATGATCTAGCATGTTTACTGGTTTTACATTTCATTTGTTAATGATTGTTGATTATATTCAATTGTTGTAAACATGACTGGGAGACCATCTAGTTACTCCCGACTGATTGTCGACCCCCTTCTCAGGTTGTTCAGATTGTTGCTGACTGGTTGATGCTTGCTTGGGGAATGTGCGAAGCGAGCTTAAAAATAAAATAGGAGTTTGCTTTATGTTTTAAGAACCTTTGAATAATGTAATAGTTTGGCTTTTGATTTAGTAGTGAAACGGATTGGTCAGGTGTTTCCGCCACCTTGACCCTTTTATCATTGTTATACTATGATAATTCATTTAATATACGTTTTCTCTTTATTTTATAATCCGGGTTGTTACAGTTGGTATCAGAGCTAACACGCTCCCAACTCTCGCGTAGTTAATGACTTAGTAAATGAGTGAGAAAAAATGGGGTAGAAACAATTAAGGACTTGTTTGTTTATGCCTTAATGTTTCGCATCGTTATTAATTATCTTACATGTTGTTCATGTACTTGCTTGTTTGTGCTTTAATATTTCGTATTTTTATTAATTGTATTAAATATTTTGTTAATGTATTTGTTTGTTTATGTCTTAATGTTTATCGTTATTAATTATATAAGATGTATAGTTTATGTATTGTGTTATTTATGACTTGATGTTTTGTTTTGTCATTAGCTGTATAAAATGTGTTGTTCACGTATGACTTTGTCGAGCATGCTTTGTTGATTTTAAAGACGGTCATTTTGAAGATGTCCTTTGCGTGTTATGTGTTGTGCATTTTGGTTATATGTCGGTCAAAACTTTTAACCCTTGGTAACCCGAGCTTTACTCTTATCGTACTTTCATCCTTTTTGGATTATTTGGTGGTGTCGTCCTTGTTTGAGGTGATTTTGAGGTTGATCCCCTTGTGGTTTCTTGAGGCGTCAAGTTAGGATTGTTTGGTAGGTTGGGATGTTGAAATATGAAAGAAAAGAGCGTTTGTTATTATGAGTTTGGTAACGAATAAGTTTACTTTGGGATTAGAGGTTGTTGAGATGAAGGTTACTTTGGGAATAGAAGTTGTTATGATGATGTTTCCTTTGGGATTATAGGCATTATATTCTCTTATGTGCTTGAGGAAATTTTTTTTGATGATAGAGGATGATGATATGTGGCATGAGATATATGATTATAGTTTCATAGTTCATAAGAAGTGAGAGGCAAATTGAGTGGATTTATCTTGTGGTAATATTTGGGAATATTGAGGCTTATGCTCTTAATAGTTAAAATTATTGGGTTTTTGTCTTGTGCTAAGGGAACAGTTATGCGAGTTATTCATGGATCGAGAGTATTAAGGAGAACGAATTGAATGTTACTGTGGATTTTAGGCTGAGCGCGTTGGGAATTTTGGGAGTCTATGCTTGTCTTTAATTGGAATATCATAATTGAGGAGTAAGAAATTAAGAATTATTAATGACAGTTAGTGAATTATGAAAGATTTTATGATTTATCCGTTAAGGAGTTATTGAATGATCATACATTTTTAAGGTTGTGTTGAAAGAGACGAACTGTAATTTATGGATTTGGGAGATGTTAATGTTATGGTGTTCTCGCGTTGACTTAGTGAATGGCCTTGTTAACGATGATTATAATGTATTATGATGTTCATCTTTTGAAGGTATAGATATTGCTTTGGACTGATTCTTTAAGTGTGATTATAAGGAGTTGTGAGAGTGTATGATATTGAGAGGATAATTTGAGGAATGTAGTGATTGTAAAGGGGCAATTATATAGAGATTTGTTGGTCCAAAGGTATTATGGAGATACGACGGAAGTATGTTACGAGACATTGTTACCTTGAGTGATGATTGTACGATATTTGTAAGACCTTGGTTATCGTGCTTTATTTATCTTATGTTAAGGTGTCATCTTCGGGTAAATAGGATTGTTGTTGAGTCGTCTATCCTTGTCCTCCTTGCTCGTGTCGACAATACCTCTCATATTTGAGCCTTCAGACTAAAAGTTTCTTTTATCTTTGTCCTCTCTCTGTTTTATCTATCGTTACTCTCTATTTGTTCTTTATTTCAGCTCCAGTTCCTTCTTCTTTAAACTTCGGTAATTATCCTTTTCAGATTGATTTCTCTCTATGCTTTCACTTCCCAAAAGAATGTGTTCTTTTGCCTTGTGTTATTACACGAAAATATATTGTTGGGTTTGCAAGTTATTTATTCTTTCATAGTAACTTGAAAATGTTTGAAATCTCTTTAGAGCTACTTGTGATCATCTCGTAGTGAAAGCTTGGATCCTTGGCGAGCGATGTTAGATGCTTCGAGTTTGATTTTTTTGGTTATTTGAGGTTTTGAACATGGTTAGAGAGTTGAATGAGAATATGAATTGGGGCAACATATAGAGTTTTGGAGAAAGAGTATTAAAGGTGTTATAGTGAGCTCTGAAAGTTTGAGGATGTTTTTAGATTGAGGATTCATAGATGTTTGTTTGTTACATCTGGGGTTAAAGATGTTTCATCTAAAGTGTATGAGTGATTAATTGAAGGACCTAGATTTATACAGTCTTGTTGTGGTTTGTGATGTCAAGATAATATTTATGGATAGTAAACTGTGATTGGAAATTAAGGTTATAAGCTTGTCGCTATGTGAGCACAGGTGATGAGAGTTGTATGGTGTTGTTATTACGTTTGATGGAATTGCATTATCAATGGCAAGTGTGTTGTGGTACAATAGATAATAGCTTAACCTAAAGGTGTATGGTTCCTTTGGTGCTTAGGAAAGTTGTGATCATGAGTGTTTAAAGGAAATAATTAAGTCTTGCGAGTGCGACTGATGATGTTGCCATGAGTTTGAGGTTGAATAGGATTTTGATAGTTTAGTCAGAGTTTGAGGTTTGAGATTGATGATTTTAGAAAGTAGATATATATAATCGAGACTTGTTGAATCCTTTTGATCTTAAGGGTTATGAGTGGTAGTAAGCACTACTTGCTTTGAGGATTTTATGGGAGTAATGTTTTTAATGGCACTCGTGAATGGAAGAGTTTTCTCATTTGAAAGATGTTCTTTGTTTAGAGACTTATCTGTTAGAGGTTTTAGTTATGCCAGATCTTGTGGTGAATGATGAACTGAAATTGAAGTGGTTGTTGAAAGTTATCGGGACTTGGAGTAATAGTAATAAGTTTATATAGATTATGAGAAATCGTATTTGTTTGGAATAAGGGTAAATGGTAGTCGGATGAGTGTTTGAAATAAGAGGTTTAGATGTTGGCTTAATGATCTTTTTGGCCTTTGATGATATGAGTTTGACGTGGCTTTTGAGATTATAGAGTGTGTAAAGATGATAATAACATTGAGGATTTGGGATATCTTTTTCTTTGGTTTGAGTTTGGATATGGATCAGAGTGCGCAGCGGTTAGGATTCCGAGATGACCTTTGTTGATGATCACTTGTAATTCTTACCTTCTTTGGATCTTATATTTGGAATTCAAGTTTCGAGGACGAAACTTCTTTTTAGGGGGTTGGATTGTAACACCACGTATTTTATAATAATATATTATTACAAAAGTATTTTATTAAATTAATTATTTCGAAGTGGATGAATGTATTTTGGAAATATTTATATTTATATTTATCGTCTTCGTTTTCTATTTTATTATTTCTCGTTTTAATCAACTTTTGATTGGGTTAAAATGTCCGTGGATGATTTTACTATTTTAATTTAATAACTACTTTTCTATTGTAAAGCCTCCTTGCGTTTCTATATGGCTCAACCCAATTTGTAATCAGATAATCCATTGTATGAGCTAATGGACCCAAAGCCCACTTGTTAACCCTCCTATAATCCTATATAAATACAAAATCTAAACCTAGCAAGCAAGCTGCTCACTTTGTTTTCACGTAAGGCTTGCGGCGCCTCTTTCATTATTTTCTCTCTTTTGTTCTCTTTTCTCCCTTTGACTCCATTGTTGAATATCTTTCCTTCTTCTAAACTCATACACAATTTATATTTTCACAATACTTGCTCTTATCTCTACAACATATTTATTCTCCAAATATTTTTATGAGAATTATTTATATGGACCTTTAGACCTACCATTAAGGTCTCTTATTTTAATGGGTAAAGAAGAAGGTTAGCTTTTCATGACGTTTTCAAGGGTTTCGATTTCTACCTTTCTTTAAAGTCGATTTTTGGGACGTGGACACATGTTGGAGACAAGGTTTTCTTGGTCGTGTCTTTCTTGGAGTTTTCATTCTTATTTCGCATCATTAATTGCAAAAAAGGTAACTAGTGTTTTCTTTTAATTGTGTTTATGCCAATTGATGTAATTAATATGATTTAATGATTGTTCTGTATGATTGGTACGTGTTAGATTGTTTATTATCATGTTAATTATGTTTGCACATGTTTGTATATGTTTTGATGTATTAATTATATATCGAATGTTGGTTATGTGTTTATTATGGGTGTCATGAGCGTAATTAGGGTTTACGAATAAACCCTAGTGGCGGCATGATAGGCGGCCAAGAATGCTCTCCAAAGTTATAGCTAAAGTTAGTATAACCTTGATGATGATTCATGAGTTATAGCTAAAGTTAATACAACTTTGGGTGGTTACTCTAGTTATGGCTGGAGCTACTATAACGTTGAAATACGAGATAAGGTTATAGCTGGAACTAACGTACCCTGAGATTATGGCTCAAGGTTATGGTTGGAACTAGTATAACTTTGAGTTTCGTGTCAAGGTTATAATTGAGGTAAGTGTAACCTCAAGTCGTATATGTTGAACTTATAGTAGAGGTTACTATAACCTCGCACCTAGGGTCTATGTTATGGTTAGGGTTGCTATAACATTGAGTGCTTAATGTTAAAGTTATATCTGAAGTTACTATAACATTGGTTGCTTATACTTGTTCGCATGTTGTGTTGTGTTCAGTTATTATTTGGCATTATGTTGCATATATCTTTGGTTACGCTTGTTCATATGATAAGTAGGATGGTCGGTTATACTATTCTACGAGTTGAGTCGTGATATTGTTCACGCATGTTAGTACAGTCAGTTATACTGTGCATTTGTGGTTTGCTAGTTTGAATAGATGACGGTAGTATCAGTTATATACTATCGGAACGAACTAACGTCACCCGTCGATGCAGGATTTGTTTGGTCTATGTTCGGGGGGGGGGGGGGGGGGTAGTAGAGGCAGTGGTTATACGCTATGTTCCCCGAGTGTCGTTCAGTTTACCGAGAGTCTGGCCATGTCTTAGACATATAGGCAGTGGTTATACTCTATATATAGTACCGTGGAGGCAGTGGTTATACGCTCCACACCGATGGAGGCAGTGGTTATACGCTCCGTCAGCTAGAGGCAGTGGTTATACGCTCTGGCAAGTTAGAGGCAGTGGTTATACGCTCTAACGGGCGTTCGCTTTATTCGCTATGCTTTGTTGCTAGCTATGTGCCTTCTGTTGCTGTGGATTGTGTGTTACCATGTTTGCTATACTTCAATGCTAGCTTTGTGCCTTAGGTTGTTGTGGGTCGTTTGTCTTTACTAGTCCTGTAAGTGTTCATGGTCTAGTGGTTGCATATGGTCTAGGTTTGCATGTTTGCATCCGTTTAAGATTGATAAGTCATGGTAAGCTTTGTTGGGTCTTTCATGAGTATAGATGATCTCGCATGTTTACTGGTTTTACATTTCATTTGTTAATGATTGTTGATTATATTCAATTGTTGTAAACATGACTGGGAGAGCATCTAGTTTCTCCCGACTGATTGTCGACCCCCTTCTCAGGTTGTTCAGATTGTTGCTGACTGGTTGATGCTTGCTTGGGGAATGTGCGAAGCGAGCTTAAAAATAAAATAGGAGTTTGCTTTATGTTTTAAGAACCTTTGAATAATGTAATAGTTTGGCTTTTGATTTAGTAGCGAACCGGATTGGTCAGGTGTTTCCGCCACCTTGACCCTTTTATCATTGTTATACTCTAATAATTCATTTAATATACGTTTTCTCTTTGTTTTATAATCCGGGTTGTTACATCGAATGTGGGGATCATATCATGCAGCTCCTTTTTTCTTTCCTCTAATCCCCACGAGCTTAGATCAACTCGTGGGGATCCCTTTCCCGCTTCTTTGATTCTTCATTTCCTATTTTTCCGTCATGGGGTTGCACTACAAAGGCTTGGGTAGCCTAGGCAATTGCTTCCTCAAACTTGATCATCATACACTACATATTGCAAACACATTTGAGAACCCTCCCTCACTTGCTCTCATGTCACAAAATTTCTATAACAAAGCATATAAGATGCAATGCAAAAATAATGGAATGCACAAATTAAATGAAATGCAAGTTAAGAGGTTAGCATATTTACAAATGGTGGTTTATGGAGGACTCCACCAAAATCTCATTCATTTGAGAGATGTCAAGCGAGCAAAGCAAGGGCGTTGTTGATGTTGCTCAACGCTTTGTAGAAGTAATCAAAGGCTTCCTCATTTTCATGGTACAGGTCTTGTGTAGACCTCGGCACATAGTTTTCTTCATTAATTTAGCAACCCGAGTCAATGTTGTGGTGACTAAGATCTACAAAGCCTTGATCTACGATCATAGCATTTCCAATGTAAGGATTAATCAATCCCTCAAACATAACATCCCATAGACCATAGACCATATACTTCATTTTCTTCTTCCCCTATGTTGAGAGGATTATGAGTTGGCAAGAGCAACTCTTCTTTGTCATGGCCAATGAGGCCCTCATTAGTTCTTGTCATGATGGGTGAGCTTTTCAAGCTCTCATTCTTTTTCTGAAAATTTCCATGCTCTCCGAATAGACCCACTTCGATATCATCCACATCTTTCTTCCAATTGGGCAGTGTTTCTTTGCCCTCCTTCCTAGGATTTTCATCTTTGACTTGACCTTTGAATGGGGTTTCCACTTTCTACTTCTCACCTTCCCGGCTATAATGATCAACCATAAAGCATGGTTCGAGCAAGTTGGGACATAGCTCTCATAGTCTTATCAAGATTAAAGGTGATTGTTTCATCACCAACTTCAAGTGTGAGCATCCCGTGCTTTACATCGATCACTGCTCCGGCGGTGTATAGAAATGGTCTTCCTAGAGTGATCGGTATATTGGAATCTTCCTCCATGTCAACAATAACAAAGTCGACCGGTATGAAAAACTTTCCAATTCTCACGGGCACATCTTCCCATACCCTAAGTGGTTTCTTTGTTGTTCGATCCGCTATTTGTAGAGTCATATTAGTGCACTTGAGCTCTCCCACCCCTAGCCTTTCACATACCGAGTATGTCATGACACTTACACTTGCACCTAGATCACATAGTGCTTTGTTGATGGTGGTGTCACTGATGGTACATGGAATGGAGAAACTTCCCGGATCTTTGAGCTTAGGTGGGGAATTTCCTTGAAGTATTGCACTACTTAACTTTGTGAATGCGATAGTTTCCAACTTTCTATTGGAATTCTTCTTGGTAAGGATATCTTTCATATATTTCACATAGGCCGGCACATGATTGATCCACTCCATGAATGGGATGCAAACCTCTAGGTTCTTCACAATCTCCATGAACTTTCCAAGTTGCTCATCAAGCTTGGGCTTGGCTTGGCGACTTGGAAATGGAAGTCAAATCACAATAGGTTCTGTTTCAACCTCTTTTGCCTTCTCTTCATTTCTCTTCTTCAATGATTCATTGGTATTTGGTTCCACTACCCTAGGATTTATCCTCAATGGTTCTATGACATCTCTTGTCTTGACACTTTCCTCAATAACATCCTCTTCAATTGGCTCCTTAGGTCCCTCATATCGTGTACCACTCCTCAAGTGAATGACATTGATGGTTTCATGTCTTGTAGGAGGATTACCTTGGGGAGATAATTGCCCTTTTTGCCTTTGGGAACTTGAATAGGCCAATTGGGTCATTTGTGTTTCCAACATCTTGGTATGAACAAGGATATTGTTGATGGTAGTGTCTTTGGCTTGGCTATCCTTTTGCATTTGAGTGAAGAATTCTTGTTGGTTCTTTTGCATTTGAAGGACCGCTTTTTGAACATCAAAAGCTTGGTCATTGGATTGATTGTAAATTGGTTGGTTTTGGAATCCTTGTGATCGAAGCCATTTGGTGTTCACAATTAAGCATATGTGGTCGTTGGTCAATGGTCGATACAAAACACAATTTATACTTCACAAACAACTCTACAATTAGTAAAGAGGCAAGTAAAGGTCGGATCCCAAGGGACGGGTATTGAAATGAAGATTCTATTGTAACTAGCGGTGTCTAGGGGTGTCACAAATTGGGTTGATGTAGAAGGTTACTAAACTAAAATAGCAATGAAAATAAACTATCAAGGTAAATGAAATAAGGGTGTAAACAATTGATTAAAAGCACTAGGGTGTCATGGGTTCATAGGGGAATCATGGGATATGATCATACAAACATGTTCTCAAATTATAAGCAAGCAATTATTGTGGTGATGGATTGAGTTGGGTTATATCTTACAATCCTAGGAAAGTTTGGGTCCGGGAGCCGAATCGATTAGTTGTACAACACCTACAAGTCGACTTAATCTTCCCTACTTAACACATGCATGGTCTAACAAGACTCGAGTTGGGTTATGTCTTACAAGTCAAGTTGAAAGGATAGAAGATGATAATAAATGCAAGGATTCATAGGCTTAGCATTTCATCAAATATAACATGTGCATGCATTAAGATCAAAACAAGCAAGCAAATAAGATATGAAAGCATATTAATTTAAGCATGAATCATTCCCCATGTTGGTTTCCCCTAATCACCCATTAAACCCTAGCTAAGAGACTACTCACTCATTATCATATTGATCATGCTAGAAAGGTTGTCAATCATACTAACATAATGAAACATGATGAATAAATGAAAGTAATTAGCAATAATTAAAAAGGGATTAAGAGATTATACCTACTAATGATTCCAATAATAAAGCAAGAATAATAGAAGTACTTGAATCCTAGATTGAGAGGTTGTCAATCTCCCAATAATAACCCAAATAATCTTCAATTACCCAAAATAAAGTAAGAACAAGAGAGAGATTAAGGAACTAAAACTTGGATTAAAACTTGATTAATATTTGATTACAATATTGAAGAGAGATTTGATATTAACTACACTAATTATTGATAAGAAGAACATGCTCCTCTAATTAGACTAATGGGGTATTTATAGTGAGAATTAGGGAGGATGCATTAGGGTTAACTAAGGGCTAAACTAGTAATTACACTTTTAAGTTGAGCAAGGAGCCTCCGGGATTGTCCGAGAGAAGGGCTTCTCCATTTCGTAGCTTGAAGAACGAAATCATGTTTGTCTTTTGTGATCCGTGCGGCCGGGAGTCGGGACGGCCGGATCTGGGATGGACAATCCGAGCGGATCAAGGAACAAGACGCACGGACTGGGCATGGGCAATCCGAGCGGATTCCTGGTGAGGACGCTCGGATCGGGCGAGGACGGACGGATTCTCTACAATCCGTTCGGATTGTAGCTCACAGACTTTCCTTCTTCTTTTTCTTCCCTTTTCTTCATGAATTCCTTGGGGATTTCCTTGGGGACTCAAGGATCCTTTTCTCAACAATGCTCTTCTACTATGCTATGTACAAAGGCCTTCTAGTCTTGTCTCTCCTTGATGCTTGGTCATTGAATATGATCAATTTAGCCTTGTTTTGCCATGAAAATGCAAGATTCTTACTCCTTTCCTACCAAGGGATCAAAATCTCAAAGAATATGCAAAACAAAGATCTAAAGATAAGAAATGACCCAAATAGGCACTAAAAAGCATAGAAACAATGGTAATTCGGGGGCTAAATATGCGCCAATTATGGTCGCATCAAATATCCCCAAACCGAACCTTTGCTCGTCCCGAGTAAAGAGGTGACAAAGACTAGGACCAATACTAACCTAACCTAATAATAATAGCCGATATGAGACAATTAGCGGGTCTCACTCCGCCCCTTCAACTCACAACAAGACAACCATGAGGTAGGATGCCTTCTTGCAAGGCAAGGTGGGTCTTGCCAAAATGGCGACACATCCAAACATTAAGCACACAAAATCACATAATGGATGCATCTACAAAAATAATAGCCACTTTCCTCATCTAAGTGGCGGAAATTATCTACAAGGGAAGCAATTCAAGGGTACACAATCCTTCATAGATGCAATTTGTTCAAACTACTAAGCCTAGAAGGATACCAATAAATCACCTCCAAGTTGTGTCAAGCTAGGGTACCTTTGTCCTCAATCGTTAAATGCTTTTGTCAAGAATAGACTCCCTATGGTGTTAGAAACACTGAAGGATCGCGGAATTCCCCCTCTTGCCTAGACAAGAAGAAGGGTCGTCCCCTCTCTACCATGCACAAAAATGGATACGATGGATAAAGGGATCGATAGATATTTGAGTTTCACTTTTGGGAGTTTGCTTTTGTTTTTGTTTTCCCCCCCAAATTTCTTTGGCATTTGACTTTTTGAGAACACTTTCTTGCCATTTCTTTTTGATTTTTGGCATTTCAATACTTGACAACTTTTTGAATTTCTTTTTGAACATTTTCAAAGTCACCCCAATTAGTAACGAGGGTGCCTTATTTTTGAAGCTTTAGGAGTTCTATTTTTTTTTCTCCTCTTTTCTTTTGATGCACTTTTGCAAACTTTCTTTCACTTTTCATTTCTTTGAACTCAAATCAATTTCTTTTTTTGTGCCCATTCCCTTTGATGACAAAAATGTATGGTAGAATATGGATGAATGATAGAAGTATGCATGGTTTCAAGGGTCACCTTGGAATAAACGGTAGCCAAGGAGTTATCACACCACAAGGTACTCTTGACTAGGCCTTAAACCATGGGTCAAAGGATACTAGCATGACACATCCTAGGGTGTTTTACAAGTATTCTAACAAGCAAAGTCTTAAGAATAAAAAGCATCTACTAGGGCCTATATACACTTGTCAAGCTTCCCAAGTAGACGGTTTCGCAAAATTTTTCTAACATGCAAACTACATGCCATGATGTAACTAACATATAAACATCCTAATGCAAATGATTCTACCAACTAATATGACATATAAACTAAATGCAAGTCCTAAGTTCACATTGTTTTACCGCATCAATCAAAATAAAGCCACATAGTCATTAACATAAAGAGGAAAAAGGAGATTGAAAAGATCATACCATGCGGTCTTCAATATCCTCATGTCTCGGATGTGGCGTAGCCAATCAATGTGAATAAGGGTAGAACAAACACAATATATACAAGACAATATATACAAAGGAAATGAACTTGTTTTTGGTTTTTTTCAATTTTTCAAATTTTTATGATTTTTGAAATTTTTCAATTTTTATGGTTTTTGAATAAAAGTTAAGAGTTAGAATTCCCATCCCCACACTAATATGGGCATTGTCCTCAATGGCCAAAATGATGGAAATTATGCAAAGAATGATGCATGATTTCTATACTAAATGCAATTCTACACTAAGCTATACTACATGATGCATGGTTTTTGTTATGACGGAGAGGATAATTTAAATTACCTCCCGTTGCGTATGCATTAACTTCCCCAAACCAAGCAAGACACTATTGCTAATGTCAAAGCATGGGGGAGTTCATGCACATGCAATGCTATGCATGAGACTAGATTGTCATTTTGGATTTTACAAAAGTGGGAACAATAAAGAACACCTCAAAGGAACCGAGGTGTGAGTCCTTTGATGTTGCTAGGACTAAACCAACAATGATCAAAATGAAAATAAAATACAAACAAACAAGATGCAAAGTTCTTTTCATGAAAAATAAAGATAAAGAGGAGAGATGAGAAAACTTCACTTGAACTAAAGTGGGTGCCTCTTGCCCGCTCCACCTAGTGATGAAGTAATCTCCTAGATATCGGCATCATCTCCTTCAATATCGGTATCCCAAATATCCCTAGAAGCATCACTCAAGCTTGGATCCATGAATTCATCTTCTTCGCTCTCAATCTTCACCGTATCACCTCCACAAGAGTCCCCACTCTCCTCCCTTTGCTTACCATTTGCCCCTTCATTGGCCTTGTTCGAGTTAGGAAAGAGCAACTCCATTTGAGCCCATGAAGGAAAAGTTCCTTCTTCACTTATCCGTCCCTTTTGAACCATGTCGTGGTATTGGGGGTAGAGAGCATAATAGTTGTCCACCTTGGTTTCATATTGACGGTAGTGCAAGTCTTGCAAGATTCCCGTGACAAAGTCGTCACGGGGGAGGATGAAGGGATTCGGATGGTTGTAAGGTTGGTAGGGAAAGGGGTAGGGAGGCACCTTTATCTTTTCACTTTGAGTTTGTTGATCTTGTTGTTGAGGTGGAGGAGCTTGTGGGGGTGGAGCTTGCTTTTCTTGACTTTGAATGAGGTAAGAGGGTATTGGGGACAAGCTTCCTCTCCTTGGAGAGACTCGAGGTAGGTCGGCCATCGGAAGATAGATAGGATCACTTCCTTTTGTCAACCATTTGATCCTTTTATCAACCCCCTCAAGGGTTATCCAATGGTGTTGGACGACAAGGAGGTCTTCATTAATTCTCATTCCTCCCGAGAGTGGAGTGTACACATTGTTCTCATTGAACCTAGGATTAAAGTGCTTTGCAAGTCTTGTTATGAGTCCACCATTCACTATATGCTTTTTCCCATCATCATCACCATTTCGGAATTTCGCCCACTTTTCTAGCAAGACTAGAGGTGCATTGAGATGATACCCGTCTCTTCCTTGAATGTTTAGATAGGATTCCATGAACATGAGGTCCATTTGATTCACAATAGCCGGGTCTCGTCGGGCGAAGAGGGTACCCGAGAGAAATCGGTATGTGAGCCTCAAGATTGGGTTTTGAATGTGAAAAGCAAGACACTCTTTGGTAAGAATGAAGTCCCGGCCCGTCATGGCCCTCCACAAGGGTGCGACACTATACTTCTTGGGTCTTGTTGTTCGGGTAGGCGAGACATCAAGACCGAACACTCTCGCAAATTCCACAAGGGTCATTGTTCTAGAGACATTTTCCAACCTAAACTCTATGCTAATCTCTTTGTTTGAAGTGATAATCTTTAAGCAACTCAAGAATTCGAGCACAAGAGACCGATAGGTGGGTTCAAACATGCGAAAGAGTGTTGAAAGACCAAAAACCTCAAATAAAGCCTCCACTTGGTGAAAGATTCCAAGTTTTCTCAAAGTATCATGACAAAGGAATTTAGTAGGAAGAATATTCTTACTTAAGAGTCGATGGAAGACCAATCGCTGCACATCATCAAGGAATTCCACATTCGAGAAGTCGTCGAGCCTTGTGAGGTCTACAATTTCCACATGCTCCCTTCTAATGGTGTTGAGATGTGAGGTAGAGGAACTTCCCACCATCCTAGGTCTTCTTGCATTTCTAAAGGAGGATCTTCTAGGTGCCATCCTTGAGTTCTTTTGATTTGGGTTATTTTGTTTGAAGATTTGCTAAGGTTGTTCTTTGTTGATTGAGAATTGGAAACCCTAGAAAATTTGGGGGTTTTTGATTTTGAGGGTGAAGAGAGTGATTTGGAATATGTATGGGGGTTACAAGGGGGTGAGTTTTATAGGGTGAGTGGAAGGAGTAGTGATGTGTCATTATATGGGTGGTGGGGTGTAATTTAATTGGGAAAAGTCGGGTCGAGGAACGGCGGGGAGACGAGCGGATTCGGCTGAGACGCTCGGATTCTCCTCTCACGGGACGGGCGGATTCTGGGCAAGACGCCCGGATTCTGCCACAGAGTAAAATCCCAGAATTTTCCTCGCCTTAAGACGAGCGTCCCGAGCATAAGACGCTCGGATTTATCAGGGTCAGGACGGGCGTCTTCTTGAGAAGACGGGCGGATTCTTCGACAGAGATTTTTCTTTGAAATGCTTAGGGGAAAAGACGGGCGTCTTTCCACTAATCCGGCCGGATTCTCTCAGACGGGCGTCTTCTTCCTTAGGACGCTCGGATTCTTCTTCAGTCCAGAAACCGTCAATCTCTCAACACAGCTGGACGCGCGGTTTTTCCCTTGGACGTCCGTATTCTGCCAGGACGTCCGGATCTTCAGAGAGACGCACGGATTCTCGCTGCGAGTGTTGACTTTTTCTCCTTTCTTTCAATGCATCCCCACACTTAGGAATTTTCTCCTTCCTTCATTCAAAAACTCATTAGTAACCCTCCCTCACTTGCGCTCATGAAAAGAATTTATGCTTATTAAACAAATGCAATTAAATGATAAATACAAGTTAGAGGGTTAGTATATTTACAAATGGCGGTTTAGGGAGGACTCCACCAAACTCTCATTCTTGATGAGATGTCAAGGAGAAAGAGGACCGAGGTAGGTAGCCTCGACCTCTCCAACAAATGCTCCTTCATAGTATGGCTTCAATCTTTGACCATTTACCTTGAACTTGCTTCCATCTTCCGCCTTGAGTTCGAAATCTCCATACTTCCCAACTTCGGTTATCACATAGGGACCCATCCATCTAGAGTTCAATTTTCCCGGAAAGAGTCGGTAGCGGGAATTGAATAGAAGGACTTTGTCTCCCTTGTGCAAGGCCTTTTGTCGAATTCTCTTATCATGAAGCAATTTTGTTCTTTCTTTGTAAATCTTTGCATTCTCATAAGATTGTAGTCGGAATTCCTCCAATTCTTGGATTTGGATCATCCTCTTTTGACCGCTCAATTTGAGATCAAGATTGAGTGCTCGGATTGCCCAATAAGCTTTGTATTCCAATTCGATTGGCAAATGACATGCTTTTCCATATACAAGCTTGTAGGGGAGGCACCTATGGGAGTTTTATAGGTCGTCCTATAAGCCCAAAGAGCATCATCAAGCTTTGTGCTCCAATCTTTCCGAGTCTTGTTCACAACTTTTTCAAGAATTTGCTTGATCTCTCTATTTGAAATTTCCACTTGACCGCTTGTTTGAGGATGATATCCCAAGCCGGTTCGATGTTGAACACCATATTTGGTCAAAAGGGATGCAAGCTTCTTTTCATGGAAATGTGTTCCTCCATCACTAATGATAGCTCTAGGAACTCCAAATCGTGGAAAAATTATCTTCTTAAAAAGCTTGGTGACTGTTTTTGCATCATCATTTGGGGTGGCAATTGCCTCCACCCACTTTGAAACATAATCTACGGCCACAAGGATGTACTTGTTCCCGTTAGATGTCACAAAGGGGCCTTGGTAGTCAATTCCCCAAACATCGAAAATCTCCACCTCTAGAATGCCCCTTTGCGGCATTTCGTTTCTCCAAGATATATTCCCCGTTCTTTGACAAGCATCACAATGAATGATGAATTCTCTTGTATCTTGAAACATTGTGGGCCAATAGAAACCCGATTGGAGGATTTTCGCAACGGTTCTTCTTGCTCCATGGTGCCCACCGTAGGGTGATGAATGACATCCTTCCAAGATTCCTTGGATTTCCCATTGAGGGATGCATCTCCGGTAAAGCCCATCACTACACTCCTTGTAGAGGTTTGGATCATCCCAAAAGTACCTCTTCACTTCGAACAGGAATCTCTTCCTTTGGTTGTGGTTCAAGTTAGGAGGGAGCACTTTTCCAACAATATAGTTAGCATAATCGGCAAACCATGGGGTGATGTGCCTTTCAAGTTGAGTTTGAATAGCCATCAAGATATCGTCGGGGAATGAGTCATTGATCGGTGTTTCTCCATTCTCATCATGAAACCGGATCCTTGACAAATGATCCGCTACTACATTCTCGGCTCCTTTCTTGTCTCTTATTTCTAAGTCAAATTCTTGAAGTAGCAAAATCCATCTTAACAACCTTGGTTTTGCCTCCTTCTTTATCAAGAGATGTCGAAGAGCACGGTGATCCGAAAATACAATCACCTTGGATCCAAGTAAGTAGGACCGAAATTTATCCAAAGCATATACAATGGCAAGAAGTTCCTTTTCGGTCGTGTCATAATTCACTTGAGAAGGGTCGAGGGTTTTGCTTATGTAATAGATGGCATGAAGAGCTCTTCCTACCCGTTGGCCAAGTACCGCTCCAACGGCGTAGTTGCTAGCGTCGCACATAATCTCAAAAGGTAACTCCCAATTTGGGGGTTGGATGATTGGTGCCGAGATCAATGCTTCTTTGATTCTATTAAAAGCTTCAACACACTCGTCAGTAAATTGGAATTGGGCATCCTTAAGCAAAAGTTGAGTGAGGGGTTTTGCTATTTTAGAAAAATCTTTTATGAAACGACGGTAAAAACCCGCGTGACCGAGAAAGCTTCTCACCCCTCTAACATTCACGGGAGGTGGGAGTTTCTCTATCACCTCAACTTTAGCTTTATCTACCTCGATGCCCTTTTCCGAAATCAAATGACCCAAAACAATTCCTTCATTAACCATGAAATGACACTTTTCCCAATTTAAAACAAGACTAACATCTTCACATTTTTGCAACACAAGGGAAAGATTATGCAAGCATGAGTCAAAGTCCTTTCCATAAACACTAAAATCATCCATAAAAACTTCCATTATGGTCTCTAGATAATCGGAGAAGACACTCATCATGCATCTTTGGAAAGTAGCGGGGGCATTACATAATCCAAAAGGCATTCTTCTATATGCAAAAGTGCCATAAGGGCACGTGAAGGTGGTCTTATGTTGGTCATCTGGTGTATAGGGATTTGGAAGAATCCCGAATACCCGTCAAGGTAACAAAAGAATTTGTTAGAGGCTAACCTCTCAAGCATTTGGTCAATGAATGGTAAGGGGAAGTGATCTTTCCTTGTTGCGGAGTTCAATTTACGGTAGTCAATGCACATACGCCAACCGGTGATCATTCTTGTGGGTATTAATTCATTCTTTTCATTTGTCACTACCGTAGTACCTCCTTTCTTAGGTACCACTTGGACGGGGCTAACCCACAAAGAATCCGATATGGGATATATGATTCCGCATCAAGTAATTTCATGACTTCTCCTTTGACAACTTCTTGCATGTGGGGGTTCAATCTTCTTTGGGGTTGAATGGTAGGTCTATGGTCGTCCTCTAGATGAATCCTATGCATGCAAAAGTTGGGACTAATTCCCTTTAGGTCATCTAGACTATAACCTATAGCCTTCTCATGTTGTTTCAACACATTAAGCAATTTACCCAATTGGTCATCATCAAGTCTATCATTAACAATCACGGGTTTGGTCTTTGACTCATCAAGGTAAGCATATTTCAAATTTGGGGGAAGGGGTTTCAAAGTAGGAGTTTGTACCTCACTTTCCTCCTTTGGAGTGTCATTGAGAATTTGCTCCATCTCCATTAGACATTCCATTCTCATGACATATTCTTCTTCACTTTCATTAACCTCATCATATTCAAATTCCATGATGGGTTCCTCTTGCTCTTGAGTTTGTAGAATATCTTCTAGGATAGATTGCTCATCCTCTATGGGTTGACATGCTTCCACTAGAATATTATGCACCAACTCGGATTGTGCATGAGTGAGTTCTTTGTTAGCTAGAGCGGCCTCAAAGAGATCCACCTCCAATTCCCAATACATGCTCTTAGCCTTACTTGCTTCTAAGGCCTCTAATGCTTGCATGGGATCCTTGAAGTAAGGGATACTCAAATGGTCCTCTACAAAACAATCTATGAAATCCATTCTCGCAAAATATCAAACAACTAGAAAACAATTAGAACAAACCTTGAGGAGTTTTACTTCCCAAGGTGAAAAAGACACAACTAAAAACAATAAAAGAAATCTTAAATCAATTAAACACCGTCCCTAAGCAACGGCGCCATTTTTGATCGAAGCCATTTGGTGTTCACAATTAAGCATATGTGGTCGTTGGTCAATGGTCGATACAAAACACAATTTATACTTCACAAACAACTCTACAATTAGTAAAGAGGCAAGTAAAGGTCGGATCCCAAGGGACGGGTATTGAAATGAAGATTCTATTGTAACTAGCGGTGTCTAGGGGTGTCACAAATTGGGTTGATGTAGAAGGTTACTAAACTAAAATAGCAATGAAAATAAACTATCAAGGTAAATGAAATAAGGGTGTAAACAATTGATTAAAAGCACTAGGGTGTCATGGGTTCATAGGGGAATCATGGGATATGATCATACAAACATGTTCTCAAATTATAAGCAAGCAATTATTGTGGTGATGGATTGAGTTGGGTTATATCTTACAATCCTAGGAAAGTTTGGGTCCGAGCCGAATCTCTTGGATTGTACAACACCTACAAGTCGACTTAATCTTCCCTACTTAACACATGCATGGTCTAACAAGACTCGAGTTGGGTTATGTCTTACAAGTCAAGTTGAAAGGATAGAAGATGATAATAAATGCAAGGATTCATAGGCTTAGCATTTCATCAAATATAACATGTGCATGCATTAAGATCAAAACAAGCAAGCAAATAAGATATGAAAGCATATTAATTTAAGCATGAATCATTCCCCATGTTGGTTTCCCCTAATCACCCATTAAACCCTAGCTAAGAGACTACTCACTCATTATCATATTGATCATGCTAGAAAGGTTGTCAATCATACTAACATAATGAAACATGATGAATAAATGAAAGTAATTAGCAATAATTAAAAAGGGATTAAGAGATTATACCTACTAATGATTCCAATAATAAAGCAAGAATAATAGAAGTACTTGAATCCTAGATTGAGAGGTTGTCAATCTCCCAATAATAACCCAAATAATCTTCAATTACCCAAAATAAAGTAAGAACAAGAGAGAGATTAAGGAACTAAAACTTGGATTAAAACTTGATTAATATTTGATTACAATATTGAAGAGAGATTTGATATTAACTACACTAATTATTGATAAGAAGAACATGCTCCTCTAATTAGACTAATGGGGTATTTATAGTGAGAATTAGGGAGGATGCATTAGGGTTAACTAAGGGCTAAACTAGTAATTACACTTTTTAAGTTGAGCAAGGAGCCTCCGGGATTGTCCGAGAGAAGGGCTTCTTCATTTCGTAGCTTGAAGAACGAAATGTTGTCTTTGTGATCCGTGCGGCCGGGAGTCGGGACGGCCGGATGGGATGGACAATCCGAGCGGATCAAGGAACAAGACGCACGGACTGGGCATGGGCAATCCGAGCGGATTCCTGGTGAGGACGCTCGGGATCGGGCGAGGACGGACGGATTCTCTACAATCCGTTCGGATTGTAGCTCAGCAGCTTTCCTTCTTCTTTTTCTTCCCTTTTCTTCATGAATTCCTTGGGGATTTCCTTGGGGACTCAAGGATCCTTTTCTCAACAATGCTCTTCTACTATGCTATGTACAAAGGCCTTCTAGTCTTGTCTCTCCTTGATGCTTGGTCATTGAATATGATCAATTTAGCCTTGTTTTGCCATGAAAATGCAAGATTCTTACTCCTTTCCTACCAAGGGATCAAAATCTCAAAGAATATGCAAAACAAAGATCTAAAGATAAGAAATGACCCAAATAGGCACTAAAAAGCATAGAAACAATGGTAATTCGGGGGCTAAATATGCGCCAATTATGGTCGCATCACCTTGGTTTTGGTTGAAAAAGGGTCTTTGAGTAGGATTTCGCATTGCAGGTGGGGTGTATGTTGGTTGAGGATTTTGAACATTTTGGTTTCTATATGAGAAATTTGGGTGAAATTTGGTGTTTTCATTGTAAAAGTTGGATTAAGGGGTGCCATTCTTGTATGCTTGGAAAGCATTCACTTGATCATTTGTGCCCCTACACTCTTGTTGATCATGTCCCAAAGTTCCACAATTATCACATACTCCATTTGGAATAGAAGATGTTGACACCATGGCATGAACTTGTTGGTATTGCTTGGGTGATTGAGAGGCTTCATTCATTTTGGCTATGGCCTTCTCAAATTTTAAGTTCATTGTGTCAATATCGGAGCATAGTTGGGCACCCAAATCGGCACTCAATTATGTGACGGAGTCAACTTCATATCTCCCTCCCCTAGTAGCTTTTCTTGGCCTAATATATTGAGAGTTGTGAACCACCATCTCCTCTATCTTTGCCCAAGTTTGTTTATCATCTACCTCGCTGAATCTTCCATTAGAACCCATGTTGAGCACATTCCTTGAGTCTTCATACAACCCATTCCAAAATTGTTGGACTAGAAACCATTCGGTTAACCCATGATGAAGACAAGAACGACTTGTATCTTTGAATCTTTCTAAAACGAAAAAGTTCAGGGGTACACGAGAGAATATCCCTAAAATTATTATTCTAATACATTATTGTGACCAATTTCTCATCATAGTTTCCATACATTTTGAAAATCGATTATCAAGAGAGCATATTAACAAGATGAAGGTAATATACTACAATGCAATGAGTAGTGTAGGACAGTGTTAATCCAACGAGTAAAGTATATGTGTATAGGAAGTGGTAATAATCATTTACTCACCTCGAAAATATGATACGTATGCGACACGAAATTAACGAGTTAAAGTTAACAACGGTATAATTAATTTAAGTGATTGACTTAACAACGACGCGTCACGATATTTATCGGTTCGGGTTCGGATTGAAATCTTTCAACACGCACTCGACACATGTAACTCATTGATCATATAAGTGGATTATAATTTTGTTGTTTGGGTCAATAACTACTTATCCTGTGTAAAAATAAAACACAAATTTCATCATTTTGAGTTAATTGATCAAACAGGGTTAATGGATTAAAACAAGTCTGGTTGAGTTATACAAATGTTAATTGGGTTGGGTTAGATTAGAGATTTTCTACATATTCATGTAATTGAGTCGGGTTTAGGTTGGAAGGATGATAAATCCATGGAGGTGTAACAGAAGAGAGAGAGAAAATATTGAAGGGAGAGAAAGTTAATTATTTTAAACTAAGAAAATGAAATGTGTTTGTTACTATCATGGGCGGAGCGAGGGGATGGCTACTAGGGGCACTAGGGCTAATAGCCCTAGATGGTTTAAGAATAAATAATTTTACTATTCAATGTGGACGTTGTAGCAAGCTAGCAAAGTTTGTTGATGTTAGATTGTTTAAAGGTAGCATGAGTTGGAGGTTGAGGGTTCAAGCCTTTTTACTCATCATTTTCTTTTGTATATCATGAAATTCATTAAGTTTAGCACTTTTGAATATCTTTTATTCGTTCTTCAACCATCATTTTTTAACATGAAACTCATTAAGTTTTAAATTCATGAATATATTTTTATTAAATCTTTTATTTTCAGGCAAGTAAGTCTACGTTTAATACTTGTGTCAACTACAAATTTGACAACATAAATACATAGTGAGAATGATTTGAAGTAGAAAATTGTTAAGGCTGTTAGGTTCATATACCTATTTTTAGACTCCTCTAATAGTGAACTAATTAACTTGTTAATTATATGTTCTTTAGATCTAGTGCATGCAAAACACAATGAAAGATTTATAAGAAGAACAATGTTCCTTACATTGTTATGTGTTTCGAAATATAGGGCACAAGTAAGGTCACTTTCCTTCACTTGTTCTTGAGCTTAATATGATGGATGATCCTCCTAAGACTCCAAGTATAGAAGCCACTCCAATAAATTGCACCCAAGATTAATCCCAAAAATTCCTACTAATATTAACTAGATATGTAGTAAAATGTGCCCTTAATATTATTAATATTTTTAGTATTACTACCTCTAGTAATAGTTTGATGTGTATTAGTATTTGTGAGAGATTTTAGCAATTGCATGTGAGGAAGAACTTGAGAGAAAAACAAGCAAAAACTTCAACCAACAAAATGAGCAACCAAATGCCCATTTAAAAGGCACAAAACCGGTGGCCTTACAAAGGGTAGGAATCTTTTGCTTTTGTTTTTTTTACTCTTTTGTTTAGTATAGGTAGAGTATAGGGAGCATGTGTGTAAGATATAGCATGAAAAGGCTTGTGTGATATGTCACAATCACACAATAACCAACACAAACAAAAGACAAAAGAGCATCTCTTGTGCTCTTAATATGACCGAAATATTGGACCTATTTTGGTCCATTTTTGCCTTTTGTCATTTGTCCCACAAATGCTTATAAGTCATATGTTTAACTATATTACATATTTAATTATTAATGTAATCATTTAACACTTAAATATTACAATTAATAATATAATATACACTCCACGTTTTGAGTAGTATACTACCATTATATCAACATATAATAGGTCCCATAATTACTAGTTGGTTAGAATTACAACTTCTTGTAACTTTAAATAACTAATTACCTCTACCTCAAAACTTATATAATACCTCAACTAATTTAGTAATTCAACACTTAATTACTAAATTAAATCTTATTTAATCACATTACAATAAGACGTAAAATTGCACTCCCATAATTAAGGAATTAATTAATCTGTATCGCATACAATTAATTAAATATCTATTTGGGCCTCATCCTATAGGTGTGATCTAAAGGGATCAAGTGACCACCACCGTCACACGATAGTAATGTCAAACTCTAGTTAGCCAATCATTACCGATTAATGACGGTCAGTCGACTATATAAAGAATCATCCCTCACGTATTCTTAGTATGGGATTTAATAATGATATTTAAATCATGTGATCGCACTATTGTTGAGGACACATTTCCCAACAATCTCCCACTTGTCCTCGACAAGTGTGCGTCACCATTTCTCTTGTCCTATTACAATCTCCCACTCAATGCAAGGTGTCTTGCAGGTCGTACTTACATTTGATCGTACTTGAGTGGTTTTCTCGATATGGAGATTAACTGTCTGACCGGAATTATCTATCATAGATACCTTCCGAGCGTGGCCACGCATTTCCAGTTAACTACTCCTCGAGTGGCATTGAGATTTCAAACAACCCTGACAAGGGGTGGACAATTCCTATCGCCCTATTCCCTTCGTTCAGCCACAGTCCATCATAACCCAAAATATACCCAGTTTGACCTCATGTACGAAATCGTAGAGTATAAATCAAAGTTAATCAGAAGTTGTGCCAACTTGGGCGAATAGTCTCTAGTCAAAAGAATTGACTCATAAGAATACTATAGTAGCTCTTGCCATGACCAGGCTTTATGAATTACCAGAACTCTATAAGCGGTCACTGCCCGACAGATTGTCTCATACAGTCTGCCTATGTGATCGACTAGTCATCCCATATGACTCTATGGCACTTGAACTTGCCATCAATCGCATCACACTCTAGTCACTTCGAGACGTCACCTCATATAAGTAACTAGGGGCAAACAGCATGTCAATCCAGTTCACTTTAATGGGGTTCAATTTGTCTCTACAACCCATTCGGATACGAGAAGGTAGCGGGTGAGTTTAATAAAACTCAAACGATAAATGTGATTATCACATATGAATAGTCAATACACTATTACTACTTCATATTCTATAATCTTTAGTGTATTATCAACACTAGTTAAAATGCAATATAAGCTTGGCAAGTAGATATACCCGATATCCATATATTCCAACTTTATTAATTGTTATTGCCTTCCATTCAATGTCATCTCTAATGACATGAATTTATCCAGGTATATGTCTAGACTTCTTACTAGACTTGGGCTCTTTAACTTAAAAGATGCTCCCACTGTTATCGCATAACTTGTGATAAAGTCATTTATAGAGAGATTCACCCTTAATCCATACGTTGACTATTTTATCACAATTTTAATTAGATTCCTTTTGTAGAATTTGCAATGCGCGAAACTAAAACACCTTTCTTAGTCTCTTACTCCTTTGTTAATAAGACATCCTAGGATTTCAACAAATCCCTTTAAGTTTGGAAACTAAAGTTTGTGCAACACTTCAACACCTAACTTAGTTTGTCATCCAAACATGTGAACGAATCCTTAATTCTTCTCAAGAATCTCAAGGATTTTCTTTAATGCTTTCACAAGCCATATTGTGGGAATTATCCCTTTAATTGACTTATTGTGCTCTCAGCATATGTCATAACATGGCACGTGCGTCTGTTGTCATACATGATCATTCTAATGGCGGAAACATTAGAATTTGATTTCATGTGATCAATAACTTAATAGGTTCATAGAATGATTATGACTCCATCATAGTAATTCTACTTCCATCAACATGAATAGCCTATTTGACTTTGTTGTTGTACAACAGATGTGAAATAACTTATCCTCATAAGACTCTCAACTCTATGCCAATATTCTCTTACATAGATTCAAAATCTAGAATACTTTGCATCCCTTTCCAAGTCTCCCAATCACTCTTGCCAGAAGAGAGCATTGGTACATTATACTCAATAAGTAATACGTTATCAACATATAAGACATGGAGAAACAATTTTAGCTCCCACTTAACTTCATGTATATCATGATTCTTCAATCATGTGAATGAAACAATTCACTATTATCACATGAACGAAAAGTATAATCCTTTAATGCTTGCTTAAGACCACTCTGGGATCACTTAAGAAAACTACGCATAACATGTTAGGATACTTAAATTTTCATCTAAGATTTTGTGTTTCAAACACTTCCTTCTCTAAATTCCCATTTTAGAAAAGCGAATTCTATTTGCCATTCTTCATTAAAATGAGATGCGGCAATTCCTAAAACAATTTATCTTGATCAACATCTTCATGTAAATCTTATGCATTTGTGTACTCTAAAGCTCTATTTACCTTTAAAGAGACCCTCACTTTAAAGTAAATCTACTTATTAGCAACAATTTTCGGATTGTTATGCTTCGGCTCGTATGTAACAAGGTCATGATACTATCACTTTCACAATGTAATATTTTAACAATAAGACATGTGCGATAAACTCCCACTGAACTATGCTCTCATTCTATCTTCATAGACAATAGTTTAATACCAACTCCCACTCTATAATTCTATTACTTTCACAAAGTAACATTTCAACTATAAGAGATGTTTGTGACTATTCAATCTACTCCCACTCTATCTCTCAGAAATACATCTATCTTCATGAGAGATAGCTTTGTGAGTCACAAACATATATATTTAACGGAGTATTAGGAGTTCTCCAAGACTATGTATTAGTCTTCAAAAGGCCATCCTAACATGGCAGCTTGATAATATGCGAGTCTTATCCATGTCATCTGTTTAATAGACTCTCTATTCTGGGTATCTCATGGTTGACCATTCGTTTAGAATAATGTGTCCATATGGTATCGTGAATTCCCTACTTGATGAGTTCAAAAACTCATTACAACTTTAATTGATCTTACATAAGTAAGTTGTTACTTTTAGTAATGATGACATAAGGAGAATCAAATTTATAGCTTATGGACATATAATGATCCCATCATCATAATCGTCTATTTGATCAATTTGAGTTGTTTATCTAATGTTTCTCTACACAAGTAATTTATGATGATGATTTTAGAACAAATAACATAATAAAACAAGTGATTTGGGTTGAAAACCAAATCACCAATAGCCAAAATACAACCCGTGTTTAAATGATACAAGCCAATTTCCAAGTCACAAGGAAATCAAAATAGTTCTAAAAACTTCAAATACATCATAAAATTAAAAACAAAGCAAATAAAAGCCAAGCTTCCATTGATCCATCACCACGATCGGCTACTCTAGCTTCCCATATGATCCTCTAGGCTTGCTTCTCTTTACCTTTGTCCTTGGTAGGAGGCCCTATTTACAATAAAAGGGTAATCATCACAACTTGTATCACATACTAATTGAGATTGAAACATAAATGATAAGGATAGTTATATACTTACTGGAATAACTTTTCCAGCTTTGATGTCGCCAAGGTATTTGGAACAGTTTCTCTTCCAATGCCCAACACCACAACAATAGTGGCACTTGTCCCCGGTGGGGGCACTGTACTTGGGCTTGGAGGTACTAGCTTCATAAGTCTTAGCTATGTTCCTGTTGGGAGTTCGCTTCTTTCCCTTTTTTCCGCTCTTCTTGAAGGTTCCCTTGCTCTTATGATTGACATTGAGCACATCTTTGGTGATGCTAACACTTAGCCCCATGTCCCTTTCGGCTTGCACAAGCATTTTGTGCAACTCATCAAGGGAAACTTTCTTATCTTGCATATTAAAATTCACCCGGAATTGAACATATGCTTTGATTTTGTTGAGGGAGTGAAGAATTCGATCAATTACGAGTTCATGAGGAATTTCCACCTTATGCATTTTCAAGGTCTCAACATGCTCCATAAACTTGAGCACATGAGGGCTCACCTTTTGGCCCTCCTTGATGTTAAGATCAAAGAATGCGGAAGCCGCCTCATATTGAATGACCCTAGGAGCTCCTGAAAACATATTCACAAGCTTCATGTAGATCTCATGAGCGGTGCTAATCTTTATAGCACTTCGTTAGAGTTCGGCCTCCATGGCAAAGATCAACACATTTTTGATCGCGGCCGACTCCTTTTGGTAAACCTCATAGGTTTGCCTAGCGGTGGGGGTGGACCTGGTATTAGGTTCGGTGGGAGATGCCTCGGTAAGGTAACGAAGCTTGTCGTCACCTTGTGCGGCCAAGCGAAGATGCGAACTTACATCGATCCATGAAGGATCGGAGCCATGACACATTGGTAAGCGTGGTGGAACTAGTGGATGCGGACGTGATTGGAGTTGCCATTGCGGTTGATAAAACAAATTTTACTACAAAATAGTAAATGAAGGAATTAATTATCATCTATCGTTTTAATAATACTCGTAAATTTAACTACTAGTATTGCATTTATATAGTAACCTCCACCCAACTATATAAATGATTCCGAGATCCAAATTCATATCAACTAGGGCACGGTGAGCCGATTCATCCCTTATTAATATAACTCGGTGGATTAATACTTTAATCGATTCTACTTTTAGAACTCTCGGTCGATAAAAATTACTCTAATTTTCATCTTTAGCCCGGAACACATGCGACTACGGTCAACAATACTTCCGTTGAGCTCAATCCAAATTTCGATGTAATAACTTTTTACTACCCCACTTCGCCAACGTAACAAGGTTTGTATTACGGTGAAGCCGGATTAACTCCCTTATGAAATTGGTACTTCATGGGTTCTACTATTTGGTAAGGCTAATTCTCAATTATTATATGTGAGAGGTCTTGTCAATTTATTATCTATCACGTTTAAAGTGAACTAAAGCGGTGAACTACGATAATTATAATTGACACGGTCGATGACTCGATATGACATGCATGTGTTGTTATGGCGATTTGGCAATGCATGCAACATATTAAAAGAAATGCAAAGCAATAAATAAAATTCCTAGTATGGCCTTCCTAAAATAGAAAATCAAATAATCTATTACATATTCGGAAACCAACTCCTTTGGTCCCTTGAATCTTCAATTGGCACGCCTCCCAAGACACCGTCTTCGTCGGATCACCTTTCCGAATGGCACCGTCTTTGAAGATGCTCCATAATTACATATAATAATAAAAATACAAAACTATTCCTATTATACATTTGTAAAATGGAAAATCTAATAAAAATAAAATAAAAGTGATACGAGATCACATTAAATTACAACCGAATCAATATTCCCTTTCATTACGGGTAATATTGATTAAACTAAGGCCATACTAAGATAAAATTACATAATTCAAAATTATATAAATAAAAGACATTCAACAATTGAAATATGCAGCATTATAATATGTATCTATCATGTCAAATGATGTGCCAAATCGCCCTATTTAACTTATGTCGTACATATAACCCGATTTTATGGAAATGCGTGATAATAACCTTTTAAAATCACTAATTAATACTTAAATCACATCTAAGCTCAAGTTAATTATCCTAACACTTTTTAGGACTCAAAAATTAGTCATCACTAAATTTTTGACAATAATTCAACTTGATTTAATTTTATGCTCATTTTTTACCTTAAAATCATATTATATATGAAATAAATCCAAATTAAATTGTAAAAATTTCAAAATTTGAATTTTAAATTTTTGAACATTCTGGAATAATTCCATGACACTCATAATGTCAACAATCATGGTTAAAAGTTTTGAATTAATTTTGAGAAAATATTGTTGCATTTTATCGGTTTTATCTCATAAAATACATAAAGTATCCGAAAATTAATCCAATAATTTTTACAACTTTAGATCTGATTAGTGGGATATTAATGCAACTTAAAATAATTTTCTCAAGCCATTCAATACGTTTTAGCTAATTTTTCTAAAATAGTCACTATTTATGCCATTTTTATCCTAAAAATCCATAAATCATGCTAAAAGATATCTTTTAATCTAGACATTTACATACTCTCTTTAAATTATGCATGTGACATCATATTAAAATATCATGGTTTAATTCGAGATTTAACTAATTTTAACCAATTTACCTCTTTTAATCCATTTTTATCTCATAAAAATCATAAATCATGCAAAATGAATCAAATTAACTCGACTTTTTACCCACAACTTGTAAAATATTCATGTGATGTCATATAAAATTTCCAAGGTCAGAAACTTAGTTTAACTATTTTTAGCATTTTAATTCCCATTTTAGTCATAAAAATGTAATAAAATGACCAAAAATCATTAAAATGAGCAATAAATTTCCATAAATCATAAAAATGACCTAAAAACATTTTAAACCAGAATATGTAATATGTAATGATATTTCGTGGCTTATACTTATAAATCTCAAATTTTTAGTTTTATATGTTAACCTTTTAACTCAGAAAAACAATAACCGATTATGCATGCAACATCCTTATGCTCTGATACCACTTATTAGGTTTATATACCTATTATTAGACTCCTCTAATAGTGAACTAATTAACTTGTTAATTATATGTTCTTTAGATCTAGTGCATGCATAACAAAATGAAAGATTTATAAGAAGAACAATGTTCCTTACATTGTTATGTGTTTCGAAATATAGGGCACAAGTAAGGTCACCTTCCTTCACTTGTTCTTGAGCTTAATATAATGGATGATCCTCCTAAGACTCCAAGTATAGAAGTCACTCCAATAAATTGCACCCAAGATTAATCCCAAAATTCCTACTAATATTAACTAGATATGTAGTAGAAATGTGCCCTTAATATTACTAATATTTCTAGTATTACTACCTCTAGTAATAGTTTGATGTGTATTAGTATTTGTGAGAGATTTTAGCAATTGCACGTGAGGAAGAACTTGAGAGAAAAACAAGCAAAAACTTCAACCAACAAAATGAGCAACCAAATGCCCATTTAAAAGGCACAAAACCGGTGGCCTTACAAAGGGTAGGAATCTTTTGCTTTTGTTTTTTTTTTACTCTTTTGTTAAGTATTGGTAGAGTATAGGGAGTATGTGTGTAACATGTAGCATGAAAAGGCTTGTGTGATATGTCACAATCACACAATAACCAACACAAACAAAAGACAAAAGAGCATCTCTTGTGCTCTTAATATGACCGAAATATTGGACCTATTTTGGTCCATTTTTGCCTTTTGTCATTTGTCCCACAAATTCTTATAAGTCATATGTTTAACTATCTTACATATTTAATTATTAATGTAATCATTTAACACTTAAATATTACAATTAATAATATATTATACACTCTACTTTTTGAGTAGTATACTACCATTATATCAACATATAATGGGTCCCATAATTACTAGTTGGTTAACATTACAACTTCTTGTAACTTTAAATAACTAATTACCTCTACCTCAAAACTTATATAATACCTCAACTAATTTAGTAATTCAACACTTAATTACTAAATTAAATCTTATTTAATCACATTACAATAAGACGTAAAATTGCACTCCCATAATTAAGGAATTAATTAATCTGTATCGCATACAATTAATTAAATATCTATTTGGGTCTCATCATATAGGTGTGACCTAAAGGGATCAACTGACCACCACCGTCACACGACAGTAATGTCAAACTCTAGTTAGCCAATCATTACCGATTAATGACGGTCAGTCGACTATATAAAGAATCATCCCTCTCGTATTCTTAGTATAAGATTTAATATTGATATTTAAATCATGTGATCGCACTATTGTTGAGGACACATTTTCCAACAGAGGCACCCGAAATTTTTAGAAAAATACTCCCTCATATTCTAAATAACCTTGCCTATTTCTTTTTTCGTCTATTCACAATTTCTTCCCTATTTCTTTTTTGGTAAAGTTTTATGCTTATTTTAATCACTTCACCCCATAACAATACCCCGCGATACTCATACTTTGTGCTTATTTTAATCAACTCATCCCACAATAATACCCCACAATACCTTCCCTCTCTCCAATTACCTCACCCCACAATAATACTTTATGCTTATTTCAATCAAACCCTTAAATTTTGTGCTAATGTTGAATATGGAAGGTTATCCGGAATAGGAGGGAGTATATATTTAGACTCTCTGTTAAACTCAATATATGGTTTTATTTTCGCCTTAAATTACAAATACTGCCTATATGACTTTTAAACTTTCAAAAATAAAAAATTAACCATATTTCATAATTTTTAAAATATTGCCCTATATGTATTTAAATCCTGGCTCCGCACTTGGTTACAATGTTGAAGGTAGGTAATCTATTTATATGAGCTAACTAGCTCTAGTTAATTAACTTTACTAACACCCTAAATATATATCTTATATACTTCTACCCCGACCCCAAACAAAGTAGGACTTGGAGGTTCTGAGACAAGGCCTAACTTGGCAACTAAAAAATAATGTTGTTCTTCACTAAGAGGCTTCGTCATTACATCTTTCAACTGTGCCTAACTTAGAACATATCTTGTACAAATCAAGTGATTTTCTATACGTTCCCTGACGTAATGGCAATAAAGTTTCAAGTGTTTGTGTAATACCACAGAATTTTGGTCACAGTACACTCAGTCGAGTAGGCTGTACTAGGCCGAGTGAGTCGTCGAGTGCTTTTAGACAAGCTACTATTTTCGATGCACTCAGCCGAGTTATGAGGCACTCGGCTGAGTTACGAGGCACTCGGTCGAGTAGGGTATACTCAGCCGAATATCCGGTCTGACGGATTAATTTGAGCGGTTTGATTAGGATGATATGGGAGTTATATATATTTTCTAAACACGTTTTTAATCATTTATAAAACCTAAAACATTTATAATCTACTCCCTAATCATCCTAATAATATCCTAGCATCTTGTGGGTGGAATCTTAACCATTTGGTGTCCGTAGTTTCGTGTTTTACCGCATTTATAAGTACTTGTTGTTTCTAATCAGTTTAATATATTTTGTTTAAGATTAAGGAAACCCTAATCTTAGAAATTAAAGGGGAAGGTTTAACTAGGGATTTATCTTGATGCTAGAATTATTGTGTATGAATGTTAGGTGGAGATTTCGTAGAGGAGCAGTTTTAGCTGCATGATTGTTGTTGTGATTGATTACCGATTCGCGAATAAGGTAGGGTTTCCCAACTCGGTCCCTGTATGGTTGATTTCAAGTAATGTGTTATTGTGTGATTCTTGTTGTGATATTACTGTGGAGATTGGTTGTTATTGGTATGGTGGTATTGATTGTGAAGCCACTGTCGGGAGATGGTCTTCACCCCCATGTTCGCCCTTTGTGACTCCCGTCACAAGAGGGATGTGCACATTAATGATGTGGGATCGCTCGTTCTGATGAGCAGGGCTTAGGTGGCAACTGGTAAGGCTGCGGTCTCCCACTGGCGGTGTTGTTAACTTGTTGCGATGGGTTACCTCACAGATCTGGGCTACGGCTCAGATAAGGATATTGGAGATTGTATTGTTACAGGATTGAGATTGGATGAATGATTGTTGTTGTAGCTATAATATGCTTTATTGTGCAGTTGACTGACCCCTTTTCTGTTATTGTAAAACCTGCAGTGAACCGTTGGGGGATGGTGAACATGTAACTCCCGCTTTTTAGTAAAATCGTTTTAAAATGTTTTATCGCTTTAGTTAAATAATTTTATTTTTGAAATCTAATTTTTCATAAAAATATATAGTTTTTGTTATATAATAATATTAATAATAATTTCTGACTCAATTTATAGTAGACTTGAGGCGTGTTTTCTAACAAAAATCGACTCAATTTAGGTGTTTTGGGCCTAAATTGACTAATGGACCTCCCTCTTATCGCTATATTTCCATCAATCATTTGAGATGCACCCTAACCTCTCATTTTTACTCAAAATTTCAGCAAACTCATACATGGCACCACCTCCATTTAAACAACTTTCTTCCCTTCACTAAAACCTTCATAACTTGCTCATTTCTTAACCAAATCGACTCATTTTTGCGTCAAATTCTTTCTTATTCCGTCCTCCACATTTCTATGTAAGACAAACTCCATATTTACATGAGCTACCTGCTGGACGTCCCATTTTCTACTCGAAAATGGCTACTAATTGTTGTTTTTCGGTGTCTAGGTACAAGCTTGGACAACCCGGAAGAAGATAGGTTTGTTGTGGAGGACTCTCTTGAATATTGATGAATTAAGAAGGTAACGGTGATAGTTTACTCGACATTAATCTAGATTTATGTGTGTTTATATCGTAGCTTACTCTTTTATTGATTAAAGTTTACATTTTTACATGTTTTGAGTCATTGTTGATTGAGACGGTTTTTATACAAGATTTACATAGTTAGTTTGAGTAAAGTTTGTGTCTTTAGATTCCTTATGAAATGGGTGAATGAATGTGATAATTTAAATGGATGAATATCATCTTTTACATGTTTAAATTTCCGTCTTAAGACGGTTTCACAAATAGTTTGAAAACCGTGTATATGGGGTTGTATAGCCGTGTTGTCGATTTGAGTGAAATTGTTAACTTTCGTCTTGTATACGTATACATGAATGAATTGGGTCATTTGTTTGGGTGAATTCCGGCTTATATTATGCTTAAATTTTCGTCTTAAGACGGTACAAAAATATGTCAAAAACCGTATATCCTTGCTGTGACCAGCCGTGTTTGAGCTCGAGTTTCGCGTTGATTTTATTATCGATTTGAGCCAATTTGTTAACTCATAGCTTGTATATATATACATGAATGAATTGGGTCATTTGTTTGGGTGAATTCCAGCATGTATCATGCTTAAAGTTTCTTCTTAACACGGGACAAAAATCTGTTGAAACCGTTTATCGGGGCTGTATAGCCGTGTGTTTGGCTATTGTTTTGAGTGGTTTTTCTTGTCGATTTGAGTGGAATTGTTAACTTTCGACTTGAGTACATATCCATGAATGATTTGAGTTGCTTGTATGGGAAAAATACCGTCTTAATCATGCTTTAAAATCCGTCTTAAAGTCGCCTTACCATAGCTTGTAACCGGGCTGTTTTGGACAGTTTTAGGGCTGCTTTTAACCTCTGTTTTTGGCACAATTTGCAGGTCCAGAACTCGGGTTTTGGCACGAGTTTCTAGAGTGGTTAATGGGTTGTGTATGTCATGGTTGTTGGTGGTCAAATGTTTTGTGTTTGGCCCATTTTTGGGCGGTTATTTGAGCAATGCTTGGCACGTTTTGGACGGATAAAAGGAGTATGTTTGTTGGTCTTTGGAATGTCGTGTTGGTCGTGTTTGGATATTGGAATGCATTAATTTTATTGTTGTTAAATCCCGTATCGTGTTTTATATAACGTAATTCATTAATTTTGTCCGTGATTAATTTAATTAAATCCCGTCTCGTGATTTATATAACGTAATTCTTTAATTATCGCTCATTTAAATTTTTCTCACATGAATCGTAAATGTGGAATCTATCTTTTAATTATGCCATAATTATATGAAAGGTCATATTTTAATTAATATGTGAGCTTTAATTCATTCTTTTTCACATACTTATCGTATTTCAAATACGAGTGATTTATTCTACATGATTATTTGAAATGAGTCGTATACATGTGAAAATGCCATAATGCTATGCCTTCTAGCGTAACTTATCTTTACGCCTAGTTGTGCCGTTGTGCCTAGTATTCGTTTATCTCATTCCATTTCCGCCTCTTTCGTGCCGTTCTGCCGAATTCGGGGTACTCGACTTCCATTCCGTCGATCGAGTCTTGGATGCAAAATGTTTATCGCATGTCGAATCGGGTAAAGTTACATCCCGAGAGTCTGGCCAGGTTTAGACTAGGACAGTATCATATTATCGTCGTCCTATCGGGAGGAATTGGGTCTAAGAGTAGTAAAGATCTTGCATAATTTGGATAGTTGCATTCATTTTTCATTGGAATTCGTACTCGTGATTATTTAACCGTATCCATGATCCTCGCCTACTTTACTTGTTGAATATGGCTTTTACATGCTTGTTTATTACTCCACCTTATTTTCTCTTATCTTATTAACATGAATGATCCCGTGTTTTTCTTATAACCCAAGTTGCATGCGTATTGCTTAATATGCTTGCCTGTTTGAGTTCTTTGTTACGTTTAATTTGATATAATGTGGCTGGGAGAACCTTGAGTTACTCCCCACTGACTGTGGCATTCATGTTTTATGAATGACAGGTATTAGTTGGTGCTTATATGGGGTGAAGACATGTGTGAGCTAGCGAGTACCTTGACCATTGGACTTTATTTATCATTTTGCTAAACTCACCTATTTTTGTCTTATCATTCGTGGGATATATTTTCCCCATTTTTGACCATCATGTTTGTATGAATCTTTATTTTATTTCCGCATTGATGTGTCCATTTTATATAAGATTTTACCCCCTATTTTAGATCTATTTTACATGCCATTTGCACTAATGTTAATGATATGTGAGCTAATTCCGTGTTCTAGTTGTGTTTGCTTGTTTTCATTGTGTTTTGTAGGAAATTAAGCTTTTAGTAGCTTTCACTACAAGGAAAACGCGGGAAGCTAACGGAAATCCTGACGAAAAATAACACCCGTCAGAGCTGTCAGGAAACTGGTGGTCACCTGACGGAAATTCCGTCAGGAATGCTTTACTGACGGAAATTCCGTCAGGACAATCAGAGGTAGGAGGCGCCAAAAATAATGGACTTGGCGCCATTATAATAGAGACTATCTAACGGAATTGCGATCAGTAAGGACTACCACTGACAGATTATCTGTCAGTAATATCGATATTACTAACGTAATTTCCGTCAGGACTGTCATGTGTCTGATGCCAATCAATTGCCAACTCGCAGTCACTTATTAACCATACTGACGGAAATTTCGTCAGTAATATCAATATTACTGACAGAATTTCCGTCAGGACTGTCCTGTGTCTGATGCCAATTAATTACCAACTGAGAGTGACTTATTAACCATCCTGACGGAAATTCTGTCAGTATTTGCATATTCCTGACGGCATTTCCGTCAAGTTCCCGCTTTTTTTTTTTAGAATCCTCACGGAAATTCCGTCAGGACTTTCTTAACTCAAAATCACACTCGTCTCCTACCCCGTCTCAATTACATTTTCCCACAAATCACATTAACCCTAAAAAATCCGACACTCTACACCACCGGCCACCACACTCCCCCACTTTTGCTACCACTGACACGCCGCCGCTGCCGCCAACATCTTCAGGTTTGTTTATTGTTTCCTTCCTCTCTTTTTCTCTCTTCTTTTTTCTTTTCCTTTGCTTTTATTTAAATTTTTCTCCTTTCCTCTTTGTTTAGGCCACCACCGCCGCTGCCGCCGTCTGCCACTGCCGCCTCTCCCTCCTTGCTTCACCTCCTTCTTTCTCCTTCTTCCTTTTTTTATTTAATTCTAATTAGGTAAACCTCCTCTTACTAGTTATCTTTTTAAATTACTAATTTTTGTTTAAGTTATGCTAATGACCCTAGGATAGTATCAATTTATAATATGTTTTTGGTACATATAGGGAATTTGAGACACATATCAAACTCACATATCCTAATGTAACATCTTCTGATGATGTTTGGACCAAACATATTGACAAAAGTTTTTCAAAATGGCTCCAAAATGAAGTAAGTGATACATTTTTGGTGATAATGAACAACATATTTGAATTTCTTACTAAACATTGAGAAGAATACAATAACTTCTTATTAATTAACGTATTCTTTTATTGCTAGGTTTATAGACTGAAGGATCCTTTAATTATAGCTCTAGCGTTATGCCCTAGTAACATGGTGAACACCTAGAGACGATATTCCACCAATAGCTATAAATTTCGAGCTTCTAAAGAGAGAGTTGATGTTCTGAAACCCACCTTAAGCAATGGGGTTTATGTGAATTCAACTGAGGGGTTGGACAACTATGGAATCCTAAATGAAGTAATCGAGCTTTCTTATTATGCCGAACAAAGGGTTTACAAGGTCATATTGTTTAAATGTGATTGGTTTGACAATTCCCCTCAAGGACTTAGTATCCATAAAGTATACGGACTTGTAGATGTAAATGAAAAAAAAAAAAAAACTTCGTGGACATAACCCATTCTTAGCAGCTGTTCAAGTAGATAAAGTGATGTGAACATTATTTGCACACATTTAGTCCCATAATTGAGCCTATTTTGCATACTATTATAACATTTTATGGCCATTTTATCCGTCAAAACCTTCCTGTTTGCTTTTCTATCGCATTTCATATGTTTTGTAGAAAAGGAGATAATAAGGCGGAAATTCCCGTCTTTCGTGCATATTTGGAAGCTTTTTGATGATATTGTATGGACTAGTATGAAGAGGAGACAAGAATGATGACCAAGGATGTAGGAATAAAGTGTATATAGAAGGATCAAAGAGTTAAGAGTAAGGATGACGAGAGGGAAGCCATTACATGAAGAAATTGCTCGGAACCCAAACCAAGAGTTGCTCCTTTGGCTCTAAAAGTATGCTAGATGGAACGGCGTCGAAAAAACAAGTGATATAGGCTTTTGAATCACTCCAATAGGAGTCCGGATGAGAAAATGACGTCCGTTTTACAATCTGAGCTCAAACAAAGAAGCTGTCCGCCAATCCGCTCGTCCCGAGACTCAAGACGCTCGTCCCATGAGACAATCCGCTCGTCATGCTCCAAATCCGCTCGTCTTCCCCTACTACAATCCGAGCGTCTTGCTCCAAATCCGCTCGTCTTCCCCTGCTACAACCCGATCGTCCCGAGACCAATCCGCTCCAAATTGCTCGGATCATCAACCCATTATAATTGTGACAACCCCAAGCACAACCATAATTAGATTGAATAATTAGAGTAACCACCGTCCCATGGATCGACCTCGACTTACCACTAACTAGTTGTATGTTGAGTATTATAAATGTGTTTGATTGGATGTGACCCGACGACATCACCCACATCATAAAGTTTGTTATGCTCCTTATCCAACCACTAAGAAAGACAATCAATGGTCCGCGGTTTTTAAAATCAAGGCTAGATCACATGTTGATGCTCCTATTGATGAAATTGTCTTTCAAGAAGATGTGGTTGTCAATGATCACCCGATTTCACCCAATTTTGTGGAAGAGACAGATATTGAAGATGAATATGAAATGGTTGTGGAAAGTGGTCAAGAGGAATATGATGGGGACGTCGGAGAAGAAGAGGATGAAGATGGACTTCAAGAATTTGCTAGAGCTGAAAATGAGGAAGAAGTCGGGGTGCTTTTTTCAGAAGATGAACCTCTTTTGATTTGCAGTGATAGTGATAGTGATAGTGATAATGAGGGAGACTAGTTGTATAATCCATTTGTAAAAAAGTATGAACTTTAAACATTCAATAAAATTTGAACCACTTTTAAGAAGTTTGTTTGATTTCATTGTTTTATAGAGCTAGATATTTGAATTTATCTCCTTCATGGAGGTTTTCTCGAATCAAGTAGCCTAGATATAATATACAATCGAGTTCTGATCTAATCTTTCAAATTTGCAACTTGAAACTATTATCACCATTGATAAAATTATGAAAACATCCAAAATAATGAAAACAATGTTTAACCTTTTTTGAGGTGTTAGTACTTGACTTTATTTATTATCTTATAAGAGTTATATAATTTAATTTATGTTTACTTACTTATTTTGTTCAAATAAGAAATGTTTGCACTAATAGTATCTCATTGGACTAATTATTTGTTTTTTTTTTTTTTAAATAGTGATCATGTCCAGGTTTATCCGACGTCTAGTAGGGGGTAGTAGTGGTGGTGGATCTGGTCGTGAGAACGAGAACGCGGAGACTCAGAATAACGTACCAGTTACTACTCCGACATCGGCGAAGGAGGGTGGGCACGTGACTCTCATCGCGCCGTGCTCAGCCGGATTATTTTTGGTAAAAAAAAATTTCAATCATATTTTTTTATTATCTTCATAAAAGATATATCATTTAAATACTTATATTTGTATTTCTAATATTTATGTGTTTTTCAGGTGGGATGACAAGGTTATCAGGCAATACGTGACTTGGTCGTTTACCCGTAGCCTCGGAGATGAGTTTTTTACAAGATAGAGTGACGTGAGCCATGCACAGCGTTTGAAGATGTGGCAGTACTTTAGGGTATTTTTAAAGTTCCATATTATTTTATTCAATAATAATTTATTGTTGTAGTTAAATGACGGATCAACTTTTCTATTACTAATAATTTGTTTCTGAAATAGACGCATGTAAACTCCATCGATCCTAGCTATGACCCAATTCCCGAGTGGCGGACGAGGGTAACGAGACGGATTACCTCTATTCTTAATGGACTCAAGTATAACAAGAAGCCAGATTGGGTGCCTGATACTTGGTGGGAGAACCTTAAGATTAAGGAAAGAGAAAATCTCGACTTTGCCAAATATTCAAAAATAAATCAAACAAATAGAAGGTTGGGTAGTAAACACCACTACAAAACTCGTTATCTACATCGGACTTTTTGGGCAATGGACATCAGATTCACAACCGATGTTAAGTTGAGTGATGTCCATTATAAGAGCAATAGACATCGGACTTAAGTCTGATGTCTACTGTTCAATAGACATCAGACTTTTAGAAAATTTGATGTCTATATGGTCATATAGACATCAGATTTATAGAAAGTCTGATGTCGATTACTTATCAGAGACATCAGATATCTTACAAATATGATATCCATTTTTAAAGATAGACATCGAGTTTTTACAAAAATCTGATGTCCATAATTATTATTTTTAATAAAAAAATATTTACTACGATATTGTTGCCCAAAACATTACTCATACACATGATCTCAATACAAGATAATTCGATAATTAACTCCAAACATCTTTATACAATTAACCGATTATCCAAAGTCAATTACAAAAAAATCTATACAAAATGCGTAACCTAAGAGCACCCATGTTTTAAGACAAATATCCCACCTCCGAATGTCCTATTTATCAGCATCTCAGCTTCTACCTTTACCTCTTTCACTTCATTTTGCCATATTCGAACTCCGTTCAATGGCACTTATTGACCTGAAAGTTGACACCCACCATAAACTTCGAAATAAGAAAACGACTGCAATATTTTGAAGCATCATTCCAGATAGCATTCTTAAATTACTACTGGAAATAAAAGGATGCAACCATCCTATTCAAGAGAGAAAAGTATACCTATAACAATACTAACAATTATGGCAGCAAACACAATCATTCGCTCATTACACCACCCTTGTATTATGCCCTGTGATAGATAGAAGTAAAATTTTGTGTTAAATAACATGGATAACAATGTAACGTACCATTACTCAAGGTACGACGACAAAAAAAAAAGATTTAGGAAAGTAAAAAATATGATCCATGAAAAATAAAAAAATTGATTTTTCTCCAGTAGTATTCTATAAGTTATCAATTTCCAAACTGATAATACAAGAGTTTAAAGCTTTATTTTGATGCCTGATCATATATGAAGAGATGTCACTCCAGTTTGAGGTAACAATAATAGAAGCGGTTCAAAGACTAATTGAAGCTAAAATATGACATCGACCAAAAGACAATTATTTTACATAAGCAAACTTGTATCTCTATAAAGCTGAAAATGAATCTTACTAGGCAATAACTTCATCGGTTAGGTTCTTTTATACTCGCATGTGATGCTTTCCTCCTGCAATTACAGAGGCCACAAGAGTTAAGTATCATAGTCCTTGCATTGTCTAGACTTAAGCTAACAAACATAAAATAATATTACCAATAGTTACAAAAGATTATAGTCCATAGCTAAGATATAATGAATAAAACATATTATCTAATTAAGTTGGATTATGAATGAACTCCCTGAGTGAACTCAAGTAGCTGATTATAGATTTTCACAAAGAGAAGGGGAGACATATCGACTGAGATAAAATTTTAACTTTACTTATGAAATGCTAAGGACCTAATAAGTCCAACCTATAATATTCACCTAAACCCCAAATTTACAAGAAATATTTATACAAACAAAGGAAAAAACGAGAAGAATTAATTACCTAGGCTATAGGCAGCACCAGCAAAAAGCAAGCAGGCAGCGACAACAGCTAACAACAACAGGCAGCAGCAGCTATCAGCATCAGGCAATAAAAACTAGCAACGACTATCGACATAACACCAGCCGGAAGCGCACAACAACAACAACAACAACAACAACAACAACAACAACAACAACAACTAACAATCAGCAAGCACAACACAACACAACACAACACAACACAACACACACCAGCACAAAACATTTAGGAACCTGCATCAACGACAAAAAATCTGAAAGATGCAAGATCTTAATCTAAAATCTTACTCAAAACAAACCACTAAATAGCTACAATAGCAAATAGAATTTCAATTTTTTTTTGGAAAAATACTGAAATGTAAGATATATTATAAATCAATAATCAAAAGCTGTACAAATTAGCCAAATAAAATGAGGAACTTACATAATCAAAGTAGAAGCGACATTAAGCTGATGCTTTCGCCTATGTGACCTCCTGGATAACCCATACCGTTTAGCAGCCAGGACTCAAAAACTCCTGAAATAAAACTGTTAAACTAGAAATAGAATCAAGATCAGGAACAGGAGGCTGATAATCATTCAGCAGTCATATACAAAACGACTTTTCAGCACTTAAGCCAACCAGCCAGTAATTTTCATCTGCCTTCTTAACTTTGCTAGCACTGCAAAATCAAAATTCATCACCATCATATCTCATTGTACAGAAAGATAGAATAAGCATTCATCACTAATGTGTGGTCTAAAAGGCAGTGCAAAGTATCCAACTCATATCCCAGTGTCAAGCCTTTATACTAGTATCATAGTACCCATCATATATTTGTATGAGAAGACAACCAGATACCAAAAATAAAAATATTAATTGCCAAACATCTAAGACCACAATAAATTCTCAAATAAAAGAGATAGTAACGATGGATTCTTTATCAGTTCAAATGCCAAATAGCAAAAAGAGTCCATACTTCCACAAAGCTGAAAAGCAAATTAGAAAAGCAAACGAAATTGATCATTACAAAAAAAAACAAATTAGTAATTAAGCAAACAATATAACCTAAATAGGCAAATGGCGTAATGCAGTGAAGTGTAAACTGAATTTATAACAACCCGACCCACCACGGTCGTAACACAACTCCAATAAGATGGGAGATGTACTTTTGGGCCCATTACTTGTCCTCACTTAAGTCCAAAAGCACAAGGCCTTGTTACTAAGTGGTGGATGGAAGCCCTTATAAGCATATCACAAGCTCCATATTTTCCCGATGTGGGACAAATTACTTTCAATCATCTTTTGGGGTGTTACAAATTCCTCCACTTAAATAACACAACGTCCTCGTTGTGCCCGGAGGCTGACCGCAGCCAAGCCCAGAATCCTCCCCCACTAGATGTGTGACCCGGGTACTCCCGACCACAGGCTCACCACATGGTCGCAAGGTTGCTCTGATACCATTTATAACAACCTGACCCACCACGGTCGTAAAACAACCCCAATAAGATGGGATATGTACTTTTGGGCCTATAACTTGTCCTCACTTAAGCCCAAAAGCACAAGGCCTTGTTACTAAGTGGTGGGTGAAAGCCCTTATAAGTATATCACAAGCTCCATATATTCCCGATGTGGGACTAAAAGATCATAGATCCATATTAGACTCTCTAATAAAAATTAAATTATCTCATAATTTATCATTTAGGTGATCTATGTAACATGCATGCAAATATAAAAGCATAATAAAAGGAAAGTTTAAGGAAAAACAATTTCCTTACATTGATTTTATGGTAAAAAGGACACAAACTAGTTCACCTTACTAGTTTGTTCTTGAGCTCATAATAAATGGATGATCCTCCTCACAAATCTTCAAAGAGAAGATCTCATTCAAGATGCACCCAAGAACTTAACCCAAAACTAACAAGTATTTTACTATAAACTTGTTAAAATTATACCCTTGATATTATTTGTAATATTACTAACATTTCTTAGTAATAAAAATTGATTACTAACTTCTTAGTAAAGATGAATAATAATTTTAGAGAGATGATAGATTTTTGTTCACATGCAAAACATACAAAATGATGTAGTGTAGAAATGAACATAAGATGGAGTATATAGGAGGGGAAAGTGGCGGGTGGTAGGAGGTAGTGTGTAGGAGTGAATTTCTTATTTTTTATCAATCTTATATCACATGCAAAATCATTATAAGATAACTTATGGAAGAATATAAAGTAAGGTGAAATGATTATGTTCCTAATCATCCACAACTCTATTTTACACGGTCCACTTGCCCGTTTACGGGTCCATGTTGGTTCTTATATTTGTCGCACAAATACGTGTAATTTTATTTTAAACATCGTTTCTTGTTTAAATACTTCCATAATAAATTCGTCCAAATCACTCCGTAAATATACGTGTACCACTACACATTTGGTCGTGATCCCTTATGAGGGGTTTAGTTTTCAGTACTTGTCGTTAGGAGCACCTAGACCAAAACACAATTTATAACTTCACAAACAACTCTACAATTAGTAAAGAGGCAAGTAAAGGTCGGATCCCAAAGGACGGGAATTGAGATGAGATTTTCTATTGCAACTAGTGGTGTCTAAGGGTGTCACAATTTGGGGTTTGAAGTAGAAGATCACTAAACTAAATAGCAATGAAAGTAAACAAGCAAGATGAATTAAAAGAGATGTAAACAATTGATAAAAAGCACTAGGGTATCATGGGGTCATAGGGGATTCATGGGAATTGATCGTACAAACATATTCTCAAATTATAAGCAAGCAATTATTGTTGTGATGGATCGAGTTGGTTTATGTCTTAAAATCCTAGGAAAGTTTGGGTCCCGGAGCCGAATCGATTAGATTGTACAACACCTACAAGTCGACTTAATCTCCCCTACTCAACAATATGCATGGTCTAATGAGATTCGGGTTCGTTTATGTCTTACAAGTCTCATTGAAAAGATAGGTGATGGGTAAAAAATGCAAGGATTCATAGGCTCACATTTCATCAAACATAACATGTGCATAAGTTGAGATCACAACAAGCAAGCAAGTAAATTATGAAAACATATTAAATTAAGCATGAATCATTCCCCATGTTGGTTTCCCCTAATTTCCCATTAACCCTAGCTAAAGAAACTACTCACTCATTATCATGTTGAACATGCTAGCAAGGTTGTCAATCATACTAACAAAGTGAAACATGACGAATAAATGAAAGTGATTAACAATAATTAAAAAGGGATTAAGAGAATTATACCTACTAATGATTCCAATAATAAAGCAAAGAATAAAAGAAGTACTTGATGCTTGATTGGAAGGTTGTCAATCTCCCAATAATAACCCAAATAATCTTCAATTACCCAAAATAAAGGATGAACAAGAGAGAGATTAAGGAAATAAAACTTGTATTAAAACTTGATTACAAGATTAAAGAGAGATTTGATTGATATTAACTACACTAAAGATTGCTAAGAAGAACATGCTTTTCTAATTAGACTAATGGGGTATTTATAGTGGGGATTAGGTACATAAATTACGGTTTACTAAGGGCTTAAATGACGATTAAGTCCTTGAGGAATCGCCGGTCTCTAGGGAGACTTCGGTCTCTTTTTCGCCGGTCTTAGAAAAAGATGCGCATCCTTCCTTGAAGCTTGTAGAAGACGAAATAACTGTCTGGGAATCCGGGCGTCTTAGGCACGGGACGGGCGGATTTGGGCGTTCCTGGACGGGTGTCCAGAGGGTGAAGACGGGCGGATTTGGGAGGTTTTGGACGGGCGTCTTGTGGAGGAAGACGCTCGGATTGTGGGCCTTGGACGGGCGTCTTCAGGGCAATCCGCACGGATTGTCAAAAAGTTTCATTCCTTCTTCTTTTCTTCATTTTTTTTCATAGAATCCTTGAGGATTTCCTCGGGGATGCAAGGATCTTTTCTCATCATTGCCCATCTACTATAGTATGTACAAAGGCCTTCTAATCTTGTCTCTTCTTGATGCTTGGTCATTGAATTCAATCAATTTAGCCTCATTTTGCCATGAAAATGCAAGGTTTGCACTCCTTTCCTACCAAGGACACAAAACCTCAAAGAATATGCAAAACACAGAACTAAAGACAATAAATGACCCAAATATGCACTAAAAAGCATGGGAACAAGGCTAATTCGGGGACTAAATATGCTCTAATTATGGTCACATCAAATATCCCCAAACCGAACCTTTGCTCGTTCCGAGTAAAGAGGTGACAAAGACTAGGACCATTATTTAAACTAACCTAATAACATAGACGATATGAGACAATTAGCGGGTCTCACTCCGCCCCTTCAACTCACAACAAGACAACCATGAGGTAGGATGCCTTCTTGCAAGGCAAGGTGGGGCTTGCCAAAATGGCGACACATCCAAACATTAAAGCACATAAAATCAAGTAATGAATGCATCTACAAAAGTATAGCCACTTTCCTCATGCGGAAATTATCTACAAGGGAAGCAATTCAAGGGTAAACACTCCTTCATAGATGCAATTTCTTCAAACTACTAAGCCTAGAAGGATACCAATAAATCACCTCCAAGTTGTGTCAAGCTAGGGTACCTTTTTTCTCAATCGTTAAATGCTTTTGTCAAGAATAAACTCCCTATGGTGTTAGAAACACTGGAGGATCGCGGAATTCCCCCTCTTGCCTAGACAAGAAGAAGGGTCGTCCCCTCTCTACCATGCACAAAAATGGATACGATGGATAAAGGGATCGATAGAATTTGAGTTTCATTTGGAAGTTTGCTTTGTTTTTCCCCCCAATTTCTTGTGCCATATAACATTTGAGAACACTTTCTTGCCATTTCTTTTGATTTTTTGGCTTTTCAACACTTGACAACTTTTCAACTTTTTGCATTTTCTTTTTGAACATTTTCAAAGTCACCCCATATGTAGTGAGGGTGCCTTATATTTGAAGCTTTAGAAGTCTATTTTTGCTCCTCTTTTCTTTTGATGCATTTTTGCGAACTTTCTTTCACTTTTCATTTCATTTCTTGAACTCAAATTTGAACAATTTTTGTGCCCATCCCTTTTTGATGACAAAATGTGGTAGAACATGGATGATGGATGCATGGTTTCAAGGGTCACCTTGCAATAAACGGTAGCCAAGGAGTTATCACACCACAAGGTACTCTTGACTAGGCCTTAATCCATGGGTCAAAGGATACTAGCATGACACATCCTAGGGTGTTTTACAAGTATTCTAACAAGCAAAGTCTTAAGAAGAAAAAGCATCTACTAGGGCCTATATACACTTGTCAAGTTTCTCAAGTAGACGGTTTCACAAAAATTTTCTAACATGCAAACTACATGCCATGATGCAACTAGCATATAAACATCCTAATGCATATGATTCTACCAACTAATATGCCATATAATCTAAATGCAAGTCCTAAGTTCACATTGTTATACCGCATCAATCAAAATAAAGCCACATAGTCATTAACATAAAGAGGAAAAAGGAGATTGGAAAGATCATACCATGCGGTCTTCATTGTCCTCATGTCTCGGATGTGGCGTAGTCAATCAATGTGGTAATATTGCATCTACTTCTGCTGATATCGCTGAGTCTATTGATGTTTAGCATGGTAGATTAGGTCATGTGAATGTTGACTATATTAAAAAACTTAGAACTATGAGCTTAATTCCAAGTTTATCGAGTCAAGGATTCTCTAAATGTGCTAGCTGTGTTGAGGCTAAATTCACAAAGAAACCTAGTAAACCTGTTACAACTAGGAATACGAGTCTTCTTAAGCTTATTCACACCGACCTAGCCGACTTCAAAAATGTTGCAAGTAGAGGTGGTAAAAATTATTATGTTCCTTATATAGACGACTGTTCAAGGTACACCCGTGTTTATTTGCTTAAGACTAAAGATGAAGCAGAACAATCGTTTATAAACTTTAAAAATGATGTCGAAAATCAACTCGACAGAAAAATCAAAAGGGTAAGGTCTGATAGAGGTGGCGAGTATAAGTCTAGTTATCTAGCCGACTTTTGTGCTTTTAACGGTTTAATACATGAGACTAGTCCACCTTACTTACCTCAGTCTAACGGTGTAGCTGAACGAAAAAATAGAACCTTAAAAGATATGATGAATGCTATGCTTTTAAGTTCTGGCCTATCTGACGATATGTGGGGGGAAGCAATTCTTTCTGCTTGTCACTTTCTTAATTGTGTACCTCATAAGAAAATTGACAAGACACCCTACGAGATTTGGAAGGGCTATCCTCCTAACCTGAGTTACCTTAGGGTATGGGGGTGTTTGGCTAAAGTGGGTTTACCTCACTTTAGGAGACCTACCGTTGGACCAAAGACCTATGATTGTGTTTTTATAGGTTATGCTCAAAATAGCTCTGCTTATAGATTCATGTCTTTGAGTGATCATTCTATATCTGAGGCTAGGGATGCTATGTTTTTTTAGCATGTTTTTCCATTACAGAAGAATGTTGATTCACCTCCTAGTTTACCTGTTACATCTAATGATATCTCTTCACATGCTAGTAGTAGCTCTTCTATTGATTATATTGCTGAACCTAGAAGGACTAAGAGACCTAGATGTCCAAAGAACTTTGGAGCTGATTTTGTTTCAACTTTGCTGTCTGAACATGGATACACTGTTTGTGCTAGTGATGAATTTGTTTCAGCGTTTTTAATAGAAGATGACCCAAAAACGTATAGTGAGGCAATGAAATCCATTGATGCTAACTTTTGGAAAGATGCTATTAAAAGTGAACTTGATTCTATTGTGTCTAATCAGACTTGGGAGTTGACTGATTTACCTAAAGGTAGTAAACCCATTACGAGTGAATGGATCCTAAAAAAGAAACTGAGACATGACGGTATAATAGAAAGGTTGAAATCTAGACTTGTGGTTAGAGAGTTTACACAAAAGAAAGATATTGATTTTTTGCCACTTATTCACCTGTGACCAAAATTTCGACTATTAGAACGCTTGTCGCCTTAGCTGCTATTCATAACCTTTTTATACATCAGATGGATGTCAAAAGTGCCTTTTTGAATGGTGAGCTAAGGGAAGAGATTTATATGTCGCAACCTGAAGTGTTTGTGGTAAAGGGTCAAGAGAATAAGGTTTGTAAACTGAATAAATCACTATATGGTCTAAAACAAGCACCGAAACAGTGGTATGAGAAATTTAACAACACTTTGGTAAGTAATGGCTATATGGTTAACAATTCTGATTCATGTGTTTATTCAAAGGTAATAGAATCTGATTGTGTGCTTATATGCACTACTACAGATATATGGTATAACAACGGTTAAAGATCGTTGTTATATAAAAAAGCGGACGTTGTTAAAGCATCCGTTGTTAAAGGTTTTAACAACGGTTGGTTTTTTTTAAGAAACCCGTTGTGAAAACTTTTAACAACGGTTAAAAAACGTTGTCGTTACGAGTTATTCGTTGTGGAAAGTGTGACTAATTTTTGGTGGAAAAGTTATAACAACGGTTACAATAGAAAAAATTGTTGTTATAACTAAAGACAACGAGTTTTTTTTAAATAACCGTTGTGGAAAGTGTGACTAATTTTTGGTGGAAAAGTTATAACAACGGTTACAATAGAAAAAACCGTTGTTATAACTAAAGACAACGGGGTTTTTTTAAATAACCGTTGTTATTGTTTTTAAAAAAAATAAAAAAAATAAAAATACAAAGCATTACTGCCAAAATCCCTCCTGCATCAATTAATTATATATTACTAGATGCATTATTACTGTCAAAATCCCTGCATGAAAGGACACAATATATGGAATGCGAAGGGTTATAAGATTTGAAGCAGGGATATGGCACAACTTTCTAAACAAAAATATACTTCGTATTAATTTAATAAGCATCAAACCCTAAACATATTAATTAAAAAACAACTCAAACGACACATATACTAATTATAAATTCATTCCACTATCTCAATAACCAATCCATTATATCACTATCTCCACCCTAAACTCCGAACCCTAAATCTTTAAAACCTAATAAACTCCAAACTTCCTTCAATAATGAATGATACTGTAGATACCCAGTATCTACTGAGACTCCAACAAACACCCGATGATTATCGGACTACAACATGTTTTGGGATCGCAGCGTTTGATTGACAGTTTGTGTACAACTTTACGTCGGAAAACTTAAAACGATTTCGAAAACAAAACATTTTAAAACATTTCAAAAATACCTGGAGTGTTTAATGCACGACGACGGGGTCGCGATGACACTAACTAGAGTCAAAACCGACACCGGACCAAAAACCGACTCGAAAATTCAAATCTCGACTCCAACAACGAGTCAAACCGAGTCAACCACAAAAACAAAATATCTCAAGCCTTCTATACTAAGTTTTCCCGGATTCATGAATGGTCAAGTACCAAACATGTGACTACAAAACCTAGGATAGAACAAATCATGATTGCGTTTGTTGTGATAGTGACTACACAACTCGAAGTGTCGCGACGTGGCTCGCGCCTCTTTGAGCAGCCCAAGTGGCCACGTCGCTCAAAACTCACACAACCACTCATTCTCCTATAAATACCCCTCAAATGCCACCCATTTGAGAGTTACGCGAGTGTCCGCCCCCTCTTTTCTCCCTTAAAATTCTCGACTCGACTTCTAAAGTCACAATCTGACACGTGTTTACGACCTACCGATCGTAAACACGAGCCTTACACATTGTTTGGTACCGTCATCGTGCATTAAACCACTTGTCCGACCACTTTGACCACTACACCATCACTAAACTTTTAAAACACTCTTTTACTTACCAAAACGGTTTGAAACCGAGTTTTTTTTCCGATCAAACAAGTTGTTACACTTATGTCGGTCACTCGCCATAACCAAACATGTAAGTATGAGGGTGTAAAAATCCTCTTTTATTATGTTTTCATTTGTTTCATGACTTTAACATGCTAAAACATGCATAACATGAACCAAAACATGGAATAAACGAGCCAAAACTGATTTTTGGTCGAGGCAGAAGCCCCTTAGGTCGCCAAGTGCTCGCGCCTAAATGGGGTGCCGGACCGAGAGATCAACCGTGTTGTTTCTCGTCATTTCCCTTAATCCATTTTTCATATTTGTAATCGGTTTTTACCATTTCAAGTATTTTCGAAACCTTTTTGTTTCATTTCACATGTTTTAACCATAAAGCATTTTTCACCCTTGGTTCTTCATACCATGACGGTTAAATCCGTGTTTCGGTGATAATATTTGGTTAATGACATTTAAGAGGTATTTTAAAGCCTTTTATTTCATTTCTTTACATTTTTCAAACAAACATATTAGTCACCAACACAAAATCATCCTTGGTTCTATATACCATGCCGGATTTTAACCCGGGTACGATGATGAGTACCGACTAATTACATTCAAAATGGACTTAAAACAATTAGTCCATATCGTTTTTAAAACTATTCATGTCAAGCTTGTCAAAACCGAACCCGACACCGAATATTATCAAATAATGATGATTATTCGAGTCTAGTTCTTCAAATCAACAAATGCGGTCTAAATGACCCTTTCACAATCAAACCGGGTTCAAATACCCATTTTCAACACGTTTCATAACGTTTTCTAAACAGTCAGAACACGGCATACAGCCATTGGCTAACCCGCGCCTCAAGCAGGCCCTTTCTTTCTCATTTTCAAAACCGAGAGGAGGCCCCTTACACCGCCGGGGTGGCTCGCGCCTCTTATAGCCGTCAGTACAGGGCCTGTTCCTTCAAAGCATTAGTCTAGGACGATCCCGACTCCGGTTAACCCGGATATAGGACATATCAGATGACTATTCAAACCACATTTGCAAAATGCCTTACTAAGACAAATGGATCATGTTATGCACCCTAAACCTAATACGGTAAATGGATGTTTAATTTCCGTCTTGCATGCAAATCAATCATTAATCCAACTCGACATCTTATACTTGATACTTGGATTAAATCAACCGACGTAGAAAGCTCTCACATGTTAGGTTTAAATCATTGGATGCGCATTCATGCATTTAAACCGTTTTATCAACTTTTGCATTCAACAAACCAAGATCGATCAGTAGAGGCCGCTAAACGCGGGCGGGATTGGGTGTCTGATTAAAGGGCTTCCCAATACGTACCTTCACCTCTTACTCAGAAACTTTGGATAGTGGACGACCTTATCCAGGGCGTACGAGAGTCATTCTAGAGATAGGATGCTAAAGAGGGATGATTTCCTTATCTTTAGTACCTATGTCAAAACGCTGCTTTGTGCTTCGATTTGACCGAGGTATAAAGTGGAATTCGAACGGGTTCCAGGCATCCCACAAATGCTTGGTGGCGACTCCGAACATCTCAAATCGTTTCGAGACCCTTACCGAGACGAAACCGACCGATCTAAAAACGATCCGGTCGAAAGCATCTTTACGCCGCCGAGCGTGGCTTTCAAAAATACCGCTGCACGTCCGCAGATCGAACCGGACTGCGGTGTGGGCCATGTCCACGGTTTGGCGACTCACTGGGAGAACTAGGACACTTACGTCTTTGTGATCCCTAGATGGTGAGGCTCGAACGAGGTCTTGGTTGGAATGCATTAATTGATATTACGGTCACGGTCGGGTTCCTTGTCCGGGCCCACAACCTAACCCTTTTCGACCAATTGGCTCGTCCCGTCGGCGTGAGTTTTCTCATCCCCGCGTTTCGAATCCCGATTGAGTCAAGCATACCATTGACGTTACACATTATGTTTCGTCAAAGAGCTTTCATCACTTTCGAACACGAGGCTAGGGCACCCTCCTTACACATTTTGTTTGGATTGGTATCCCTCTCGCAAATCGGGGTTTGATTGCTTGGTGTGTAACCCACCTTTTTAAGCCAAAACCCGTGTCAACATGATGCATAATATAATGAAACTGTGAGTGCTTATGTGCTACTTGATCATAAGTCCTTCCGTGTCATTTTTGAACTTTCAAAATCACCTTTTTACGCCGTTATAATGGCCATTTCAAACCTCGGTCTTTCGCCGACCGATGCACGCCTCTCTAGGCCGTCGTAATGACGTTTTTCAAACTCGGTTTTGTATAACCATTTCAACACGCCTTTCTAGGCCGTCGTAATGACGATTTTCAAACTCGATTTTGTATAACCATTTCAACACGCCTTTCTAGGCCGTCATAATGACGATTTTCAAACCCAGTTTTGTATAACCGTTTCAAATCACCTTTTTACGCCGTTATAATCGCCGCGTCTAGGCACGGATTTTAACCCGTTTTGCGCCGACAATGGCTCTTTCAAAACCCGAGAAAAGCACACACCCTTTTCTCGAGACACTTTCGAGATCTCGAGGACCATGCACCGTCCCCGAGACCTTTTCAAACATTTCAAACTCGATTTTCAAAACATACAATTTTGAATTTCAAAACCGTCTTGGGAAGCAACACACTGTTTTCCGAGCCGACTCAAACTCAAACCGTCTTTTGCAAATAAACTTAAGACAACCCTTTTCAACTGATCGACTTGCGGAGATTTCTATCTTCGTAAGCCGCCCATTAAAGCGACAAATGAATCTTTTGAAACTTTCTATTTTCGAAAACTTCAGTCCACCATTCCAATTCCGCCTCGTGTCTATCGAGTCAAAGCAAACGTACTTATGGGTCTTTAATTATGAGTCGTGTCACCACGAGACCCGTCCAATGGCATCACGCCGTCATGTTGGACTCGTGTCAAAGGTTCGGTCAAACACCGTCACGTCATAAATCGAGTCAGCACCGAGGGACCACACACGGTCACCCTCGTCTTGTTGAGTCCGATCTTGGTCTCGTCCTCTATGTTGTCTACGTTCAGTAATGGAACCGTGTCTGATTGAGTTGTAATGTGATCCGTTTTTTTGCCTCAGAGCCATGGCCCCGTCTTCAGCTTCGTCCAACAACAACAATTATAACAACAGAGATGTCACAACTGATCAGCTAGCCAGCCTGCTTACCGCTCTTAAGGTCATCCTGGATCGCGTCGAGACCCGTATCGACGCCCTGGAGAACAAGGAAATTGGGGAACATAATACCCCACCTCGAGCTGAGACTGAGAAGAGGCTGAAACTTCTGGAAGAACAACTCCTAGCCCGGGGTAACAACATCCACCTTGAAAATAACCGAAGGTTCGAACCTGTTGGGGACCAGTTACCTGACAACTTCACCCTGACTGATGTGCCTAAGTTCAAGGGAGTGGAGGACCCACTCAACCACATCCATGCTTTCAAAGACTACATGGCCATTAAGGGGGTCAAACAGGAACTTTTTACCAGGATCTTCCCATCCTCTTTGGAGCCGATTCCTCGCCAATGGTACTACTCCTTGGACCCGAAAAACCTTACCACCTGGGATGAGATCGCAGTTGAGTTTGCCAAACAGTATGCCGACAATGTCGAGATCCAGGCCAACACCCGTACTCTCGAGGTGTTAACCCAAAACGACAAGGAGGGGTTCACTGAGTTCCTAACCCGTTGGAGGAGGGTGAGTACTCAGTTGGTCAGTAAGCCGAGTGAATCAACTCTGGTGGAGAAATTTGTCAACAACCTCCGCCCGGTTTATGCCAACCTGCTGAGGTATCAAAATATCAAAACTTTTCAAGATCTGCAGATTCTGGGGACACGTGTTGAGGACGACCTCCGAAAGGGCGTCTTAGCAAAGACCACTGGCAGGGGTTATCAAGGTTCCACCTCAACCGGATCTCGCCCTTACGGTCAGACAAACAAGATTGATAAGGTTAACCTCGTCGAACCATCTACCAAGAAAATTGAACGCCCCCAGAGAGTGTTCACCAACATAGGGTCAACTTATGAAAGTGCCCTGAAAAGGCTCATGGACCAAGGGAAGCTACAACCAATCGGGCCCACCCCGGACCCGGCCGACGCCAAGAAATCCCGATTTTGGAACCCCAACGCCTACTTCCAGTATCATCGAGGGAAAGGGCATGATACCGAAAATTGCTTCAAACTCAAGCACCTCATTCAAGACATGATTGAGAAGGGAGATTTGCCTATACCCCCACCAACTAAGCTAAACAACAAGACGAATCCTCTGAGAATTCACGCCATCTCCGACGATGAGCCGACCCTAGACTGCTCTCATCTCATCTTGCCAATTGACGACGAAGTGAATGTTCTGGAAAAGGACCCTTCAGACGGAGTGTTTGTATTCAGTGCTGCCACTATGCTCACTATGTTTCAGCAAGTTGAGGAGGCCATTGCCAGCCTTTCTGAGAGAATCACCCGACTCGACGACGCCTACCATCGACTCATCTTCAATCCCCCGGCACCACGTCCGAGGGAGAATTCCCCAAACATTCAAAACTACCCACCATAGGATGGATTGCTCCCGCGACCATTCTGGCATAGACCCCACGAAAATCACCTTCAAAATAACCACCTTCACGAGAATAACCCTCAAAATAACTACCCCCACAAAAATCGCCCTCAAAAAAATATTCCCCACAAGAACTACCCACCGAGAAATACCCCTCCAAGGTATCCTCGAGACCCTGAAATTAACGGCATATGGCGGGATGATGTTGAGGATGTCTATGTCGTCCCAGGAAAGGAGAAGCGGACGAAGGAAATCGGACATCTCACCCTGTCCGGACGTCCCTATCAGAATCTGAGTAACCCACCGGTCGTTCCAACAACGAATGACCAAATCGTCCCAGAGGTGGACACTCAACCAAAGGCTCCCGAGAACTCAATACAGAAAAAACTTCAGAAAGCAAAGGCCGAGATCTCAATTTGGCAACTGATCGCAACATCTTTTGAGCATCGGCAGGCCCTGCTGCGGGCCTTGGGAAAATTAACCGTGCCCTCCACCTCTTCCCCAGAAGAAATAGTGGCACACATGACAAGAGACGCCCCTGATCTGAGCAACCCGGTCGTCTTCTCCGACGAGGATATCCCCCTGTTCGAGCCAACCATAACGGCCCTATACATCATCGTGCAATGCCTCCAAAAGAATGTACCAATGGTCCTTGTGGATGACGGTTCCGCCGTGAATGTCATCCCTCTCAAAATCGCCCACAGTGGGTATTAAGGAATCTGATTTAATCCCAACGAATCAAGGAGTACGCGCCTACGACGGCACTCGTCGCAAGGTCGCTGGGCTTATCACTCTAGCCGTCGCAACCGGGCCACTAGAAAGACAAACCAGTTTCCAAGTGGTCGACATCGACGCATCCTTCAACATGCTCCTGGGACGTCCCTGGATTCACGCCGTCAAGGCGGTCACATCAACGCTCCACAAAAGATCAGGGTCCCCTTCAACGGGAAAACGATCACGATCCCCGCTTCCCCAATCAAAGCGGTTATGAGAAGAGGGGTAGCCTCCCAAGCCATTGAGGAGGACGACAATGAAATGTGGGGTTTCCAAGCAGTGAACGCCATAACTGATGAACTAACAACCTCTGAATGTGACCCGTTCGCCAGCCTCACGATCAACCGTATCATGATGCGCCAGGGTTATTTCCCGGGTTTGCCGCTCAATCCGCTAAAGGACCCATTGCCTCCTTTGAAACAGGCTAAGGTCCTCAACATTCCCTTTGGGCTGGGATACGAAACTACCAATGAAGACATCCAGGAGATGAACCTCCTAATCCGAAAACGCAAGAAGCACGGAGTCATCCTCCGTCCCTACCACCTGACTCTCAACGGAGTCCCCGAGGGAGAGTCTGAACTCTACCACGGCTTTCCGGAGCCTATCTATGACTCTGTGGCGAAGGCTAGATAACCGGGAGTGGAAGTCTTCCAGGACTGCTACTTTATCCCCGACAACATCGAAGCCGCATCAACTGAGTCAAAACCGTCACCATGCCTTAACGGACAAGCTGTCACACTACTCTTTGGGGAAGATAACATCAAACGCCTCGACGATGAGGACATTATTAACATCGCCTTGAAAGACAATCAGTTTGATCCAACCGCCTTGATCTCCGATACTGACCCGGAGAAAGCCACCCAAGGCTGGAGGAAAACCATCAAGTGGACCGATCGCCAAGGCCGCATTCTCAAGATCACAACTGGAGAAGGCCCTATGTTCAAGGAGGGAAGTCTTTGAAGGATCCGAGTCGAGTCCGAGTCGGAGTCGAGTCGTTATAGCTCCTAACGCCCGGATGTCCCGGTCAAGGTCCCCTTCCCTTTGTTTTATCACAAAGTCGTGGTGATTCGGAGGCCGAGTCTACTAAGGTCATCCCCACTCCCATGAAAGGTGACAACCTGGAGCTTGTTCCGGGGCCACTTCCTCTGTCGTGTCGCCTCCGATCGACCACGAGATGTCTGTCCTTTCCGAGGTTTTCGCTCGTGTCAACTTAATGAACGCTAAGTTTGCTTATGACTCGTCTCAATTTAACTGCAATGCAATTCTGAATGATTATGAGGAATTTGACTTGAGTGACTACCCACCTCACTTAGCCAAAGAACTTGACAAACGGGAAACCAGAACCCCCATCATTGAGGAAACCGAGCCTATTAACGTAGGAACCGACAATACACCTCAAGAACTTAGGATAGGGACAACCCTGGACCCCTCGGAAAGACAACAGTTCATTGACCTCCTCCACGAATACAAGGACGTGTTCGCCTGGTCTTACAGAGACATGCCTGGGATTGACAGAGAAATTGCAGAGCACCGGATACCCATCAAACCGGGGCTAAAACGTGAAACAGAAGCTACGCCGGATGCGACCGAGTGGGCCCTAAAAATCAAAGAAGAGGTGGACAAACAGGTTCAAGGCTGGGTTCATCAAAGTGTCTGAATACTCTGACTGGGTGGCCAACATTGTGCCGGTACCAAAGAAAGACGGACGAATTCGGGTTTGCGTCGACTTCAGGGATCTGAACAAGGCAAGTCCAAAAGACGACTTCCCTTTGCCACATGTTGACATTCTGGTAAACAACACTGCCGAGCATGCTCTCTTATCATTCATAGACGGGTATGCCAGGTACAACCAGATTAAAATGGCTGAGGAAGACATGCACAAAACTCCGTTCACTACACAGTGGGGTACATATTGCTACACGGTCATGCCTTTCGGCCTCATCAACGCCGGAGCAACCTATCAAAGAACCGCTGCCACTCTCCTACATGATATGATGCACAAGGAGGTAGAGGTATATGTCGATGACATGATCATCAAATCAAAAGAACGGGACGGCCACATAAATTCCCTCCGGAAATTCTTCGCTCGTCTGCGGAAATATAACATGAGACTAAATCCTCAGAAGTGTGCATTCGGGGTCACCTCCGGAAAACTCTTGGGACATGTCGTCAGCAAAAGAGGCATTGAGATTGATCCAACCAAAATCAAAGCCCTTCAACAAATGCCTCGGCCTAAGAACGAGAAGGAGATTCGGGGATTTCTCGGTCAGGTCCAGTACATCAGCCGGTTCTTCGCCAAGCTCACTATGATTTGTGAACCGATATTCAAGAAGCTTCGCGCCTCCGGTCACACCGATTGGGATGACGACTGTCAGAAAGCCTTCGACAGGATAAAGGAAATCCTATCCAAACCTCCTGTCCTCATGCCACCTCAACCGGGGATTCCTCTATCCCTATACCTGACTGTAACCAACACAGCCATGGGAGCAATGCTAGTAGAAACAGTTGGCAACGAAGAGCGAGCCATCTACTACATCAGCAAAAAGTTCATTGAGTACGAGACGAGGTATACCCAACTGGAAAAGACATGCCTTGCCCTAGTTTGGTCAACAAAGAAGCTGCGGCATTACATGCTCAGCTACTCGGTCCACATCTACTCCAAGATGGACCCAGTCAAATACATCTTCGAAAAACCCATACTAAACGGAGAAGGTCATGTCTAGGTGGACACGATCTTTGTCCGAGTTTGACCTCAAGTTCGTACCCCTCAAGGTTATTAAGGGAAGAGCAGTTGCCGATTTTCTAGCAGAAAATCCCGTCAACGAGGATCCAACGACCGACACATGGTCACTTCCTGACGAAGACATCCTTTGTGCCGACTCCGACGCATGGGACCTATACTTTGATGGTGCATCTAATCTGAGAGGCTTCGGGGTAGGAATCCTTCTAATATCACCAGAGGGAGAACATGTTCCAATCTCGGTCAAGCTAGACTTCGCCGTCACCAACAATGCCGCTGAATATGAAGCATGTCTCATCGGCCTACACGCAGCCATCACACTTGGCATCAAGAGGTTGAGGGTCCACGGCGATTTCTCACTCATCATCAATCAGGTATCCGGATCATGGAAAATCCGATCTGACAGCTTAGCTCCCTACCGAGCAAAGATCAATCAAGAGGCCGAGTTCTTCGACCAAGTCGACTACTTCCACTTGCCGCGAGAGGAAAATCAATTTGCTGATGCCCTGGCAAAACTTGTCGCGCTCGTCAACATACCTGACGACATGACGTCGATGCCCCTATGTGTCGAGAGAAGGAGCGAGCCAGCTCACATTTGTGCCATTATCGACGACGAGGAAAGCCATGATGAACCTTGGTACCAAGCTATCCTCAATTACAAAACCAAAAACGAATTCCCTCCCAACTTTGATCAAAGAGGACAAAGAGCCATCCGTTTACTTGCATCACAATTCGTGATAAACCAAAATCAGCTTTACAAAAGAACACCCCAAGGAATTGCCCTCCTTTGCATTGACCATCACAAAGCCAAGAAAGTCATGGGAGAGGTTCACGACGGAGAATGTGGCCTTCACATGAGTGCAATGATGCTTACACGGAAAATCATGCGGCTAGGTTACTACTGGACAACCATGGAAGCCGATTGTCGTAACTACGTCAAACATTGCCACAATTGCCAAATCTTCGCCAATATACAACATATGCCGCCATCCCTTTTATACACCATGACATCACCCTGGCCATTCTCAACCTGGGGCATCGACATCATCGGGAAGGTCAACCCGATAGGCACCAAGGGGCATTGCTTTGTCCTCGTCGCCATCGACTACTTCACCAAATGGGTGAAAGCACAGTCATATGCAGTCTTGACCGCCAAACAAGTGGCCAAGTTCATTCAAAACAACATCATCTGCCGATATGGGGTACCCCATGAAATCATCAGCGATCAAGGCTCTCACTTCCGGGCGGAAACTCAAGCCTTGCTGGACAAATACAAGATCAAACGACATCGATCATCCCCCTACCGTCTCCAAACTAACGGAGCGGTGGAGGAAGCGAACAAAACTCTTGTGACCATTATCAAGAAACTGCAAGACAACTACCCCGATTGGCCGAGCAAACTCCCATTCGCACTCTGGGGATACCGAATCTCCATTCGAACACCGAAGGCGCTACACCCTTCTACCTAGCATACGGTATGGAGGCGGTTCAACCGGTGGAGTTAGAGGTCCCTTCCCTACGCATCCTACTGGAGAGTCAAGTCCCTGAGGCGGAATGGGCCCGTCGAAGGTACGAACGGCTCACTCTTCTAGACGAACGATGACTCAACGCCTTGCACAGCGTCCAGCTATACCAACGACGTATACAACGGGCATTCAACAAGAAGGTCAAACCCATAAACATCCAGGAGGACGACTTGGTCCTCAAGTCAGTTCGAGCACCATTACCCGTCGATCCGAGGGGAAAATTCAAACCCAACTGGGCCGGGCCATACCTGGTCAAGAAGATACTTTCGGGGGGCGCAGTGAGACTGAGTGACCTAGATGGGGAGGACTTTACAAACCCGACCAACCTAGACCAACTCAAGAAATACTACCCTTGAACCCCATCAATCAACAACCTAGCCTAGTTTTGCAACTAGCAACCACCTCAACCCTTTTCAAGTCAAGTTCCTCAATATGTTATGATTTGAAATTGCATGTTTTATCGAGTCTAAGCTGCGGCACCTTGCCCGTTTCAAATGTCCTTTGATCCGTGAAAGGCAACGTCCATTTGCACTACAAAAACAAACCCCCTGAACTACGAGCATGGTTTGATTTCACCTCTTCAGGTGAATACGTAGGCAGTCCCTCTTATGATTGAGGGATACAACCACAAAACCCAATTTAAATTCACAAAACATTTCGAACTACGATCATGGTTTGATTTCACCTCTCCAGGTGGGTACGTAGGCAGTCCTTTCTTACACAAGAAGGATACAACCATTCCCACAATCAAAAAAACATCCCCATCAAAAAAAGAAGAAATGGGAAAACCATTCCCTTTCCCCACAAAATACAAAGATGAGCCTTTCTCCCTTTCCACAAAATACCACTTTCCCAAGTGCAATTGTTTGGGACGATTCAAATTGAATTTCCCTTACCAAATGGATGGAAGAAACAAGCGTTCACAACTTTCGACACGAGCAATCCTCTTATTTAATTAATAATGGGAAGGATCGCAATTTCAACAACAAATAAGGCTCGACGAGTCTACAACTTGTCAAGGCTAAGGTGTCCACTAACACACCCCACATAGTAAAACTAGCACAAAACACACAATAACTAGCTAGTACAACATAATACAAACTCACAACAATAATACAACATAATAATAAAGTGGGTAATGGAGGTCTTCACTCTTCCATTCTACCCTTGCCTTTTCCCTCGGGGTACATCAACCCCTTGTTCTTCTTGTTGGCCCGCCTAGCATGGACTTCCCCCTCGGAACGGATCCTCAATGGATCTAAGACGGCGACGGCCTCCGGTCTAGCACAAGACCCCATATTCGACCCAAGACGAGCCAATACACGGCCCACCATACTCTTGGGGCCGGAACTCCTCCTCTTCGGTGGTCTCATCACATCGGGAGTAGCTCCATCAACATACTCCTCAAAGAAGGCACGGTTGGCCTTACCAACCTCTCGATACTTCAAGTCGACAACCTCGTCCTTACGGAATTTGGATCTCTCTTCCAAGGATGGAGCACGCGACCACTTGACATAAGCGGGAGTCACCCATGTCATGGCAACGGGGTTTGGCACCTCCCAAAGCGGCCGAATGGCCCACCACCTTTCAAAGAATTCAACAAGCTCGGAGTTCCGAAAAACATTCTCTTGGACGAGAGTATCTTGAGCGGGCACCTTTTGTTGACGCCCCATTTGCCTCATGAGCCTTTCGGGATAAATGAAGGAAACAACCTTCAAGCCCACCACCATCAAAGAACGAGGACTAGCACCCGAAGCGGGCAACCGCGTGAAGGACCTCAAGTGCCACCACGGCACCACCCAACGGATATGAGGACCACCCTCCTCCGCCAATCTTGCGGCCCAATAGGCCTCGGTGGAAGCAAAACTATACGGGTACAACTTCTTCCTCATGGTAAGATGACGGAAGGAGTAAGAAGAAGGATTAACCGGAGGCTCTACATACCTTAGCCTCTCCAATAGCCACACTTAGAGGACCCTTGGCAATCCAAAAGAGGGAGCTTCTCCACAAGAGCCTTCCTTGTCCAAAGCTTGGATAATCTCTCCAAGCACCAACCATGATGGATCTCTACCATGCTCCATTTGCTCAATCACATGGATAAGGGTCATGCTACCATGGCATTTCGGCCCCTCCTTGTTCAAGACATCAACAAAGAGGTACACATGGACAAGGCAAAATGCAAGAGCCCTTCTCCTAGCCACCTTCGAGACATTAGCATCTAACCGATTCGAGAAGATGTTGATAAGAGCCAACATATCCACACCATGTGGAGCAAGAAGAAAGTTAACTTGGCTTGTTGACAAGCCCAACATGGAACGGAATTTCTCCTTGTAGCACAACCGAGTCGGAGGAAGCACCGGAGCACAACCCGGCCACCCACCAATGACTCCAACTTCTTCGGCAAGAGGACAAAGCTCGCCTTTCGGGAAAACGAAAACATGATGTTTCGAATCCCAAAACCGAGAACACGCTTCAAGAAACGAGGGTTGCACCTTGACTTGACGAAGCACCAACAATTGACCAACTCCCACGCAATCGAGTTGATACTTCTCGGAAGGCGAAAAATCCCGGCACCATTGTCGCAATGCGTTCTCCAAAGCATCCATGAAATATTTTTGTGGAAGAAGAGGAGGTTTTGTAGAGATGTTTTTGTGTTTCGGATGATGAAACAATGAAGCGCAAACGTCTCTATTTATACAAAATGATCAGCGCGTTTTTTCAGAAAAAGAGGAGAGCCGGCTTCCATCGCCGAGCAGCTCGCGCCTCTTTAAGGCTTCCCCAGGATTCCCGCTGTTGACTTGTCTCTTTCAACATGTGTTTTCTCCTGACACCTCAAACCTCCCGCCAGGAACCTCGCGCCTCTTCGGGATGATCCGGGAAATTTTGTGTTTCTTCACACTCATATTTCCTTGTTTTCGCGTTTTACGAAATCCGACGCAGCTTTAAACATACGGATTTTTCTTTCTTTTTTTTAAGGGGGAAGGGCTAGTCGCCCCGATCCGCGACGGATCGTTTCCGTGTCAGTCGAAATTCCGAAAAATTTTCGCTTTTTCGCAAAACAAAAATCAAAATCGAAAATTGATAACACGACATCAATTTTCCAAAAAAATCCAAGCACTCACAAATTCGAGTCTTGACCTCAAAAGCCAAATATACTCGCAAAAATCCTTTTCTAAAATTCTTTCCTGACGGTTTGAGTTTTATATTTTTTCGAGTCAATTTTCAAAATTTCGATGCAATTTAATTCACGACACGAGTTAACTGCTCAAATTTTCAACAATTCCTTTTGAATTCCAAACGTGGCAATTTTGTCATGGAATTTTCAAAATTCGTTTCAAAATTTCAATTTTAACTTCAAGTCATCTTGGTTAATTTTGATTTTCAAGCAAATGTTTTACGTGATTTTCAATCAAATGCTTTTACGTGTTTACGTTTATGCGTATATGCTATCTGTTGCCTGTTTTCTACACTAACGATGCAGGAACTAGTGCAAAGCAAAAGGAGAATCAACCGACAAACGGCGCTCCTCGAAACACAACACAAAAAGCCAAAAATCACAAAACAAACCACAATCCAAAAACACATATATACAAACCGCCTTACGCAAAATACATCAACAAACGTCTATCATACAGACACTGGCCTAAAACAAACGTCTATCATACAGACACCGGCCTAAAACAAACGTCTATCATACAGACACTGGCCTAAAACAAACGTCTATCATACAGACACTGGCCTAAGACAACGAACTGGGGGCTATCCGCCACCTACCGAACTAAGCACTCTCTATCCTCTCAAACGGAAAAGAAAGAGAGCAATAGGGGAAACAGAAGAGCAACAGCGAAAGCAGAGGAGGTTACCATGACGATAACCCTCCGCTCCTGCTCCATGACAAAAAAGAAGACAGTGTCTTGCAGACTTCGGATGATGAGGAGGCCAAGAACCATGATGCGATGCGCCATTCGATCATCGAACCCCACTCATCGACCACCCATGTCATGAGCCACAACGAAAAGGACAAACCGGCCATATCAGCCGCCTATCCCACTCTACGGAAGCATCCTCCACCACCGCCTCGAATACGGCAGCCTCCTCGGCCACTACATCCCCTCCAGGATCGACTTCCTCCTCCAAAGACTCAACAACGGACCCCATCGGTCCCAGACGATACCCTGCGATCAAAAAAAAAAAAACAACAAAAAACGTCAGCCGAAATTTCGGCATTACGACGGCATGAAATGGATAAACCCGAAAACAAAAAACAACCTGCAATACAAAAAAACAAGGGCAATCCCGCCCCCAAACCATTCACAAACAAAAAACACAAAAACGACTCGCCCCTCTTTTCAAGCAAAAGACGAGTCAAAACCACAAAAAACGGCATTTCAAGACCCATACAAGTTCTGCCAACAACCCAAAATACATGCCCGACACAATGGAGATTTTTCTACTGTTCAAAAAGGCAATTCATACGCTAATTTGAGCCCCAAACCGGTCAAAATCCAAAAACGACCGCAAAAAGGCAAACGTGATTTTAGCACGCCCCAAGGTGACCTAAAATACCAATAAGGTCCATTTCAAGGCAAACTGACTCAATTCAAGCCCAGACAGGCGCTTATTTGGTCAGACGTAAGATCGTCGCAAAAGGCAAAAATCCAATTTTGCCCACAAACATCCAATGAAGGTCCTTAAATGGAAAACACGGGTTTTCCCAACTACAATGCAACCTAGTGGGACCCACTACCGAAGCAAATAAACTGGGCATTGTGAAATGAGACGGTTTCTCGCCTCAATCACGTTTTTCGAGCCTAGGGAGCGGGAACGGGGACCAAAATGCAAACTAAAAGCACCCCTATACTCCTAAACAGGTTTCTAACCTAATGCAAACATCAATTTCACTCGAAATTGGCTCAATCAAAAACGCCCAATTCGATTTTTAGGGCAAAATCCGTCCTAATTCAACTAAGCTAAAATCAACAAATTTGAATGGATTCAAGAGGAAATACTTACCTTGAGATGACATTTGTTGACAATGGCACGAATGAAAGCAAACTTGAAGGTCCTTTAATGGCGATTTTGACGAGATTTTGAGGTTGAAGATGAATATTCATCCGCAGCTCAATCTCGCGTCTTTTTAACAGAAAATAGGGAAGCCGGCTTGCATCGCCAGGTGGCTCGCGCCTAAACCAGGCCTCCCCTTTTCTTTTCCAGCGAAATTTGGACTTTGGCCCAATTTCCCACAACAAACTTCAAAATTTTCGTTAACGATATGAATGGCGTCATTTCCTCAAAAGCAAACAAAACCAAATAGTGAAAATTCAAATTTGCTATTTTCAAAAATTGCAAAGCAAACGGCGATCAAAACCGCCAACTTCAAAAATAATGGCGAAAATTCAAAAATCGCTATTTCAAGCAACGGCGGTATAAACCGTCAATTTCAAAATAATAGTTGGAAATTGAATTCCACTATTTTCACCACACATGTCAACGGCGGCACATAAACCGTCACTTCAAACAATAGTGAAGATTCCAAATTCACTATTTCTGTCAAAATGTCAACGGCGGCACATAAACCGTCACTTCAATCAATAGTGAAGATTCCAAATTCACTATTTCTGTCAAAATGTCAACGGCGGCACATAAACCATCACTTCAATCAATAGTGAAGATTCCAAATTCACTATTTCTGTCAAAATGTCAACGGCGGCAAATAAACCGTCACTTCAATCAATAGTGAAGATTCCAAATGCACTATTTCTTCCAAATGTCAACGGCGACACATAAACCGTCACTTCAATCGATAGTGAAGATTCCAAATTCACTATTTCTTTCAAAATGACAACGGCGGCACATAAACCGTCACTTCAATTAATAGTGAAGATTCCAAATTCACTATTTCTTTCAAAATGTCAACGGCGGCACATAAACCGTCACTTCAATCAATAGTGAAGATTCCAAATTCACAATTTCTTCCAAATGTCAACGGCGGCACATAAACCGTCACTTCAATCGATAGTGAAGATTCCAAATTCACTATTCCTTCAAATACCAGCAGGGGGCTTCCTCGCGGAACCCGCTCATTCCAAAAATAATGATAGTGAGAATCCATACTCGCTATTTCCCCAGCGACATCACGAGTTCGCTACTTTCGAAACAAGCCCATTCGACGTGGCTATTCCCATGGTCCACTAACCGACCGTCACATTTGGCTGGCGAGCCTTTGTCCACAACCTTTCAAGGACAGATCCCGAAGATGCCTCGGGTACATTTCCTTACCATGGTTGGCGAGCCTTTGTCCGCACCCTTCCAAGGACAGATCCCGAAGATGCCTCGGGTACATTTTCTTGTCTCGGCTGGCGAGCCTTACAACGCACCGCGGCTGGCGAGCCCTTCTCACATACGCACCGCGGCTGGCAAGCCCTCCTCACATACGCACCGCAGCTGGTGAGCATTCATCCGCAACCATGCAAGGACATATCCGAAGATGCCTCAGGTATGACTCCTTCTTATGGCTGACGAGCCTTTGTACGTAGTCTAACGGACTTTAAACGACCTGCACGGACAGTCGACAGACTCTAAACTGTTCCCGATGACAGGTCCTTGGCTCGTACCCTCGAGTCGCCTTGGCGTCGCCCTTCCCGACGGCAGGTCCTTGGCCCGAATCCTTTCGAGCCGCCTCGACGTCGCTTGGGTCTTCAGGTTGTAATCTTCGATTGACCTGGGGACTCTACTTTGACTTTTGCCCTGTCCAAGCCTCAGTCAAAGTGGGGGCTATGTAGATTCCCAGTATCTGCTGAGACTCTAACAAACACCCGATGATTATCGGACTACAACATGTTTTGGGATCGCAGCGTTTGATCGACAGTTTGTGTACAACTTTACGTCGGAAAACTTAAAACGATTTCGAAAACAAAACATTTTAAAACATTTCAAAAATACCTGGAGTGTTTAATACACGACGACAGGGTCGCGATGACACTAACTAGAGTCAAAACCGACACCGGACCAAAAACCGACTCAAAAATTCAAATCCCGACTCCAACAACGAGTCAAACCGAGTTAACCACAAAAACAAAATATCTCAAGCCTTCTATACTAAGTTTTCCCGGATTCATGAATGGTCAAGTACCAAACATGTGACTACAAAACCTAGGATAGAACAAATCATGATTGCGTTTGTTGTGATAGTGACAACACAACTCGAAGTGCCGCGACGTGGCTCGCGCCTCTTTGAGCAGCCCAGGTGGCCACATCGCTCAAAACTCACACAACCACTCATTCTCCTATAAATACCCCTCAAATGCCACCCATTTGAGAGTTACGCGAGTGTCCGCCCCCTCTTTTCTCCCTTAAAATTCTCGACTCGACTTCTAAAGTCACAATCCGACACGTGTTTACGACCTACCGATCGTAAACACGAGCCTTACACATTGTTTGGTACCATCATCGTGCATTAAACCACTTGTCTGACCACTTTGACCACTACACCATCACTAAACTTTTAAAACACTCTTTTACTTACCAAAACGGTTTTAAACCGAGTTTTTTTTCCGATCAAACAAGTTGTTACACTTACGTCGGTCACTCGCCATAACCAAACATGTAAGTATGAGGGTGTAAAAATCCTCTTTTATTATGTTTTCATTTGTTTCAAGACTTTAACATGCTAAAACATGCATAACATGAACCAAAACATGGAATAAACGAGCCAAAACTGATTTTTGGTCTGAGGCAGAAGCCCCTTAGGTCGCCAACAGGCTCGCGCCTAAATGGGGTGCCCGGACCAGAGATCAACCGTGTTTGTTCTCGTCATTTCCCTTAATCCATTTTTCATATTTGTAATCGGTTTTTACCATTTCAAGTATTTTCGAAACCTTTTTGTTTCATTTTACATGTTTTAACCATAAAGCATTTTTCACCCTTGGTTCTTCATACCATGACGGTTAAATCCGTGTTTCGGTGATAATATTTGGTTAATGACATTTAAGAGGTATTTTAAAGCCTTTTATTTCATTTCTTTACATTTTTCAAACAAAAATATTAGTCACCAACACAAAATCATTGTTGGTTCTATATACCATGCCGGATTTTAACCGGGGTACGATGATGAGTACCGACTAATTACATTCAAAATGGACTTAAAACAATTAGTCCATAATCTTTTTCAAAAATATTCATGTCAAGCTTGTCAAAACCGAACCCGACACCGAATATTATCAAATAATGATGATTATTCGAGTCTAGTTCTTCAAATCAACAAATGCGGTCTAAATGACCCTTTCAAAATCAAACCGGGTTCAAATACCCATTTTCAACACGTTTCATAACGTTTTCTAAACAGTTAGAACACGGCATACAGCCGTTGGCTAACCCGCGCCTCAAGCAGACCCTTTCTTTCTCATTTTCAAAACCAGAGGGAGGCCCCTTACACCGCCGGCTGGCTCGCGCCTCTTATAGCCGTCTGGTACAGGGCATGTTCCCTTCCAGCATTAGTCTAGGACGATCCCGACTCCGGTTAACCCGGATATAGGACGGATCAGATGACTATTCAAACCACATTTGCAAAATGCCTTACAAAGACAAATGGATCATGTTATGCACCCTACACCTAATACGGTAAATGGATGTTTAATTTCCGTCTTGCATGCAAATAAATCATTAATCCGACTCGACATCTTATACTTGATACTTGGATTAAATCAACCGACTTAGAAAGCTCTCACATGTTAGGTTTAAATCATTGGATGCGCATTCATGCATTTAAACCGTTTTATCAACTTTTGCATTCAACCAACCAAGATCGATCAGTAGAGGCCGCTAAACGCGGGCGGGATTGGGTGTCTGATTAAAGGACTTCCCAATACGTACCTTCACCTCTTACTCAAAAACTTTGGATAGTGGACGACCTTATCCAGGGCGTACGAGAGTCATTCTACAGATAGGATGCTAAAGAGGGACGATTTCCTTATCTTTAGTACCTATGTCAAAACGCTGCTTTGTGCTTCGATTTGACCGAGGTATAAAGTGGAATTCGAACGGGATCCAGGCATCCCAAAAATGCTTGGTGGCGACTCCGAACATCTCTAATCGTTTCGAGACCCTTACCGAGACGAAACCGACCGATCTAAAAACGATCCGGTCGAAAGCATCTTTACGCCGCCGGGCGTGGCTTTCAAAAAGACCGCTGCACGTCCGCAGATCGAACCGGACCTGCAGGTGGGCCATGTCCACAGATACCATTCGTTTAACATGCATTATGACCGAGTACAACAAAAGTTTCATACGCCGCTTGCAGGAAATCGAGAGGAAGTACAGGCTCTTCCTTGAGGAAGCTCGGATCGCACTTAAGGAGACCAAAAAAATGGCTTGTTAGAGCCGCAGATAATGAAGCTATATGAAGATATTGCATCTGCGGAACGAAACCTCCAAATAGCAAAGGAGGAGAGGATGATTCTCATAGAAGAGAATGCATCCCTATATGAACATCTAAGAAATGTATTTTTAGCAATGCATTAAGTTTATGTATATATATCAATTAATTAAGTTTATGTATGTTAAATATGGATTTGTTTTACTATCCTCTCAATCATCTTCTTTGTTTTATTTTATTTAATTTGTTTTACTAATAAACGCAGAAAAACTAAGCGAATAATAATTAGAGAAAGAACAATGACGGAGAAAAACACAGGCAAATAAAATAATTAGAGAAAGAACAATAATGACGGAGATGACTAAACCTAAAACCATAAAGCGATAGATATATACCTGATAATTAGAGAAAGAAAGAGACGATGACAACAACAGTGACGGAGATGATAAAGCGACGATGAGAAAGAGACGATGAGAAAGAGACGATGAGAAAGAGTGTGGTTGTGTGTTTGTGTTTGTGGCTGTGGCTGTAGCTGATCTGTGTTTGTGTGGTATATATTGTGGAATTTGCTTGAAAGTATTGACAACGGTTATTACACATAAACCCGTTGTCATTAGATAATATATTAACAACGGTTCCTTTAAGAACCGTTGTTAAAAAGTATTAACAACGGGTTCCAATATAACCGTTGTAATTACTTTTCACTAATTTTGCGCCAAATTATTAACAACGGTTATAATGTATTATAGAGTAAACTGTTGTTATTAGTTTTTATATTAACAACGGTTGTGCACGTTTGACCCGTTGTTAAAACAAATAACAACGGTAAACAACACATAACCGTTGTAATTAAGTTAGTAAAATTTCGCACGATCCATTCTACAACGTCTTTTGGTGATTTTCGTGAATAAGCGTTGTTGAAGGGTCGTTGTGGTTGCTGGATTTGTAGTAGTGATGCCTTTATGTTGATGACATGTTAATACTTGGTAATAATTTGGAGGTAATAATTAAAACCAAAAAAATTTTGTCATCACAATTTGAGATGAAGGACTTAGGAGAAGTTGATGTAATCCTAGGAGTTAAGGTTATTCGAAACTCTAATGGAATTTCTTTAAGTCAATCTCACTATGTGGAAAAAGTGTAGAAAAAGTTTAACTGCTTTGATGATATGCCTGCTAGGACACCCTACGATGCTAGTATACATTTATGTAAAAACTTGGGTAAGAGTGTATCCCAAGAAGAGTATGCTAAAATCCTAGGTAGTGTGATGTTTCTTATGAACTGTACTCGACCAGATATTGTATATGCAGTTAGTAGACTGAGTCGTTATACACATAACCCTAGTAGTGAACATTGGAATGCTCTACGTCGTTTACCAAAATACCTAAAAGGAACAGTTGACCTTTGCTTGCATTATAGTAAATTTCCTGCTGTGTTAGAAGGATATTGTGATGCAAATTGAGTTTCAGGTAACGATAAGATCTGTTCTACTAGTGGTTATGTCTTCACTATGGGTGGAGGTGCTATATCGTGGAAGTCTACTAAACAGACTTGTATTGCACGCTCTACCATGAAGTTGGAGTTCATAGCTCTTGAGTTGGCAGAACAAGAGGCTGATTGGTTAAAAAACCTGTTAGCAGATGTACCAGTATGGGGAGGTCGGCAAACACTGGTCTCCTTACATTATGACTCACAAGAAGCTATTGGTGCTGCTAAAAATAGTGTTTATAATGCGAAGAAACGACGCATTCGAATCAGGCACGCTGCAGTTAGACAACTCCTTCATAATGGAGTGATCGCTTTGGACTATGTGAAGTCCGAAAGAGATCTGGCTGATCCCTTTACTAAGGGGTTGACTAGGAGACTAGTCATTGAAACGTCGAGGGGAATGGGGCTTAAGTCCTTAAGTCAAGAGTGACTAGGCCTAAAGTTTCTATTCCTATGGCGTTATATGATTCATAGCCTTAAATGGCGGTCCTTTTGAGATGCACTTGATGAATTATACACAAGGTTGGACATATGTCCTTAATGGCTCATGCAAGAAGTGCTATTGAGAAGCACTTGAGCCACCTACGTAGTTGTGATGATCCTAAGACTATGAGAAGTCTTGTGAACACATCTATTAGTACCAAGGTAAACGCATAGCTCTAAAAGGAGCTCGTTGCACTTTGAAATCGCGGGACGATCTTAATTCTGAAGGTATGATATGTGTTGTGGGGGGTATCGACCGAAGCTCAGCTAGGAATTCAAATCGCAAGATATTCTCTCGCTGTAAGTAAGTTGTTTCCTCTTTTCACTAAACTGTCAATTCAAATCGAAAGATATTTGTTTTAGCAGGATTTTCCCTAAATGGATCCGGCTTGATTAAAGAGTAATTTGGGTATCTAGTTCTATAAGCTTGGAAAAATATTGTGAGTAAATAATGAGGAAAGACTAAGTACAAAGAATATCACTTGTATTATTTGGATAAGCTGAATACAAATTTGTGTATATAATTGAATATTCGGGAAATAATGAAAGGTAAATTGTGAAATAGCTAAATAATAATCAATGAATAATGATCCCCTTTACAAATGCTAGATTACGCTATTTATAGTTCCACCAATATTAACGTTGCATTGATATCAACGTCCCTCCCCATTGTCAGAGCTGTTACCGGATTAATAGGGCACACTCCCTATTAATCCGGTTGACTTGTTTTACTCTTAACCAATCTTCAGCTTTTCTTCTTTTACTCGTCTACATTCATGGATGATATAGTCTTATAGTTAGACTTGGTCTTCCTTGAGAATAGGGCGTGATTATTAGTTCATACAACTGCATTTCTTTTTTATCTTCTTAATCCAGTTTGTTTGAATGCCCCGCCAGGCTATTCTGCACTTACTATCAGGTTCTTCTTCCAGGATTTAGTAGCCTGCTTATCCTGTAATACTCTTCATCTGCCAAATAGTAGTTAGATTTGTCCGGTCCCTGGTTGCCTTAATCAGCCCAGTAAGGTCGGGCCAGGTTAGAGTCAGACCAGGCTAAATTGGGCCTAACAATTGCCCCTTGACATTTTACCCGTGCTGGATCAGGCCAGGGGTGAGATGTCAATTTTACCGGGTTAAACAATAAAAAGAATTATATTTGCTCAATGACTTTTAGACTCCTAGTTACCGTTAAATACTACAACGGCTAATTGTATGATGTCATGCTGACAGTTTTGCATTTTCTAGGGTTTTTGCACCGTTACTCTCCTCTATAAATATGGTATTTGCGATGAGTTTGTTTTTCACCAAATTTCTTCCACTTTCCTTGCTAACTTTTCTCTAAAATTCTCCCCTATTTCCCAGGAGTTCCATTCTGCTAACTTATAATTTTTCATTAAATAAAATTCATCACAATAAACTAAATAATAAAGGATATAGGAGCCAAAAACGTCCCGCACCCAGAAAGCGATCTTCGAACTCGAACCCAAAGACGTCCAGGAGGAGGAGGTGGTTGAAGTTGATCCTCCTGCTCGTGCTATAGCTTTTAAATATCAAGATTCTATTTTTTCTGCTCTTCAATCTCCCTGAAGAAAACTTATTGAAAACAAACTATGATAGGGTTTTAAGGGAGAAAAAATTGATTCCTGATTCGACTGAGGTATGGATTCCTGAGTCTTGTCCAGTCAGAGCTAATTGGGTGTCTTCTGGTTGGTTCTGTATTTATGAATGGGCGTTCAAGGCGGGTTGTAAGTTACCTTTTACTCCTTTAATGATTGATACTATTCGTGCTATGGAAGTATCACCTTTTCAAATTATGCCAATGGTTTGGAAACTTATCCATTCTATTGAAAATTTATGTGCTAAGCATAAACTTGTAATTACTATTAATGATATCAAGGCAATATATCATATGAAAAATCCTTCTACTGGACGATTTAATTTGAGAATCAAGTCGAAAATGTCTCCATTAATTACTAACCTGGACTCTGGAGATGATAAAAGTTGGGCAAAGACTTTCCTGTTCATCCGGACTGAGAGTCTGGGATCGGGCTTTGATTATCGAGATATCCTCCTTTGGAGAGTGGTAGGTTTCCTGTACTCTTAGTTTGCAATATATTTTATACGAAATTAGGATGTTTTGAGTTTCACCTGTACACTTTTGGTGATTTTTGCAGCTCCTGATTGGAACTTTGATCCTCTTGACGAGGAAGCTATTTCCAGGATAGAGGCTTTCCTTTCTATTCCTGAGGAAGAGAGAGCCTGGCCTGCTAGTCTGGGCAGGGATTTATTGCCCCGGTATATGAAGATCAAGCTGAGTGTGGTCAAAGTACCCAAAGGCAAGCCTAGCTCCACTGCTCTTTCCTGTATGTCTTCTATATGTCTTTATGTCAATTGTTGTCTTCTTATTGCTTCTCTTCTGATATTTACGTATATTCTCTATATGTTCAGTATTTAGGTCTTCTGCTAGGTTGGCCAGTTTTACTGCGCAAGATTTAAAGGCTGGGGTTGCCATAATTGCTGAGCAGTCCAAGAGCCAGGAGGCTAGCGGGAGTGACAAGACGCTTGACATTTTGGTTTCTGATGTCCAGCCTCCCCAGGAACCGCCCAGGCTAGTATCACCAGAGGTCGTTCGAGGCTTCTAAAAGGAGAAGGGAAGATGTTATTCTGAAGAGGAAGGGGATAAAAGAGCCTATTCAGGCTCAACCAATCAGGAGTATCAGGCAAGTGTCTGCTAGGATGGACGATATGGATGCTGCCCGGGCACGGATAAATGAATTTTCTACTAGTATGAGCGGTCAGCTTTTATCTGCTAATACCCTTGAGTCTTCTACTAAAGTGGTTTCCATCCTGTCTTCTCTTGTGACAAAGGCTGCTGAACTTGCTTCTCAAGCTAAGGAGGTTAGTTGTAAAGGGATTTTTATTTTTTATTGTTATGTGTTTTTTGTGTTGCTTTATATTTGGCTGATTGACTTTCTTTTGTTTCTTGTAGGGATTGGATGCTGGGTTGGCCACTGCTTGTCAGCTTAGGGATGCACAGGCTAAGGTTTCTAGCTTGGAAGAGAAAGTGGATAAAGTTAACCGTGAGCTGCACACATCCAAGGGTAATGAGGTAGTACTTCAATCTCAGCTGGGGACAGCTAGAGAGGCATCCAGGGCTGCTATAGTTGGTGAGGTGGCTGCAAAAAACGCTGAGAAGGTTGTCAGGCAAGAGTTGGAGGCTGTAAGGGGAAGAGTTGAGGATTTGTCAAGGAAGAGTGGGCCGCCGAGAAAGGCAATGCAATGGGATCAGTGAGAAAAAAATGAAGAGCTTGGTGCTGAAAAGGAACTAGTGGAGGCGCGGCTTGCTTATGTCGCTCAATACTTCTTTGGGAAAGGCCGGGTTGATGCCATGAGGGATCCGGAATCTGACCGGGCCAACTGGGATCCGGACCGGGATGAGACAGCTCTGGATACCCAGTATCCTGATTTGGCCAATATGGGTCAAGAAGAAGAAGTGGATTCTCCTCCTTCCAAGGAGAAATCTGGTGATCAGGAAATGGAGGATGGTTGTGAGTCGGTTACTGGCTCGAAGCCTGCTTAGATTTTTGTTTTTCCTTTTTTTTTTTTTTGCCCATCCGGGGGGGATGTCCCTGGAATGAATATTTATTAGGTATGTGGTAAGGCTAGGCTTTTTTGGATGGATATTTTCTTTCGGTTTTGAATAAATATTTGGTCTTTGTTTCTTTTTGTGTTTTGATAAGGTATATTTGTAGTGTTGGATGTGTCTTTGGATCGGCGTTATTCGACCGATCGGGCGCTTTTTTTATCTTGGATCCGCCGACTCTTTATGTCATGGGTGGGGTTATTGCCTGTCTGGAGGGCTTATGTCCCTTGCCTGTCTGGAGGGCTTATGACCCATTTATGTTATGCAAGTCAGGAAAGGGTTTTCCTGGCTTGTATATTAAATTGAGCTCAATATTTTAAGGCCTGATTTTGCAACTGAAAGTTGGATATCAGTTGTATATTAGTGGGGTGGCCCCCAATCTTTAAGATTTGTTTCAAGTAAAGTGCAGTATGTAAAACAAACATTGAAGATTCTATTCGGTAAAAGGAAATATGAGAATATTGATAAATACTTGGGCACATAATAGAAGAAATTATATAAGGCATTTATTCATATAATGGCAAGTATCATACATCTAGTTTCATATCAGGTCAGGCAGGAAATGTGAAGATAAAAATTATACCTGGACCGGGAGATATATTTTATATGTGAAATAGTTTTAGGTGTGCAATATTCCAAGCTCTTGGGATCATTTCGCCGTCCAGGGTTTGTAATCAATAAGCTCCATGGCCGACTATTGAGTCAATCAGGTAGGGACCTTCCCAGGTTGGGGCCAATTTGCCAGCATTTTTCTCTTTTGTGTTTTGAAAGACTTTCCTGAGGACAAGGTCTCCTACCCTGAATACTCTAGCTTTGACGGTCTTGTTGTAGCTTTTTGCAACTCTTTGCTGATATGCTGCCAATCTAATGTTGGCTGCATCTCTTAGTTCTTCCATTAAGTCCAGGTTGTCCTCCATTAGAGGTATATTGCTCGTTATTGTGTTCAGGCTGCATCTGGCTGATGGAATGTCGACCTCAGCTGGGATTACTGCTTCACATCCATAAACCAAGGAGTAGGGGGTTTGGCCTGTGGATGTTTTAGGCGTGGTTCGGCCCGAGAGGACCAAGGGGAGCTCTTCACCCATGCCTTTCCTTCTTTCTAGCTTCTTCTTTATGCGGTGATTATTACTTTTTATTCTTGGATTCTGCCTGGCTGTTAGCTTTTGGGTATCCTGGCGTGGAGGTTACCAGGTTGATGTTCCATTGAGCACAGAAGGCTGTTTTTCTTTATCCTACGAATTGCGTGCCATTGTCGCATACTATTTTAGAGGGGATGCCATATCTGCATATGATGTTGTGTTTGATGAATGCTATGACATCCTTTTCTTTGACTTGCCTGTATGAATCAGCTTCTATCCACTTGGAGAAGTAGTCAGTCATTGCTAGCATGAAAACTTTTTGTCCGGGTGCTTGAGGTAGTTTCCCTACTATGTCCATGCCCCCACTTCATAAATGGCCAGGGTGCGGATATGGAATGTAGTTCCTCAGATGGCTGATGGATATATGGTCCATGAATCTGGCAAGCTTCGCATTTAGAGCTGAATTCCAGGCAATCGGCTCTCAAGGTAGGCCAATAATAACCTATTCTGAGTACCTTGTTTGCCAGGCTCCTTCCGCCTTTATGATTCCCACAGTATCCTTCATGTATTTCTGATAATATCTATTCAGCTTCTTGTGGTTCCAGGCATCTGAGGTATGGCCCTGCCTGCGATTTCTTAAAAAGCACGTTGTTAATGATAGTATATGAAGCAGCTTTTATTTTTAGTGCCCTGGCATCTTGTTTATTTAGGGGAAGGATTCCCTGTTGTAGCCAATCGTAGTAAGGTTTTGTCCAAGAGTTGGCAACATATATTGGGAAACTTTCATCTTGCTTATTTATTGCAGGTTCTAATAAATGTACGATGGGTATTTTGTCAAAGTCGAGGGAACTGAAGTTGGATCCTAGGCCGGCTAAGGCATCGGCCAGGTATTCAAGTCCCTGGGAATCTGGTCAATATTAAAATTGCGGAATTTTGATTTTAAATTGGATGACTTCTAAATAAAGCATCATTTTTGAGTCTTTTGCAGTATATATTCCATTTACTTGGTTTGAAATAAGAAGGGAATCAGTACGTACCTTTAGGTTTTGCACACCAAGGTCAATACATACCTTTAATCCAGCTATTAAGGCTTCATATTTTGCCTCATTGTTGGTAGCCTCAAATGCACAGCTTATAGCTTGTACTATCTTATCCCCTGTGGCGATTTTAGTACTACCCCTAGGCCTGTGCCCCTCATGTTGGCTGCACCATCGACAAATAGGGTCCATTCTAGGTCTGTTTGGTCATTTGGTCGGTTTATTTACTTCTTTTATTAGGTCGGGTTCTAGGGTTGGACTAAAATCAGCCACAAAGTCTGCTAGTGCTTGTGACTTAATTGATGTCCTTGGTTCAAATGTTATGTTGTATGTGCTTATTTGGGTGACCATTTGCACATTCGTCCAGGACAATTACGGCTTCCTAAGTATAGACTTGATAGGAAGATTGGTTCTGACTATTATAGGGTGGCTTTCAAAGTATGGTCTTAATTTTTTGCAACTCATAATTAAAGCTAAAATATATTTTTCAAGTAAACCATACCTGATCTCTGCATCCAGTAGACTTTTACTTACGTAATAGACAGGGTGTTGTTGTCCGTCTGCTTCTTTGACCACAAAGTTTTCGTGGATCGAAGGGTATATCTTGTCGGGGTTTGTCTTTGACTGGTTATGCCAGCGGGGAGGAGAGGATAGATATGTTTTTAGGTCCTCAAAGGCGACTGATGATCGGGGTCCATTGAAAGTCCTTGTTTTTCCTAGCAGATTATAGAATGATTTGCACCTTTCGACGATCTTGAAATGAACCTGTTCAGGGCTGCTATTCTTCTGTCGGCTTTTGTATGTCTTTGACTGACTTTGGTGGTTCTAGCTCCAGAATAGCTTTGATCTGTTCAGGGCTGGCTTCTATTCCTCTTTTTGTCACCATATAGCCCAAGAATTTTCCTACTGAGACTCCAAAATGGCATTTTTGTGGATTGAGCTTCATATTGAATTTCTCCAGTATCTTGAAGGCTACCTCCAGGTCTTTAATGTGATCCTCTGCTTTTTTTGACTTGACTACCATATCGTCTATGTAGACTTCCATGGTGTCTCCTATTTGATCTTTGAACATCATGTTGACTAACCTTTGATAGGTTGCACCTGCATTTTTTAATCCAAAAGGCATAGCAATATAACAGTATATTCCTCTTTCAGTGATGAAAGCTGTACTTTCCTGATCTGCAGGGTGCATCTTTATTTGGTTGAGTCCACTGGAGGCATCCATGAATGTTAACATCTCGTGGCCTGCAGTAGCATCCACCATTGCATCGATGTGTGGCAGGGGAAATGGATCTTTGGGGCAGGCCTTGTTTAGGTCGGTGTAGTATACACAAACTCTCCATTTGCCGTTTTTCTTTTGGACGACTACTACATTTGCAAGCCAGTCAGGGTACATTACTTCCCTGATCATTCCCATGTCCAATAGCTTGTCAACTTCTTGGTTGATGATTTCATGCCTTTCTGCAGCAAATTTTCTTCTCTTTTGCTGTACAGGCTTAAATGATTTGTCAATATTTAACTTATGGGTTATAATATCAGCATCTATACCAGTTATATCAAAATGTGACCAGGCAAAACAGGACATTTTAGTTTTGAGAAAGCTTGACCAGTTGGGTCCGACCGAGTCCAGTGCATCGACCCTACAAGTACCTTCTGTCGGGAATTCGGGTCCAAAATGACCTCTCTGTTTCCATCCGTGATTGTGCAATATATTCTTCCCGACAGGTGACTTTAATTGCTATGCAAGGGACTTACCAGACTTTGAGGGTTTCAAAGCCTGGGTGTAGCATTCCTGAGCCGTCCTTTGTTCTCCCCGGATGGTGGTTATCCCCATTCGGTTGGTATTTTCACACATTGATGGTATGTTGATGGGATTGCTTTGACGTTGTGGATCCATGGTCCGCCCAGGATTACGTTATATGAGGATAGGCAATCCATTACCCCGAATCTTTCATATGAAGCCACGCCTTCCACATAGGTTGGCAGGCTAATTTCTCCCAGGGTGTTCTTTGTTTCTCATTTGAACCCAACCAGGACGCTGGATTTCTTGATGATCTTTCCTTCATCTATCTTCATAGCTTTGAGGACGTCAAGCATCACCAAATTGATTGAAGTGCCTCCGTCTATCAGGATTCTTGATACCTTATTTGTGCCAATTTGCATGGTAATTACCAATTTGTCATGGTGTAGATCGATATTCCTGCAAGTCCGAGTCATCAAAAGTAATAGCAGGCAATGACTTAGATCTAAGAGGGGTCAAGTCTAGACTCCTGGATATTCTTTTGGTAGCCGAGCTGGTCGGACCACAGATTTCGATCCTCTATTTATGAACTTGACTTCATATATGGGGGGGAGGAGGAGGAGGATCTCTGCCGTTTCTGAATCTCTCTTGTTTTGTCCTTCATCTTTGTTCTTTGGTCTTTGGATTAAGTCCTTAAGATAGCCTTTCTTTAGGAGGTATGCCACTTGTTTCCTGAGTTGGATGCATTCTTCGTGGTGTGCCCAATGTCCTGGTGGAAATCACACCATCTCGTTGGATCTTTCCTGGGGTTGTCGGATTTTTTAGGCCATCTGACCGTATCTCCCAAGCTTTCCAGGCATTTGATTAATCCTGCATTATTTATAGAGAAGTTATATTCAAGAATAGTTGGTAGGCTAGAAAGGTTACCTTTGTGTTCTTGTGCCATATTGACTTCAGATCGTTCAGGCCTGGAATAAGGTGCTGATCTGGTGTTGCCTCCTTTCTGGTAGGAGCTTTTCCTGTTCGTGTGTCCATAGCCTTGCTTTCCTCCGGACGAGTTTGTTCTGAAGTTGAGATCTTCCTCCAATCTGACATGCTCTAAGGCGATGGATTGAACAGTGGCAAAGGTTGGGCAGGCTTTTTTGGTTAAGTCTGCGTAGATGTCACTGTCGAGCAGGACCCCTTGCCTGAAGGCTTCTACCGTTGTCTCCTCGTCACACCTGGGAATGGCTACCTTCTCTTTGACAAATCTTGCCAGGAATTCTTTGAGAGTTTCTTCAGGAAGCTGCTTGACCATGAACAGGTTACTGGGTCTCTTGGCCATGTCTCTACTGCTAGCGAATTGTTGATTGAAGGCATTGATCAGTTCTGCAAAATTCTTGATACCTCCATTTAGGAGATTGATGAACCATTGTAATGCTGCTCCAGTCAGGGTTGTGCCAAATCCTTTACACATGCAGACCTGCCTGAGTTCACTGGGTATTGAGGCGGCTAACATCTTCTGTTTGAATATGGCAACGTGATTTTGTGAATCAGAGGTTCCATCATAAGTTCTCATGGATGGAACGGTGAATTTCTTGGGGAGATCAATCTTTGCAATTTCATCTGCAAAGGGTGAATCAAACAAAATTTGTCAATTTCTACTTGACCACAAGGTCGGCACTCGGTATATTTTCTATTTTGTTGTGGAGTTTTTGAATTTCCTGAAGCATAGCCATCATTATTCTTTGCTTGGTTTTTTTGTTTCATCATTGGGAATGGTCGGGTATCGGATAAGGTATCCTTCTCCGGAGTTCCAAAATTGGAAAAGTCAATGTTTTTGATAATGGATGAGAATGGGGTTCTGGCTCGAATCGGTCTTGGAGCCTGAAGCTTTGATTTTCCAATTTTTTTTTGAGTTAGACTCGATTCCTTAAGCCTGCGATTTCAAAGCTTCTGCCTGGGCTGCCTTCTCTTGAATTGTCTCCAATTCTTTGATTTTAGCCAGGGCAGCCGCTAATTGTTGTTCTGAGGTGAGTTCCACCATTTTTGTATGTGAATATTAAATGAAAATGGAAAAAGGAATTTTTTGATTAAAGAACTAGATGCCCTACGGTGGGCGCCAATTGTTTTAGCAGGATTTTCCCTGAATGGATCCGGCTTGATTAAAGAGTAATTTGGGTATCTAGTTCTATAAGCTTGGAAAAATATTGTGAGTAAATAATGAGGAAAGACTAAGTACAAAGAATATCACTTGTATTATTTGGATAAGTGTGGACATGGCTCACCTGCAGGTCCGGTTCGATCTGCGGACGTGCAGCGGTCTTTTTGAAAGCCACGCTCGGCGGCGTAAAGATGCTTTCGACCGGATCGTTTTTAGATCGGTCGGTTTCGTCTCGGTAAGGGTCTCGAAACGATTAGAGATGTTCGGAGTCGCCACCAAGCATTTGTGGGATGCCTGGAACCCGTTCGAATTCCACTTTATACCTCGGTCAAATCGAAGCACAAAGCAGCGTTTTGACATAGGTACTAAAGATAAGGAAATCGTCCCTCTTTAGCATCCTATCTCTAGAATGACTCTCGTACGCCCTGGATAAGGTCGTCCACTATCCAAAGTTTCTGAGTAAGAGGTGAAGGTACGTATTGGGAAGCCCTTTAATCAGACACCCAATCTCGCCGCGTTTAGCGGCTCTCTCGATCGATCTTGGTTGGTTGAATGCAAAAGTTGATAAAACGGTTTAAATGCATGAATGCGCATCCAATGATTTAAACCTAACATATGAGAGCTTTCTAAGTCGGTTGATTTAATCCAAGTATCAAGTATAAGATGTCGAGTTGGATTAATGATTGATTTGCATGCAAGACGGAAATTAAACATCCATTTATCGTATTAGGTTTAGGGTGCATAACATGATCCATTTGTCTTAGTAAGGCATTTTGCAAATGTGGTTTGAATAGTCATATGATCCGTCCTATATCCAGGTTAACCGGAGTCGGGATCATCCTAGACTAATGCTGGAAGGGAACAGGCCCTGTACCAGACGGCTATAAGAGGCGCGAGCCAGCCGGCGATGTAAGGGGCCTCCCTCTGGTTTTGAAAATGAGAAAGAAAAGGCCTGCTTGAGGCGCGGGTTAGCCAACAGCTGTATGCCGTGTTCTGACTGTTTAGAAAACGTTATGGAACGTGTTGAAAATGGGTATTTGAACCCGGTTTGATTTTGAGAGGGTCGTTTAGACCGCATTTGTCGATTTAAAGAACTAGACTCGAATAATCATCATTACTTGATAATATTCGGTGTCGGGTTCGATTTTTACAAGCTTGACATGAATAGTTTTGAAAATGATTATGGACTAATTGTTTTAAGTCCATTTTGAATGTAATTAGTCGGTACTCATCATCGTACCCGGGTTAAAATCCGGCATGGTATGTATAACCAAGGATGACTTTGTGTTGGTGACTAATATGTTTGTTTGAAAAATGTAAAGAAATGAAATAAAAGGCTTTAAAATACCTCTTAAATGTCATTAACCAAATATTATCACCGAAACACGGATTTAACCGTCATGGTATGAAGAACCAAGGGTGAAAAATGCTTTATGGTTAAAACATGTGAAATAAAACAAAAAGGTTTCGAAAATACTTGAAATGGTAAAAACCGATTACAAATATGAAAAATGGGTTAAGGGAAATGACGAGAACAAACACGGTTGATCTCTGGTCTGAGCACCCCATTTAGGCGCGAGCCTGTTGGCGACCTAAGGGGCTTCTGCCTCAGACCAAAAATCAGTTTTGGCTCGTTTATTCCATGTTTTGGTTCATGTTATGCATGTTTTAGCATGTTAAAGTCATGAAACAAATGAAAACATAATAAAAGAGGATTTTTACACCCTCATACTTACATGTTTGGTTATGGCGAGTGACCGACGTAAGTGTAACAACTTGTTTGATCAGAAAAAACTCGGTTTAAAACTGTTTTGGTAAGTAAAAGAGTGTTTTAAAAGTTTAGTGATGGTGTAGTTGTCAAAGTGGTCGGACAAGTGATTTAATGCACGATGACGGTACCAAACAATGTGTAAGGCTCGTGTTTACGATCGGTAGGTCGTAAACACGCGTCGGATTGTGACTTTAGAAGTCGAGTCGAGAATTTTAAGGGAGAAAAGAGGGGGCGGACACTCGCGTAACTCTCAAATGGGTGGCATTTGAGGGGTATTTATAGGAGAATGAGTGGTTGTGTGAGTTTTGAGTGACGTGGCCACCTGGGCTGCTCAAAGAGGCGCGAGCCACGTCGCGGCACTTCGAGTTGTGTTGTCACTATCACAACAAACGCAATCATGATTTGTTCTATCCTAGGTTTTGTAGTCACATGTTTGGTACTTGACCAACATGAATCCGGGAAAACTTAGTATAGAAGGCTTGAAGATATTTTTTTTTTTGTGTTTGACTCGGTTTGACTCGTTGTTGGAGTCGGGATTTGAAATTTCGAGTCGGTTTTTGGTCCGGTGTCGGTTTTGACTCTAGTTAGTGTCATCGCGACCCCGTCGTCGTGCATTAAACACTCCAGGTATTTTTGAAATGTTTTAAAATGTTTTGTTTTCGAAATCGTTTTAAGTTTTCCGACGTAAAGTTGTACACAAACTGTCGATCAAACGCTGCGATCCCAAAACATGATGTAGTCCGATAATCATCGGGTGTTTGTTGGAGTCTCCGCAGATACTGGGTATCTACAATAAGCTGAATACAAATTTGTGTATATAATTGAATATTCAGGAAATAATGAAAGGTAAATTGTGAAATAGCTAAATAATAATCAATGAATAATGATCCCCTTTACAAATGCTAGATTACGCTATTTATAGTTCCACCAATATTAACGTTGCATTGATCTCAACGTCCCTCCCCATTGTCGGAGCTGTTACCGGATTAATAGGGCACACTCCCTATTAATCTGGTTGACTTATTCTACTCTTAACCAATCTTCAGCTTTTCTTCTTTTACTCGTCTACATTCATGGATGATATAGTCTTATAGTTAGACTTGGTCTTCCTTGAGAATAGGACTTGATTATTAGTTCATACAACTGCATTTCTTGTTTGTCTTCTTAATCCAGTTTGTTTGAATGCCCCTTGGCTACTTCTCGCACTTACTATCAGGCTCTTCTTCCAGGATTTAGTAGCCTGCTTATCCTGTAATACTCTTCATCTGCCAAATAGTAGTTAGATTTGTCCTGTCCCTGGTTGCCTTAATCAGCCCAGTAAGTTTGGGCCAGGTTAGAGTCAGGCCAGGCTAAATTGGGCCTAACAATATTGATACCTAAGTATCCAATCCTTCCTTTACCCAGGAATTATTCTTTCTCTGTCTCTGACGCCCCTAGTGGGGGATTGTTGGAAAATAGGGGTTTTTTAGCCAAAGTGTGTTTTTCCAATTGTCCCACATTGGTGAGGAAATGAATGTTTTGTGGGTTTATATGCACTCACTTCCCTTACCATATCACTAGTGGGTAAAGGGAGCCTTTTGTGGAGACTTTGCGAGGTGCTTAATTAAGCTCGCACACGCGCGCGCCGTGCCCGGCCCGGATCGAGATTCGTGATTCGGGATTTGGCAATCGCCGGCGGCGGGCTGTGCCTATCTTTTTGGACCGGGTTTGTTTTTGATTGTGTGGTAAAGTGAACTCTCCAGGTTCATTTTGTAACACCCCCTCATACCAAGGTGCCTTACCAGGACCACCCAGCCATGAAAGAGTGTTACCATCTCGGTTGCCCGAGGTTAGTACATATCAAAAGCGTCTATCCTAACACATTTATTAGAAATACTGAAAAGTGTAAATGTTTACATAAACTAAATCCAAATCCAAAACCAATGAAATAAATCCAACAGCTGACAACTACAAAGTCATAACTAAGACTCGAGACTGTGATGCTATAACTGGTGAAGACGACTCCCCCATGACCGCCCAAGCTCGCCAAAAGCAATACCTGTCAAGTCTGCTCACCATCCCCGAATGGATCACAGCAGATTCCACAAACAACAACAACGGGGTCAGTACCATTCAATCGATATAAGACAAATAAACAATGTAACCGACTGATCATCCTCCACAGTAACTGACTACACTCCGAAGTGTGTAGCCCTGCCGGATTACCCATCGCAACAGGTAATCTACTCCGCTGGGGGACCGCAGCCCATCCCCACCAAGTCCTGCTCATCAACGAGCGACTAACAATCCCTGTCCCTTAATGTGCACATCCCCTCCCGTGACGGGTTCCACGGAGGGCGAACTAGGGTGTGAAGCCACTCCCGCAAGTGACTCCACCACAATCACACACACCACAACATCACAGCTGTCACAACACCACAACCGTCACAACACGACCACATCACCACCGTCACCGCAACACCCATACTCCGATGATCAGTGATACGTGCATTTTATATAGTCTTATTAGCCTATTTTATGCACGTATTTCTATGCTTTTATCGTGGTTTTATGCTACGAAATGCCCCGAATATGCTACTTTGGTGTATTTTGTCTTAATTGCAGGAATTTACCATAAAGTGGTGAAATCAAGCCATTTACCGCTCGTTTTGCATGCATTTGGAGGAAGAGTAGATTTGAAGCGGGAATTATAGCTGTCTTGGGATGCGTGAAGGTGTTTCGGGAGCTAAAAGGACAAGTCAAAGTCAAACTAACGAGAATTATGAGCTGCTGAAGTCAAGATCCACTCGATCGAGTGATTAATTAGTCGATCGAGTGGTTTTAGGGTTAATAATAGTCGATCGAGTGGTTTTACTGGTCGATCAACCAGTTCAATAATAGCCTTTAGTCGATCGAGTAGTTTCTGGCTAGGTTTGCTCGATCGAGTGGTTTTATTCCACTCGATCGAGTGGATTTTGCTATGGGCTGGGCTTTTTACTTAATTTCCGTCAATTAGGTTTAGCAAATCCTATTTTCTTATAAATAGGAAGCTTAGGACGTCATTTTAGGGGCTCTCCTTTTTTTCATCCGACACACTGTCAGACGTTACTATCCTCTTATCATATACACTGTTACTTTTGTTCTTCAATTCCGGGTCAATAATTCAGTATCAATTCTTTCCCTTTCTTTTCTTCTTTAATTATTGTTTATGTTTATTGTTATTTCTTTATTTCTCGTTCTTACTATAATTATGTCTAGCTAATTCCGTAGTATGTTAGGATTAGGGAAGCCGTGGTAGCAATGTGTTATAATTGACTTGAATAGATTAGCCTTGCGATAAGAATTGTATTAGGCAATATAATTTTTATTAGGTTGAATGTATGCATGCAGGAGACCAATTTATCTAGTTAACCTCGACCTGGATCGAAAGATTGGAAGGGAAGGCTTGCTTAATTACAATAGGTAATACCTAATTAGGGCGAAAGCTAAGTTAGGAGACCCTAGGGCGGTTTAAGGACCGAAAGGTGACGACCATAGCTCTTCTTATCAATAGTTTAATCACCTCAGTAGACCCGATAGTATAGCTGCCACGGTAGACCGACTCCTAGCATATTTCCTTTCTCTTATTATTAATTTCTTTTATTCCTTTTCTCTTGCCTTTAGCTTTAGTAATTTAGTTAGTTCAAATCAATCAAACCCCCATTAGTGACATTAGACAGATAAAATAGACAAGTAGATAGTAAACCGCCTCCCTGTGGAGATCGACCCTACTTACCGCTGACTTCTGTTAGTAGTACTTAGGTATTTATTTTTGTACATAACGACCGTATCAAATTTTGGCGCCGTTGTCGGGGAGGCAATCTATTTATTTATTTGTTTCATTTTATCTGTTTTTAGCTCAGGGAATTTTTCCCTTGAGGCCGTTTTAATCTTTTTCCTTTAGTGTTGTTTTGATAGGCCTTACAGGTACTACCTAGACAGTTCTAGGTGAAAGATCGTCAAAGGGAAGGCTTGAGTACCTTTGACCCGTCACCTATGTCCCATTATATGGCACAGCAGGTGATTTACTGCGGGAGATATGGTGCTGCTGGGCATGATGCAGTTTTTTGTTTGGCAGAGAATGACGAAGTTTACGCGTTCAAGCAGCGCAGTCGAGCTAGTCAAGCAGCTGTAGTTGTGCCGCCACATCCACCCTATCAATGGCCACCGCAACAAGACCCTCCTGATATACAAGAAGAAGAGATTGCGGAGCTGAAATCTTTATTGGAGACACTTGCATCTCAAATGCGAGCGAGGCAAGATTATGATAGACGATTTTTCGCGCGCATTGATAAGCTAAACCGACATTGCTCGATTAGCAGCGGTGAGATGCAAGAAGAAGAGGTTTACCTTCTTTGAGAGCGGTTTTTCCCCTGAGGAAACCGTGTTGCCCAATGCCGAGGATGACTTTTATGACTCGGACGACGAGTTTCTATCACATTTCACTGCCTTACACGAGGATTCCAGCTCTGCACAGGAGGAATCACTCGATCGAGTGACTAATATTAGTCGATCGAGTGATTTTCCAGGAGAAATTGGTCGATCGAGTGATATTTCCACTCGATCGAGTGGAATTCAGGAGGAAATCGGTCGATCGAGTGATTATTCTGCTCGATCGACTGAATTGGCCATTGGGAGTTTTGATTCGTCATATGGGTTTGATTTAGATGACGATTTTGATGATGATAATGGATACGGTGAGTCTCCCTATTCAAGGCCGAGTTGGATGCTTTTGGAGGTGAGATTTACGGGATGAAATCCATTGAGGAGATTGATGAAGAAGCAGCTGAGTTGGTAATTACTCCTAGCACGGAAGAGGTAATAAATTCTTTTATCTATGATTCCGTCATTGGGAGCGACCAACCTGAGGTAGTAAACGATAATTTTATTATTGTTTGTTTTAATAGTTGTTTGCCTCATTTGATTCGTACTTCCTCTTTTAAAGCTATACCTCCTCATATGTGGACGAATAAATTAGCGATTTCTCACCATCCTTGTCGTTTTAATTTTGTTAATCTGAAATGGAACCCCACTTTATTGTCAATTGCTCCCGCACTCCTTTATTTTGTGGATAAATTTAGGAGCTCTCATAGGAAATTTGTTAGACTTAAATGGTTTTTTAAATTTATTTCCTATTTCTATATTCCACTTTGGTGCTACTTACATTTCTGTGTAGCACATGCGCAGATTTATGATTTAATGTTGCGCGCTTTGAGCTGTTTTGATTGTAGCTGATTATAGAGGCTCGAAAAAAAAGAAGGTCGAGCTGGGACCTGACTGAAGCTAGCGCTAACCGGGAGGCAACCCGGATAATTTTATTTTGCATCTTATTTACTTTCAGTTGTAATAAATGGTTTTTACACCATAGACTATCTCAGTATGCTTGTTTAGTTAGTTTGCGGGCTGTTTTCAATTGCATTTTGCAGGAATACATTGAGAATTACTCGATCGAGTAGTTTTTCTACTCGATCGAGCACTTTAGCTGATGGATTCACTCGATCGAGTGATTAATCTACTCGATCGACTGCTATTCTCCTCGATCGAGCAGTTTTAGACGCCCATTCTACTCGATCAGCTACTGTTCATCTGCTATCGAGTGTATTTGACTTGGATTTGCTTCCTGCGACGATATTTGAGCTATTTAGTGACCACCCACGTTGCTGGCTGGTTTGGGGAGGTCCCTTTTTCGCGTATCTTGTGAGCTTTCCGTATTTACTCTCTTTCTTTTTTAGTTTGCATTTCCTTTCCATGTTTTGGTACAATGAGGGCATTGTACAGTTTGGTTTGGGGAGGTTATGCATCCATATATGTGTCTGCATGTTGTTTTTTTTGCATTTCTGTTATCACGTTTAATTTCTGTATGCATTGCATTGTTATTTCCATAAAATTCAAATTCCCTAAAAATTGAAAAATTGTTAAAAATTCAAAAAAATTCATGTTTATTTTTGCATATAAGTTGAGTCGGAATGGTAGATTTCTATGATGAAATTGCACTATATCTGTCTTTTTGCTTGAGCCTTGCATTGAACTATTATCTTATTAGCTTTGTCTTATTGCATATCTACGAGTTAATGTTTAATTTAGCTGAACGAATAGACTTGACCTGAAATTTTGGCAACCTACTTATAATTTCTAAGGAACTAGAGCCGTATAAACTGGTGTCATTTGTGACCAGTTTCATGTAGGATTGTGAGTAGTTACTCCTTGCATAACATGTTCATCAATTTGCACGTATATGAAATTCAATTGCTTTTTGCCTTCATACATTCGGGTTAGTGGTTGGTGTCACATGCAGGGAGGTGCTTACATTTCCTTTTCTTTCATTTTTACCCATAAACTCCACATTAGCCAAATTTGCCAGTTGACCCTTAGCTACATTCCAAATTTAGCCTGCCTTGTCAAGCTAGTTTAGATTGTTTTTGCGGTATATATTTTATTGTGCCGAGTTTGGCTTGTATCCATTTATTATCGGAGTTGGTATTTTATGAAGAAAGGGAGGATGATGAAAAAAATGACGTGAAAAAGAAAAAAAAAGAATGAAAAAAGAAGAAACCGAGAAAAAGAAGAAAAAAAAAAATGTTGTTTGATTGATGAGACGGTTTCTGCTCCTATGATCTATCTTACATTATTTGAGGAGTATGTTTGGTTTGGTTTGGTGAGATCTTATGCCAAATGAAGAGCATGTGCGCAATTCATAATTGAGTTGGAAATGGATATGTTTCATATGGTTTTGTTTAGGTACTAGCTTGATCACCTATACCTCCACATTCCCATAAATGTTTTGCCTTTTCTTACCCATTGCCTCACTTTACCATATTTTTGTAAGCCCTCGGCTGTGACGGACCTTGTTTGGTTGGAATGTATGTACGGTATCTAGAATTATCTATCATATTAGTTGCATGCATGTTTATGTGGGTCGTAGTTTAGGTGAGCGACTATTTTTCTTTCTCTCTTACATATATATGTTTACCCTTTGCTTCATGAGAGAAAGAGTGACCCGTGAGAGTCCATTATTAAAGGTCTTGCAAGGTCGACGGTTCAGCTTTGTTTATAAACATCTTATAACTCGTTTGCATTTGACTGTCTTGCTATAAGTGTTAGTTTGCTTACATTAAATTGGCTTAAGTGGGCATTTGTAGCTAGCTCTGAGTTATCTTTTTCCGTTCCATTAGTTGCATTTTAGTTTACTCGAGGACGAGTAAAGGTTTGGTTTGGGGAGATTTGATACGTGCATTTTATATAGTCTTATTAGCCTATTTTATGCACGTATTTCTATGCTTTTATCGTGGTTTTATGCTACGAAATGCCCCGAATATGCTACTTTGGTGTATTTTGTCTTAATTGCAGGAATGGACCATAAAGTGGTGAAATCAAGCCATTTACCGCTCGTTTTGCATGCATTTGGAGGAAGAGTAGATTTGAAGCGGGAATTATAGCTGTCTTGGGATGCGTGAAGGTGTTTCGGGAGCTAAAAGGACAAGTCAAAGTCAAACTAACGAGAATTATGAGCTGCTGAAGTCAAGATCCACTCGATCGAGTGATTAATTAGTCGATCGAGTGGTTTTAGGGTTAATAATAGTCGATCGAGTGGTTTTACCGGTCGATCGACCAGTTCAATAATAGCCTTTAGTCGATCGAGTAACTATCTCGGTCGATCGAGCAGTTTCTGGCTAGGTTTGCTCGATCGAGTGGTTTTATTCCACTCGATCGAGTGGATTTTGCTATGGGCTGGGCTTTTTACTTAATTTCCGTCAATTAGGTTTAGCAAATCCTATTTTCTTATAAATAGGAAGCTTAGGACGTCATTTTAGGGGCTCTCCCTTTTTCATCCGACACACTGTCAGACGTTACTTTCCTCTTATCATATACACTGTTACTTTTGTTCTTCAATTCCGGATCAATAATTCAGTATCAATTCTTTCCCTTTCTTTTCTTCTTTAATTATTGTTTATGTTTATTGTTATTTCTTTATTTCTCGTTCTTACTATAATTATGTCTAGCTAATTCCGTAGTATGTTAGGATTAGGGAAGCCGTGGTAGCAATGTGTTATAATTGACTTGAATAGATTAGCCTTGCGATAAGAATTGTATTAGGCAATATAATTGTTATTAGGTTGAATGTATGCATGCAGGAGACCAATTTATCTAGTTAACCCCGACCTGGATCGAAAGATTGGAAGGGAAGGCTTGCTTAATTACAATAGGTAATACCTAATTAGGGCGAAAGCTAAGTTAGGAGACCCTAGGGCGGTTTAAGGACCGAAAGGTGACGACCATAGCTCTTCTTATCAATAGTTTAATCACCTCAGTAGACCCGATAGTATAGCTGCCACGGTAGACCGACTCCTAGCATATTTCCTTTCTCTTATTATTAATTTCTTTTATTCCTTTTCTCTTGCCTTTAGCTTTAGTAATTTAGTTAGTTCAAATCAATCAAACCCCCATTAGTGACATTAGACAGATAAAATAGACAAGTAGATAATAAACCGCCTCCCTGTGGAGATCGACCCTACTTACCGCTGACTTCTGTTAGTAGTACTTAGGTATTTATTTTTGGTACATAACGACCGTATCAATCAGCAGATAACAACAATTACAAAAAATAAACACAATCTTAATCAATCAACGGTAACTGAGTAGGGGAAACCCTACCTTAACAATAACAGCAATATGGAGTATCGAGCAATTAAAATGGCTCATCTACGAAGTCTTCTACTATACAGTAATCATATAACACAATTACACATTGCACAATTCACTATTCCCTTTCCCCCAATTCATACATAAAGCAACCCTTGGAATAAATCATCAATGACATGGGGATAAGGACTTACTGACGATGGAACGAGAGATTGAATGCAAGAGCTACGGTGGATACACACACACAGTGGGAGATTTGGGAGTAATTAGGTTATCGTAAAATGATTAGGTTTGCAAATGACGTTCTTAGAAACTGATTATCGAATATATAAATCCCTAATTACTCCCGAACCTAACCGCTGAAATAATACTCGCCAGACCGGATACTCGGTCGAGTATAGGGCATACTCGGCCGAGTATCCTCTACTCGGTCGAGTATTCATCATACTCGGCCGAGTATTCCTCGGCAGAAGCCAAACAGAAAACACTTTTAACATTACTCGGCCGAGTAGGCTCTACTCGGTCGAGTACTTAGCTTATAAAAATCCGTAGTATTACAGTCTTCCTCCCTTAAAAAGAACTTCGTCCTGAAGTTCACACTCTACCCCAAAACGAGACACCACAATACACAAAAGACTTCCCAACGAACACTTATCAACACCAAAGAACTACACACAAAGCAGGACAAAACCCACTATCCCGACTCAAAATAAGACAAAACGCACACGCGACCATCTCCTACCCCCCTAAAAGACAATGGTTACGTCCCCGTAACCCAACATACCTAATCAAAAAGGTTAGGAAAACGTTCTCGCATAGCTTCCTCGGGTTCCCATGTGACCTCTTCCACATTGTGATTAGACCAAAGTACCTTGAGTAAGACGGTCTCACCATTCCTTGTCTTACGGACTTTGCGATCTAGAATCTCTTTAGGAACCTCGGCATAGAACAAGGACTCATCAAGCTCGATATTCTCCACCTCAAGTATATGTGACGGGTCACTCACATACTTCCGAAGCTGTGAAACATGAAAAACATTGTGGACTCTGTCCAAAGCCGGTGGCAAGGCTAATCTGTAGGCTACCTTGCCTATACGGTCCAAAATCTCATAAGGACCTATAAACTTCTGACATAGCTTACATTTCTTCCCAAACCTCATTACCCCTCGCATAGGTGACACTTTCAGAAGAACCTTGTCACCTACTGCGAACTCTATGTCTCTGCGATGCAAATCGGCATAACTCTTCTAGCGATCTTGAGCTGCCCTCATCTTTTGTCGAATCATCTGAACTTGTTCAACCATATCCTATACCAGTTGTGGTCCTAAAACCACAGCCTCAGAACTGTCATCCCAACAAACTGGACTTCGGCACTTCCGTCCATACAAAGCCTCAAAAGGTGCCATCCCGATACTCGTATGATAACTGTTGTTGTATGAAAACTCAATCAGATCAAGTCTATCCTCCCAGCTGCCCCCAAACTCCATAACACATGCCCTCAACATGTCCTCTAAGGTCTTGATGGTTCTCTCCGTCTGACCATCGATTGCCGGATGAAAAGTTGTGCTCATCTTCAAGGTAGTACCCATCAACTCTTGCAGCTCTTGCCAAAACATGGATATGAACCTCGCATCACGATCAGAAACGATATTCTTAGGTATACCATGTAACCGTACCACATGTCTCCTGTAACCCAATGTCAGCTGCATCTTAGACCAGGTATCTTTCATAGGAATAAAGTGAGCTGACTTGGTTAACTGATAAACAATCACCCAGATCATGTTATTACCTTGCTGTGACCTAGGTAATCCCACAATGAAGTCCATAGAGATCGACTCCCACTTCCACTCAGGTACTTCCAAAGACTGAATCTTACCCTGTGGTCTCCTCTGCTCACCCTTGACCCTCTGACAGGTCAAACATCTAGCCACGAACTCAGCTACATCCCTCTTCATGTTTGGCCACCAGAAAGTCTTCTTAAGGTCTTTGTAAAGCTTATCACCACCTGGGTGAACCGAATAAGGAGTGCAATGAGCCTCCGACAAGATCACTCTCCTCAACTCTGTATCCTCGGGAACACACCATCTCCCATCAAAACGAACATTTTCATCCGTGTGGATAGAGAATCTGGAAACTGTTCCACTCTCCACTCTTGACTTCCATTCCTTAATCTTAGGATCAAGCTCTTGCTTACTCTTGATGTTCTCATACAAGTCTGGCTCGATCGTCAAATCCCCAATGGTATCCCCCTTCCTTATCATAAAGATCCCCATCTGAGACATCTCATCCCTCAGCTTCAGCAAGGACATGGTCGTACATAGCGAATGGACGCTCTTCCTACTCAAAGCATCTGCAACAACATTAGCCTTACCCTCGTGATAAATGATCTCCATATCATAATCTCAAATCAGCTCCATCCATCGTCTCTGTCGCATGTTAAGCTCCTTCTGAGTGTAGATATACTTTAGACTCTTATGATCGAAAAACACCTTAAAGGTTGCTCCGTAAAGGTAGTGCCTCCAAATCTTAAGAGCAAAAACAACTACACCCAGCTCCAGATCATGAGTAGGGTAATTCTCCTCATATGGCTTTAGCTGCCTCGAAGCATAAGCTATAACCTTCCCTGCCAGCATCAGAACACAACCCAGACCATTCTTTGAAGCATCTGTATACACTTCAAAGTTCTCTCATCTCTCTGGCAAGGCTAGAATAGGAGTTGTGGTCAAACGTTCCTTTAAGGTCTTAAACGCCGTCTCACAACTCTCATCCCAAACAAATCTGGTCTCTTTCCTCATCAAGGCAGTCATAGGCCGCGCTATGGTAGAAAAGTCTTTCACAAACCTCCTGTAATAGCCAGCAAGGCCTAAGAAACTCCGAATCTCAGCAACACTCTTCGGTGATTCCCACTTGGTCAGGGCCTCAATCTTGCTAGGATCCACAGACACCCTCTTCTTAGATATCACATGACCCAGAAAAGCCACCTCCTCCAACTAGAACTCGCACTTAGATAGCTTGGCATAAAGTTGATTCTCTCTCAGAGTCTGCAAAACCATCCTCAAGTGCTCTTCATATTCTTCCTTAGTCTTGGAATAAACTAAGATGTCGTCGATGAAAACAACCACAAACCTATCCAAGAACGGTGTAAAGATCTGGTTCATCAAATCCATGAAAGCTGCTGGTGCATTGGTCAAACCAAAAGGCATCACCACATACTCATAATGACCATAGCGAGACCGAAAAGCTGCCTTTGGAATATCCTCATCTGTTATCCTCAACTGGTGATAACCTGACCTCAAATCAATCTTGGAAAACACACCTGCTCCACTCAGTTGGTCAAACAAGTCATCAATCCTAGGCAAAGGATACTTGTTCTTCACCGTGACACGGTTAAGCTCCTTGTAGTCGATGCATAACCACATGCTCCCATCTTTCTTTTTCACAAACAAAACTGGAGCTCCCCAGGGTGACACACTTGGCCGGATATAACCCTTGTCTAACAACTCATGTAACTGTTTCTTCAACTCAGCTAATTCTTTAGGTGTCATACGGTATGGTGCTTTGGATATAGGACCCGTTCCTGGTTTGAGCTCCACGCTGAAATCAACATCCCTCTTTGGCGGTAGCCCCGGTATCTCCTCAGGAAAGACATCATCAAACTATCCTACAACTGGTATCTCAGAGGCTGTTTGTGACTCTACTCGGCCATCTCTCACATGACAAAGAATCAAGGGGCACTTCTTCCTCAAACATGACTTTAAAGTCATCACAGCTATGAACTTACACTTAGGTCTAACAACAAACCCTCTATAAGACACATTTATACCCTTTGGACCCCTTAAAGACACTTTCTTTTGTCGACAATCTATCTTGGCATCATACTTACCCAGCCAATCCATCCCGACAATCACCTCAAACCCATCCATAGGAAACTCTAACAGGTCTACTGGTAAATCTACCCCTCCAACTACCATAGACACTCCCTTATACAACTTGAGACATGGCACAGACTCCCCAGAAGGTATGAACACGTCATCCTTTACAATCTCAAACTTCCCCAAACCCGTAGACAAGGCATGACTCCTAGACACAAAAAAATGTGTTGCCCCCGAATCAAACAAAATAAAAGACGGTACATTATGAACAAGAAAGGTACTCGTGACTACATGTGCATCATTCTGCGCTTCCTGCTTGTCCATCATAAAGAGTTTTTCACTGCTTTTATGTCCTCCTCCCTAGACCGAAGCATTGGAAGTACTCGGCTTGGCTGCCAAATCCTGGGTGGCGCTGTTGTTCTGGCGCTGATAAGATCTACCACCACTGAGGTTATAACTGCCCTGGTTACTCTGTCCACATCTGTTGCCCCCATGATCCACCCGGCCGGTTGCTAGCAAAGCTCTGAGTCGGCCCTTGAGAGAAATTCCCTTGATAAGCTCCCGAACCTGCTCCGGTCTTGACACTCGTGCAATCCCGCTTCTTGTGGCCTACACTACCATAGTTGAAGCATTTAAGGTTAGAGCTGTCACTCAAACTCCGACCACCAGCTTTTCCCCAACCACGAGATCCCCCGAAGAAACCAGCTCCACCAAAAAAAGCCTTGGCATGGTTGAAGTTGCCCTTCTTGTTGCCCGACTGATTGTTGCTCCCACTGTCAGCCTTCCTTTTCTCGGCAGCAGCCCTTTCATTAATCTCTCTTGAGAGATCTACCATCCTCTCAGCTTGACCCGCTCTCAGGTACATTTCCTTAAGATCAGTGGCGACTCCAGCTAGTAAACGGTTCATGATCTTAGCAGACAAACTCTTCTCAAAACGAAGAGCAAAACGCCTTTGTCCTAACTGCATGTCCTCAACATAACGAGACAACTCTAGGAACCGGTGATAGTACTCGGTGACTGTCATCTCCTCTGTCATGGTGAAGGAATCGAACTCAGATCTCATCTTGTGTCGGATATGCTCCGGCACAAACTTCTCCCTCATGGCGCTCTTCAACCCTGACCAAGGAATAGCCCCCAGACCCTCAGCTTGGTAGTAGGCTCTAGCATCCTCCTTGACGTTTTGCCACCACACGGCGGCCTTGCCGCTCAGGTAGTATACTACCTGCTCAACGATCATATCATCGGGACACTTTACCACTTCTATGAGACTTTCCATCTCACGGTGCCATTTCTCGAGCAGCTTTGGTTCCCCAACACCCTCATATGTGGGTGGGTTGAAGCGGGCGATGATGATGCTAAGCTGAGTAGCATCCACCGGCTTCTCCGTCCCCTTTCCCACATTCTTGAGAGCCTCAAGAAGAGCATCTTGTTGCTCAATCATACGAGCAATCTCGTCAATGTTCATCTCAGAAGCTTGAATTTGCGTGACAGTTCTTTTAGGCGGTATTTTGAGCTGATAAGAAACAAGGAAACGTAAGCACAAAAGCCTACGGCTCAAAATGGGGTGACCTTCCGCCAAAGAAGCACTCGGCCAAGTACACAGCAATACTCGATCGAGTAAGGACTACTCGGTCGAGTATTACTGATACTCGGTCGAGTAGTCTACTCCAGTAGCCAACGTCAAATTCACGAAACTCATACTCGGTCGAGTATAAAACATCACTCGGCCGAGCATGCTCTACTCGGTCGAGTATGCCTAAATACTTGGTCGAGTATACACATCCAGTAGCCACTGCTACTTACTGCCAAACAACACTCGGTCGAGTGCCTGGTTACTCGGCCGAGTACCCCCTACTCGGTCGAGTACCTGCCCTGCTCGGCCGAGTCATGCTAAACGAGCTACAACAATACACAGTATCCTCTGTCATGCTTTCTACCCCAACAAACAAACATATAACAACAGGAATTCGAATGCCACATAATAAACATGTAATCATGCCAATCATTCACATGCTGAAACCGTTTCACCAAATTTCACATATTTATTTCTTCCACTTCGTTTCAATTCTCAATATACTTTTACGGGTTCCACATACACATTCCTACCATCACATGTTCCCACCATTGACCTCCACATACATGCACATATATGACACAACTCTCAACACACTTCCCCACGTGACCGGTTCGAGTTAGTGAGGGCCAAATTGCGACTCCGGGACGTCTCCCGAGTCCTTGCGGTAGCTCCAAACAACTCTCCCCGAGTTCATTTTATTTAGACTCCCTAAGTTCATTAGGTTCATTTGTTTTAGGTGTCGGAATCTTCGGCTCTGATACCACTTTGTAACACCCCCTCATACCAAGGTGCCTTACCAGGACCACCCAGCCATGAAAGAGTGTTACCGTCTCGGTTGCCCGAGGTTAGTACATATCAAAAGCGTCTGTCCTAACACATTTATTAGAAATACTGAAAAGTGTAAATGTTTACATCAACTAAATCCAAATCCAAAACCAATGAAATAAATCCAACAGCTGACAACTACAAAGTCATAATTAAGACTCGAGACTGTGATGCTATAACTGGTGAAGACGACTCCCCCATGATCGCCCAAGCTCACCAAAAGCAATACCTGTCAAGCCTCCTCACCATCCCCGAATGGATCACATCAAATTCCACTAACAACAACAACGGGGTCAGTACCATTCAATCGATATAAGACAAACAAACAATGTAACCGACTGATCATCCTCCACAGTAACTGACTACACTCCGAAGTGTGTAGCCCTGCCGGATTACCCATCGCAACAGGTAATCCACTCCGCCGGTGGGGGACCGCAGCCCATCCTCACCAAGTCCAGCTCATCAACGAGCGACTAACAATCCCTGTCCCTTAATGTGCACATCCCCTCCCGTGACGGGTTCCACGAAGGGCGAACTAGGGTGTGAAGCCACTCCCGCAAGTGACTCCACCACAATCACACACACCACAGCATCACAGCTGTCACAACACCACAACCGTCATAACACGACCACATCACCACCGTTACCGCAACACCCATACTCCGATGATCAGCAGATAACAACAATTACAAAATAAACACAATCTTAATCAATCAACGGTAACTGAGTAGGGGAAACCCTACCTTAACAATAACAGCAATATGGAGAATCGGGCAATTAGAATGGCTCCTCTACGAAGTCTTCTCCTATACAGTAATCATATAACACAATTACACATTGCACAATTCACTATTCCCTTTCCCCCAATTCATACATAAAGCAACCCTTGGAATAAATCATCAATGACATGGGGATAAGGACTTACCGACGATGGAATGAGAGATTGAATGCAAGAGCTACGGTGGATACAGACACACAGTGGGAGATTTGGAAGTATTAGGTTATGGTAAAATGATTAGGTTTGCAAATGACGTTTTTAGAAACTGATTATCGAATATATAAATCCCTAATTACTCCCGAACCTAACCGCTGAAATAATACTCGCCAGACCGGATACTCGGTCGAGTATCCTCTACTCGGTCGAGTATTCATCATACTCGGCCGAGTATTCCTCGGCAGAAGCCAAACAGAAAACACTTTTAACATTACTCGGCCGAGTAGGCTCTACTCGGTCGAGTACTTAGCTTATAAAAATCCGTAGTATTACACATTTACCTGTGTTGAATCAGTAAGTCAAACAGACTGTTAGTGGGTGAGTTTTTTACTCCCCAGTTCCAGCCTTGACTGCTGGCTTTTATGGGGCTGTTTGAGGCCTCGGTTTTTGCTATAAATACCAGCCTCTTCAGCACATCAAACACACAACAATCACAAACACTCTCTTCTCATCCCGTTCTTCTCCTTTCTGTTTCTCGTCAAAGTTTCTGGGTAAAGTTTCAGATCGTTCCAAGCCTATCAGACTTGAGTGGGCAAGGTTGAAAGGCGGCAGTAGTGTAATCCTTGGGGAACTACCGGTCATTTGCTGATTGCCACCACGGTCGTACCGGAAATAGTTTTCAAGGCAGTGATTCTCTTCCACGTCACTACTTCTCCCGTGCGGTATTTCTGATCCTTTTCATTGTTACTGCAATTTCCGTCTAACAAAACATGTGTACAGTAGCTGCTGTCGTGGGCGGGAAGAGCTTAGCGTCTCAAATATCCGAGAGAGTGGTACGTAAGTGTTTTAAATATTAGATTGTGGATGCTGCACTCTTTTACTCGTGTGGCAATTTTGTTGTTTTCTTACCAGGTTTCTATATTTGGTGGTTTTGGAATATCCAGTCTTTACCGTCTCCTGTCCACTAATTGTGTCACTGGATCCATCATTCATGGAGCCTATAGGTGCGTAATTAAGCTCAACTCGGAAAGCTTAATTAAGGTCCACACACATGTATAGATCGATTTCTGTTGATGAATTAGTGTCCCTTGGTGCAGAAAGAATCGTCCGACTTCTCTACAAAACAAATGCACAATAACACTTCTTAAAGTTCCGGTACGAGGGAACATTCAGTTTGCAAAGGAGCGCCAACCTCACATTAGAAACATTTGTGTTGTTTGGTTTGTTGAATATAACTCTCTTACCACAATTTATAAATAATGAGTGGGTGATTGTTACTTACACCTACCCTTTGTTTAGTGGAGTGATTTATATTGGGCGTAATATTACAAACAATACTTTATTGTTGATTTTGAACTAGGTTTACTTGGGAAGGAATTGATCCAACCTGCATTCATGCACATAGGAATAGGAATGCAGTAACACACCACCTCAGCGATTGATAAGTAGCCACATACTTTCTAATATTAATAACATGCCACAAATGTATCAAAAATAACCCAGTAATATTAACTATTCTGAGTTTTTGCGACAACAGAAAAGTGTCGAGTCTAATTACGTACAGTATTAGGTAAGACTCCGTCATTCAAATTCACCAGATGAACCCCATGACACACAGCGGCTATTGTAACATATATGTATACATACACATGTAGATGAGACGTTTATGAACATTACATAAACATGTCAGCTTATGTTCAACATCCATCACTGGCAGGTTCAATTGAGCTTAGAAGGCCATTGCCCCTTAATTGGGTACAGTGTTCTTCAGCATCTGCCTGTGCACATATTATCACCACTGCTAAGCCATTGTGGTGTGCTTCTTGCATTATGTTCACTGCATTGTCCACGGTCATCCCGGGTATGACCTTCATCAGGACTTGCACCACGTATTCTCTTTTGTTGAAGTTGTCGTTGTGCAACATAACACGGTATGGCGGGGCCATCTTTCTTGATTTCCTAGTTCCAAAAGCATATTGTGTTAGTTGAAGGCTAATAGACAAAGGACTCGTAACTTGGGACCTAGGATCATAGAAGTGATTTTAAGACACAGCCCGTGGGGCCAATACAAACATTAGCAATAAACATAACATTCATCAAGTCAAGCAGTCGATCATAACAGGGATAGTCTCTCATTTCCATCCAATTGTCCCTATTTGAATCCAGACAAGTTTTAGGTTTAAAAGGAAGCATAGAATGATAATCCTGTTGGGCATGTGGAAGGTTGAATAAAAGTAGCAAGGATATTTTGGACCATTTGATAAAGCAAAACTAACGCCAAAACAAATCCAATGCAAGGAATAATTGGTAAGGAAATAATATAATATTTATATTCTTGTACCCCTCTCTCTCTATCACTCGTTCTATCCTTCCAGCCTAAAGGCATCTAAAATGGTTGTTTTTGAGCTCAACTGATTCATATTAAACAGAGGCTCCTTGTGAAGAAGTCTCCATTCTTGACTGCTCCAACATAAAAGCAGCTCTTGTGTAGGAGCTGCTTCTTTGTTTCTTTCAAAAGTGAGAGTTAAGTCCATCATTATACAACAAAAAAAAAAGATTAAAAGGTTTTCAATTGATGAGTAAGTAACAAGAAATGTAAAGAGAACAATGATGTTTTGTATCCTAACACGCTTGTGTAAGCTACCCCCACGCTGTCAACTATTTCTCCGATCTACCATAACAAATTACTGCCTGTGAAAGCTAGAATTCAGGAAGGCATATAGTCTACACCAATTGCAAAAATGACTACACAAGATCACCCAAATCCTATAACATGGAACACCACTATGGTGAAACAAGAGCAACTTTCTATATACTCACACCGGAAAAAGTACCTTCCCTTTCTCGTTAGTGTTAGCTCTTTTACGCATATCACATTCAGTTAAGCAAAGTAATGCTCCCTCCATGACTCCATCCTTTATTTTCTTCCAGCAATCTTTTAAGGTAAGTTCTTTTTCTTTCTATTTTCAGTAAAGCTTGAATATCAACATTTTACTAAATTATCCTAATAACAAATACTTCCACTGTACACTGAATTATATCAAAATCACCTCTCATATTCTCAAAACCGTAAACAACTCAATAAAACAGAGGTACGTCTATCCTCCCTCGGACAACTTTCACTTTTCACACAGTCGAGTGGCAATTTAAGAGTCGGGGAAGGGGTTAGGTCGAGGGTAGGGTGGAGGGGTCTGAGCCTGGGTAGCATTGGCCGGTCGTTGTCGGGTGACTGGGTACGGGGAAACAAGAGGAAAAGAAGACAACTTAGAGAGAGAGAGAAAAAGAAGGGATGAGGGACTACTCAAGCGGGGTTGGCATGAGAGGAGAGTGACGAAGTATGAGAGGAGAGTAATGGTGAGGGAAGTAAAAAAAGGACAGCATATGAAACAATAATTGTTAGTTGCTCTCATATGGTATAACAGTGTTCTCCACTTCTCCTTAATTTTAAAAACCAACATGTCTTTTAAGTCCAAATGAGTAATCATTTTTGGACAGAGAATAACTAAGACAAACTCAATCCAATGAATTGGCTTTTGAACTCCCTTGATGACACACAGCGTCCAGTATCTTACGGTTCACACTTTCTCTATGGTAAGCTTACACATCGTCCAGAAAAAAATATGCTTGATATTACAATCTTAAATATTCCTTCCTAGGTGTGTTTACACATATTAATCACATATCATGGGCACTCTTTATATTTCCATAGCAAACTTTCGGAGAACATCATGTTCATAAGCTCCAACAAAGAACTCCCTGTATCTAACTATCTAACATCTTGTACATGAACCTCACGCAAGACAAAGGGTGGTTGACATCATGTACCGCACTCTTCATCAAAGATCCGATTCAAAATTCCAACATAGAATCCCCTGTATGCCTGTATCTTAGCATCTTACATAGATCCAGACATGTTGCATTCACTTTAAATTTGGGTGATGAGGACTTCAAAGGCCACAAACTGATTCAACATGCTCATGATAATATTAGACCACTATAATCCCACTCAAACATGTTGAAGGTAAATGGATAGAGGCCTTGCACCTTTGACTCATTTATCAGCCACATTGATGCTGATAAAAAATATATTAGAAGTGAAACTTAAAGACTAACTCTACTTTCCGAACAAAACATTTCAAGTGACAGACTAACAGAAATAGATGGGTAATATAGTCAGTAGAAGCACCTTAGATCAAATTCAGATTCACGTCCAGGCGTGGTTTTCTCTATTACAGGCTTCTCCAATACTCCTCCTCCTGCTCCTCTAGTTGATCCAGTAGCTGCCACAGCCACAAAGAAGCCACGGTGGTTGTACAGTCCCTTACAAAAAGTATGTTTATCCCCTGAGCATAAATCCAGAAAGATAATTCCAGTCATCACAAAAGTACTGATGGCAATCCATAATCAAGCCTACAATGCATGAAGCTAACTTAAAGATCAGAAATGTAGAAGATCGGGAAGTGACGTCAATGAGTATACTACTTTTTTTTTTTCAGCATTCTAACCAGATAAAATGAGGTTCACATTTACATAGGGACTCAATGAATAAGAGATCATACAATTCAGTCATGTGTACATGTAGTTAGTTGTTAAGCCTCGAATAAGAACATCTCTGGATTACTACTACATGAGCAGCCAGAGAAAAGCATTTTAACCTCAAAATCACTTGTGGCCTCTAAACCAAATGGAGAGTTAACAGCACATTCAGAAACTCGTCTAGAAATGCTCAGCTTCGGTAATCAATCTATTTTCCGAGACTCTTACAGTTTTTCTCTACTAATTATTTACAAATTTATCTCCAAGAAGCACCAAGAAAAGGACAGCAGATTAAGAAAAATCCAGGTCACCATTTAGTCGGATAATAAGCTAACAGGAAGCAAGGAAAGCAGTGTTATAACTGTCCCGAAGACATCAGATAAGTAGCATTTGTTTCTTTGATAGAGAAAATAAACATGGCTTTTGAATAAAGCCAAGAAAGGAGGTTGGATTAGCACACATCACTAGGCACTAGTTGAAGACTACTCTTCTATGATTGTCACACAAAAAATATACGGAGTAGCAATTACTTAAACTCACTCAATACAAGAAGTGGTTTAGTAAAGACGTAAAGTGAATGTTGACGAATATTCAATACATGCAAAACTACACACACTGATGTTCCGATCAGCAAAACACGTGTTAATGGTGGATTTGCCATTGGTTCATGTACAAACTAGTCTGACTAGATAACTTAATTCATGTTTGAGAAGGCGAAATACAAGGGACCTCAAATCCCGCTGCAAATACATGCTTTAATCAAATGGTTTACATTAAGTTGCAAACTATGGAATGCTAAGTAGCGCGATATACATAAAGTTGCAATCAACAATTAAGAAACTATAGACAAAACAACCCCGTAACTTCCTATCAAGAAATACTCCCTCCGTCTCAAACAATCAAAAAAACTAAATAAATGATTGGGACAAGGCGAGTATTCAATAGGTGAAATAAAATAAAAATGATATTATTGTAGAATAAAGAAAGAAGATAACACAAAATCGTAAAATGAATCAAGCAGTAAACAATTGGAGCGAATAAGAAAAATAGATATTGGTAATAGCAGAAAGTCAAACATCCAAAATATCCAGAAATTAGAACATAACAAGTGGGGATGAAATTGTATAAATAAATAAATAAAAAGGAAAGGGTACCAAAAATAGGGTTAAGAAGGTGATTAGGGGAGAGAGCTAATCTTCCAGCAATAGCAGTTCCCATGCTCTCGAGACTCGATTCTCGGCCGCCTCCTCCTCTTCTTCTTCTTCTTCTCTCTCTATTCACTCTTTATTAAGAGTATGTGTGTACTATACTACTACTGTGTAGGTGGTGGTCAAGTGTGGTTTATTCTTGGAGAGTTGGTGTTTTTGGTTTTTGTTTCTTTATTTATTACATGTGGTGGATCATTTTGTTTGTTGTTTGCGATGTTGGTCGCCTCTCAGCCTATAGACCTTCTTGAGGACCTTGTCTTTCCATTTTTCTCCACCATAATCCCACCACTTACTTTTATATCCACCCTTCAATTATTCGAGACATTTGTTTATCAATTTCATTTTTAAAGGGTCTTATTTATTTATTTATTTACTTTCTATATCTAGTAGGTTTTATGGATAATTTGATCATACATATTCATTATAGTTCACTTATCAGTTGTCATTCACTAACAAACACCACAAATGATCCACTCCCCACCTTTCTTTGGTTTTTGTACCAAAACCAAAGATAAACAATTGAACGGGACATGGGGAGTATTTATTAACTATAGTCATTAGGGATGTTCACCGGTTCAAAACTAGACCGGAACAGATAACCACTTATCCCAAGACTGGGGACCCGACCGGTTAGGAGGGGACCGGACCAGACCGAAACCCTCTAGGTCCGATTTTTCAGGGTTTGGATCGGACCGGTTCTACTTTAAAGAGTAAATTGAGTTTTCTTTTTAAGTATGGACTGGACCAGACCGGAGAGGAGATTGATCACCATATTTTTGGGGACCCGGAGACCGGACCGGTATGTATTCGGTCTAGACCGGGTAGGTCAAATTTGCCAATCCGATCCACTTTTTGAGCACCCTTAATTGTCATACCCGTAAAAATTCACGTGTTATTTTTAATTTCACCACTTTAAGTACTTTTGTTTAAATTTATTTTTGCATTTGAATCACAGCAAGTCTTGATATAAATGGATATATCCATCTATAGCAAGAGACGGGTCAAATACCCTTAAAGTGGTGACATTTTTGGGCCCCACCACGCAAGTTGTTGCTTCTCTTATGCGTAATGTGGTATGTTACTTGGCCCGTCTTTAGTTATAGACGGATAGTGGCCGTCTATAATGAGATTTTGTGTTTGAATCAATTGAAAACCTTTTTCGGTTGTTGTCATAATTGTGTCCGTAGAGTGGGGAGCATGGTGGTTGTCTTGGGTGGTGGTTAGGGTGGTCGTAGGTGGTGGAAAATGGGTGTCAAAGGTGGTTACACGGGTTAGGTTAGTCGGGTTATGTTTGTGTATTTGTTGTTGTTGTTGTTGTTGTTGTTGTTGTTGTTGTCGTCGTCGATTATGGTGGTAGGCGTGGTGGTTGCTAATGGCGACAGGGGTCAGGGACACCATGGGGTGGTTGGCGGCGGCCGGTGGTGACCGTGGTTTGGTTGTTTGTGTTGTTTTTCGTGTTGGTGTCGGGTTTGTTGTTATTGTTGTTGGGTCGAGTTGGTGGTGGCCGTGGGTTGTTGCTGCTAGCCGTGGCCACCGTGGCTAGTGGTGGTGGTCCACGGTGGCAGTGGGCGGGTGGTGGTGGAAATTGAGTTTGAGTCGGGTTTTGGGTAGTCCTATAAGACGGGTTTTATTTAGTGTATACGTATTAGATTAGTATAATTATACGTATTAGATTAGTATATTTATACGTATTATATAATTAGATTAGTATATTTATACGTATTTGTATTATTATCGTATTTTAGGAAATGGGTTTTGTGAGACAGTTTTACGAGACGGGCCTAGCTTGTGTGACGGTTGCTTATGCGGATATGCTGTGAGGTAGGTTTATCTTTCAATATTGTGTTTATTTGTTAAATGAGTCATTTATTATCAATTGCATTGAGTGAGTTGGTAATTGGCATGTTATATGGTATATCGTATTTATGGTGTTGTCTTGTATGTCGGAGGACATGGTGGTTTGATTGGTTACTTGTTTTTGGAGACGTAAGACGGTTGGGAGACCGTCTTACGCTTGAGTCGCCTCTTGGAGCTTCCCACTCCAAGAGGGATGTGCACAATAATGGCTTGAGTCACGGAGGGACTCGTGTGGTTGAGACACGACGTCTGGCAGGGGATCCGATTGGCTTCCGGACCCGGTACGTCTGGGCGTGTCCCGGTACTTGTTTGTGGTTATCGGTATGTCTGGGCGTGTCTCGGTACCAGTGTGGTTGTCGATATGTCTAGGCGTGTCCCGGTACCATGGTGTGGTTGTTTGATAGTGGTTCAGTCATGTTATAGTCATGTTGCATGTTCACACACTCGAGTCGTGTCACACTTTATTTATTTATTTATTGAAATTGACGTTTGTTGTACGTTTGTGTAATTGTCACCTATTTCCGGGGTGGCCTGTGCCGATCCATATGATATTTCCGATCATATGGGGAGCAGGTTAAGTACATGTTTTGCTTGTTGACGTGATCGGGATTTGGGTCGCGCCTTGGACTCGGAGTCAAGTAGCATAGTATAGATGACATAGATGGTAGTCGACTTGCAATTTGTATAATTCACTTTATTCATTAATTTATGTTGTAATAACTAAACTTGTTATTTATTTAATAAAGTTTCTTAATTGTAATTCCGATTTCACTGCCTCGGAAACCGAGACGGTAACATTTCCTAATTACCTTGGCCAGGTAAGAAGGGGGTGTTACAAAGTGGTATCAGAGCGACGATTTTGGAACCTAAAACCAATGGACCAAAAATGAATCTAGGAGAGTTTAAGTAAAATGAACCCGACATGAGTATAATAGGAGATCGGTTTTTGATGAGTAGGCGCCCTCATGCCAAAGCTAGTGCCTATCGTCTCAGTTGGTCACTACGTGGGTGGCTAGAAGTATGGGAAACGTTATGTGAACCATGATGTGAATGCATATGTGTTATGATTTTAATGTGTGTTTGAATATGGCATGGGATATGATTATTTGTGAAAGAGGTGTGAATACGTGTGTGTTGTTACTCGTTATATGTTATCGTATGATAGAATCGTTTGTGTAAAATATGAATATATGTGATGGATGGATAAATGGACTCATGTGAGTAGTATATCGTTGATATGATTAGTGTGTGTTGATATGAGGGACGGTAGTCCCGAATCTGGGCATGTAGGTATCATTTGCGTATTTGACCTTGCTAGTGTCGTTGTTCGTTAAAGCATGAATGATGATGGTTAGTGGTAGAATAGTTATGATTTTGAGAGTAGTGTTGGTTCGGTTAAAACTCGTCGTCAAAAGCTACCAACCAAAACAATATTTATAACTTCACAAACTACTCTTAGCAAAGAGGTAAGTAAAGGTCGGATCCCAAGGGACAGGTATTGATGTAGGATTTTCAATCACAAGTAGCCATGTCTTAGGGTGTCACAAATTGGGTTTGAGATGAGATGTGGTCTAAACTAATCAAAAAGATGAATGTAAATTAAGTACAGCAATTAAGGGGTTTGTAAACAAATGATTAAAGGCACTAGGGTGTCACGAGTTCATAGGGGATTCATGGGAATAGATTATACAAACATGTTCTCAAATAGACGCAAGCACTTATTGTTGTGATGGGATCGAGTTAATGTATATCTTACAATCCCTAGGAGAATTTAGGTCCCGGAGCCGAGTCGTCTAGACTGTGCAACATCTACAAGTCGACTTATTCTCCTCCTATTCAACTCTTATGCATGGTCTAATGAGGCTCAAGTTGGTTTATGTCTTACAAGCCTCATTGAAAAGATAGGAGATGGGTAAAAAATGCAAGGATTCATAGGCTCGCATTTCATCAAACATAACATGTGCATAGGTTGAAATCACAACAAGCAAGCAAATTAATTATAAAAATATATTAGATTAAGCATAGATTAATTCCCATGTTTGTTTCCCCTAATTCCCCATTAACCCTAGCTAAAGAACTACTCACTCATGATCAAGTTTAGCATGCTAATAAGGTTGTCAATCATACTAACAAAGCAAAACATGATGAATAAATGATGTGATTAACAATAATTAAACAAGGGTAAAAAGGAATTATACCTATGGAGATGATCCAAATAATAAAGCAAAGAATAATAGAAATACTTGATGATTGATGGAAGGTTGTCAATCCTCCAAATATACCCAAATAATCTTCTAATTGCCCAAATAAAACTAAGAACAGTTGAGAGAATTAAGGAAAGAGTATGATTAATATTGAGAAACGTATTATAACTAAATTAAGACTAAATTAAGAGAGGATTAAGAATTGATTAAGCTAATATTAAGGGTTGATGCTAAGAGTTGATGCTAATCTAGGTAGTACAATGGGGTACTTATACTAAAATTAAGAACAAGGATTAGGGTTACTAAGGGCTTAATAAGACCCTGAGAGAAACTTGAGGAAATGCAACTCCCGAGGGACATGCGCGGATCAAGCTACTACTCCCACCATGATCAGCTCGTCCTTAGCTGAGGCATGACCTGTCCTGTAAGAGGATCCGCTCGGATCACAGGGGAGACGCTCGTCCTGAGACTCTTCAATCCGCTCTTCCTGGGATCAGGCTACTCGGATCCTGGCACTTTGGTACGCTCGGATCATGCTCGGGTTGCTCGGATCGTTGGACAGAGTTGTTCTCTTGTTTGGCTCTTTAATAATCCGTAAGGATCGTGTTGGGGATGCAAGGATCTTTTCATCATTGCCCATTTCACTTTATTTATCTACTTAGGCCTCTAGTGTTGGTCTTCTCTTTGATGCTTGGTCATTAGATGTGATCCATTTAGCTATATTTCGCCTCATAAATGCAAGGTTAGCAATCCTCTCCTACCAAGGACACAAAACCTCAAAGAACATACAAAATGGGAAACTAAAGATAAGAAATGACCTAAATATGTGCTAGAAAGCATGGGAACGAGGTTAATTCGGGGACTAAATGTGCTCAAATATGAGTCACATCAAGTTTACCAAAGATAGTGAGTGTGAGGCCAAACCCAATCGATTAAAGTAGAACTCGAGCGTGTTGACCAGTCACTCGACCGAGTGGATGAGTCACTCGATCGAGTGGACAGTTCACTCGACTGAGTGGACCTTTCTATCGCAAGTAGCCATGTCTTAGGGTGTCACAAATTGGGTTTGAGATGAGATGTGGTCTAAACTAATAAACAAGATGAATGTAAATAAAGTAAAGCAATTAAGGGGTTTGTAAACAAATGATTAAAGGCACTAGGGTGTCACGGGTTCATAGGGGATTCATGGGAATAGATTATACAAACATGTTCTCAAATAGATGCAAGCACTTATTGTTGTGATAGGATCGAGTTAATGTATATCATACAATCCCTAGGAGAATTTAGGTCCCGGAGCCGAGTCGTCTAGACTGTGCAAAACCTACAAGTCGACTTAGTCTTCTCCTATTCAACTCTTATGTATGGTCTAATAAGGCTCGAGTTGGTTTATGTCTTACAAGCCTCATAGAAAGATGGGAGATGGGTAAAAAATGTAAGGATTCATAAGCTCGCATTTCATCAAACATAACATGTGCATAGGTTGAAATCATAACAAGCAAGCAAATTAATTATGAAAATATATTAGATTAAGCATAGATTAATTCCCATGTTTGTTTCCCCTAATTCTCCATTAACCCTAGCTAAAGAACTACTCACTCATGATCAAGTTTAGCATGCTATTAGGTTGTCAATCATACTAACATAGCAAAACATGATGAATAAATGATGTGATTAACAATAATTAAACAAGGGTAAAAAGGAATTATACCTATGGAGATGATCCAAATAATAAAGCAAAGAATAATAGAAATACTTGATGATTGATGGAAGGTTGTCAATCCTCCAAATATACCCAAATAATCTTCTAATTGCCCAAATAAAACTAAGAACAGTTGAGAGAATTAAGGAAAGAGTATGATTAATATTGAGAAACGTATTATAACTAAATTAAGACTAAATTAAGAGAGGATTAAGAATTGATTAAGCTAATATTAAGGGTTGATGCTAAGAGTTGATGCTAATCTAGGTAGTACAATGGGGTACTTATACTAAAATTAAGAACAAGGATTAGGGTTACTAAGGGCTTAATAAGACCCTGAGAGAAACTTGAGGAAATGCAACTCCCGAGGGACATGCGCGGATCAAGCTACTACTCCCACCATGATCAGCTCGTCCTTAGCTGAGGCATGACCTGTCCTGTAAGAGGATCCGCTCGGATCACAGGGGAGACGCTCGTCCTGAGACTCTTCAATCCGCTCTTCCTGGGATCAGGCTACTCGGATCCTGGCACTTTGGTACGCTCGGATCATGCTCGGATCATGCTCGGATCGTTGGACAGAGTTGTTCTCTTGTTTGGCTCTTTAACAATCCGCAAGGATCGTGTTTGGGATGCAAGGATCTTTTCATCATTACCCATTTCACTTTATTTATCTACTTAGGCCTCTAGTGTTGGTCTTCTCCTTGATGCTTGGTCATTAGATGTGATCCATTTAGCTCCATTTCGCCTCATAAATGCAAGGTTTACAATCCTCTCCTACCAAGGACACTAAACCTCAAAGAATATGCAAATGGAAAACTAAATATAAGAAATGACCCAAATATGTGCTAGAAAGCATGTGAACGAGGTTAATTCGGGGACTAAATGTGCTCAAATATGAGTCACATCAAACATCTCCAAACCGAACCTTTGCTCGTCCCGAGTAAAGAGGTGACTAAAATTAGGACCTTTATTTAAACTAGCCTACTAATATAGCCGATATGAGATAATTAGCGGGTCTCACTCCGCCCCTTCAACTCACAACAAGACATATATGAGGTAGGATGCCTTCTTGCAAGGCAAGGTGGGGCTTGCCAAAATGGCGATACATCCAAGCATTAAGCACACAAAAGCAAGTAATGGATGCATCTACAAAAATGAATAGCCACTTTTCTCATCTAAGTGGCGGAAATTATCTGGAAAGGAAGCAATCTAAGGGTACATACTCCATCATAGATACGGTTTCTTGAAATTACTAAGCCTAGGAGGATACCAATAAATCACCTCCAAGTTGTGTCGATCTAGGGTACCTTTGTCCTCAATTTCTAAATGCTTTCGTCAAGATTAGACTCCCTATGATGTTAGAAACACTGTAGGTTCGCGAAATTCCCCTTCTTGCCTAGACAAGAAGAAGGGTCGTCCCCTCTCTACCATGCACAAAAGTGGGGTCAATGGAAAAAGGGATCAATAGATTTTGAGTTTCATAAAGGGAGTTTGCTTTTGATGTTGTTATTCCCCTCAATTTCTTGTGGCATTTGACATTTTTGAGAACAATTACTTTTGCCATTTCTTTGATGTTTGGCATTTTGATACTTGACAATTTTCAACTTTTGCATTTTTTTTGAACATTTTCAAAGTACCCCAATTTGTAACGAGGGTGCTTTTATTTGAAGCATAGTAGTTCTTGTTTTTGTACTCCTCTTTTCTTTGATGCAATTTGCAAACTTCTTGTTTTTCATTTTGGTACTTGAACTCAAATTGATAATTTTTGTGCCCATTCCCTTTTTGTTGACAAAATATGATAGAAGTGAAAGATGGTTGCACGATTTCAAGGGTCACCTTGGAATAAATGGTTGCCAAGGAGTTATCACACCACAAGGTACTCTTGACTAGGCTTTAATCCATGGGTCAAAGGATACTAGCATGACACATCCTAGGGGGTTTTAGAGGTATTCTAATGAGCAAAGTCTCAAGAAGAAGAAAATATCTAGAAGGGTCTTATATACACTTGTCAAGCTTCCCAAATAGATATTTTCACAAAATTTTTCCTAAAATGCATCTACATGCCATGATGCAATAACATTTATACAACCTAATGCAAATGCTTCTATCAACTAGTATGTCATGTAAACTACATGCAATTCCTAAAATCACATTGGTTTGTACCGCGTCAATCAAAATAAAGCCACATAGTCATAGAGAGGAAAAAGGAGATTGGAAAGATCATACCATGCGGTCTTCATATTTCTCATGCCTCGGATGTGGCGTAGTCGATCCAATGTAATAGGAGGATAAACAAACAAAAGTATATACACAATATATAATACTACACTACAAAGGAAATGAACATGTTTTTGGTTTTTCCAAATTTTCAAATTTTTATGGTTTTTGTTTTTATGAAATAAAAGAACATTTTTTTGAGTTTTTCAAAAAATTTCAATTTTTATCATTTTTGATTTTAAAAGTTAAGTTAGAATTTCTCATCCCCACACTAGTATGGGCATTGTCCTCAATGACCAATACGATAGGAAATTGTGCAAACTAAATGAGAATGCATGATTTCTACACTAATATGCAAACTATATGACATATATACGAGTGATGCATTCTAATCTATCCTATATTATGCATGATTTTATTGGTTCGAGAGCTAATTTGGATTAACTCCCATTCCTTGTGCTTGAACTTCCCCAAACCGATCAAGACACTATTTCTAGTGTCAAAAAGAGGGAGTTCATGCACAAGGCAAAGATGCAATGCATGAAGCTAATTGTCATTTTGGATTGTACAAGTGGGAACAATAAATGAGACACCTCAATGGAACCGAGGTGGGAGTCCTTTAAGTGTTGCTAGGACTCAAAACAAATGATCAAGATTAAAGTTTTAAAAATAAGAGATATAAACAAAGCTAAAGGAGGTGTAGGAAACTCACAATGGAATAGGTTAAAGTCAAGTAATCAACCCCGCATATGTGGCATCCTCTAAAAAGCTTGTCAACCCTCAATTGTCGCTCATTGCGACATCCTCATCACCGGCATCATTGCCGTCATCATCATCATCATCCACCTCCATTGTCCCGGAGGCTTCACCACTCTCATCATCATTATTTGAACCTTGCTCTTCTTCTTCTTGGCATGAATCACTACCTTCCCCATCTTCATAAACAACAACCTCATTTCCATGTGCCACCCGCCTATCCATTTTGGCATCTTGAGAAGCATTAGGGAAGAATACCTCCCTATCCGCCCAACTAGGCAAAGGACATGGGGATCAAGAAGTCCTTGCCTAGCTAAATGTAGTAGGGGTGGATATTGGGCATGGTAGGCATTCACCCAATCTTCATGAGCTTCTTTATGCATTTGTTGCATTAGTTGGGTCAAATAGTCGTTGCCTACCATGACATTAGAGCCACTCGGTTTGAATTCTTGGTAGGCAAAGGGGTATGGTGGAGTCACAATGGTGGAGGAGAAGGGCTTTCCAATTGGTTCCCAATGTTGCTTAATTATCACTTCGGCTTCCTTGGAGACGGGCAATAGGTAGTTTAGTCTACGGATGGAGAGACAACAAATCTTGCTAGGCAAGACAAAGGACTTAGCTTCTTTGATGAGCCACTCATATTTGTTGTCAAGATTGTCATTCTTGACCCAATGGAATTTGTTGATCATAGTGCTCATATCAAGGAGGTTGCTCCCTTTAACGAGTTTGTAGGTGTTATCTTTGTTGAAATTTGGGTTAAAATGCTTAGCTAGCCTCGTTACTAAGCCGCCGTTTACAATGAAGGCCGCTCTGTCTTTCCCATTATCAATCTCAAGCCACCGATCCAGTAATAGGCGAAGAGTGTTGTAATTTTTGGTGAACTTTCCATTGATATTCATGTAGGACACAAGGTAGACAAAATCAAGTTCGGTGAAGTGATTGATGCCTTTTCTAGCAATCAAGGTATTTCCCACAAACTTGTGCCATACTCTTATGCACGGATGATGAACATATAGATTATGACACTCCCGGAAAGAATCAAACTTTCGACCGGTAATGGCTTTCCAAAGGGGTGCGGCATCATATTTTAAAGGCTTCTTCTCATAATGATGATATTGTAAAAGACCAAACACATTACCAAACTCACCCAAAGTCATGCTTCTACTCTTGTTCTCAAGACGAAAATCAAAAAAATGTTGAGTCTCTACCTTAGATACCTTCAAGGAGCTTATGAGCTCCATGGTTAATGAAGGGTAGGTCAATTCTTCCATTTCAAAGAGGGCTAACAACCTCATGGACTCGAAAAATGTTCTAGTTCGCTCAAGCACACCCAATTTTTCCAAAGTATCTTGACAAATAAACTTGGTAGCCACAATAGTCTTTTAGTAAGGGATAAAAATGCATTCCTATGAGCATCGGTTAAGAAAGTTACCTCCGGAAAATTTGGCAATTGTTCTATAACCGGAGTAGGTGTGGTAGCTTCCTCAATAGGAGTTGCGATTTCTTGGATTTTCACCGTTGGTTGTGTCACTACCAAAGCCTTAGATGCAAGAAGAGCTTGTTGTCTCTTTGATAAATTTGGAGTCTTTGGTGCCTTGGTTCCGCCTTTGGTCCTTGCCATTGTGTTCTCCTTCTCAAATTAGTACCAACAAACCAATATTTTGCTTGAATGTTCCTTGCTTCCTCAAACTTCAATCAATTCCTTAATCAATTTAGGATATTTGAATTTTTGCCCAAACCCTAGAAAGTTGATTCAATTTGTGAGGAATTTGATTTTTAGATAGTCTTTTGTTGATAAAGGAGTGATTTAATCTTGTTTTGAGCAAGTTTTGTTTGAATGATGGTGAATTTTGTTGAGAAATTGGTGTTTTTGAATGAGGGATTGAGGGTTTTGAGGGAGAAAAGGTATGTGTTTGTGTTTGTGGAAGATAGAAATGAATTGGGAAGGAAGGGTGTTATCCTGTGTTTTTGTTAAATACCAGCTCGGGACGCGCGGATCATGCACGGGACGCTCGGATTAGCTTACAGGAATTTCTGAAATTGCAAACCCGTGCCAGGAGGCGCGGATCAGACTCAGCACGAGCGAATTCCTTCTGGGGATGCTCAGATTCTCTTGTGGACGTGCAGATTTCCTTACAGGATAATTTTATAATTTTGAAGCATGCCAGGACGCGCGGACTGATGCTAAGATGAGCGGCTCAAAGTCTGGGACGAGCGTCCTGAGGGTGATCTACTCAGATTTTCTTACAGCACATTTTCTTCAATTCAAACCTTCCCAGGTCCCACGTCCTAAGGCCAGACGCTCGGACTGCCTCTGGGGATGCCCGGATCATCTTCAGCTCCCACCGGCTCAGGTCTGCCTGTGGAGATTCCTTTTCCCATATCATTCTTTCATCTTTTACTTTGTTCAATGTGGGTTCACTACGAAGGCTCGGTTAGCCTAGGCATTTGCCATCCCCACACTAGATCAAACACTACACATCAAAACATGTTAAAATACCTCCCTCACTTGCTCTCATGTCAAAAATCTTGATCAAAGCACAAAAATGCAAATCTAAAAATGACAAAAATGCAATAGAGTAAATAAAATACGAGTTAAGGGGTTAGAATATTTACAAATGGTGGTTTAGGGAGGACTCCACCAAACTCTCATTCTTGGGTGAGATGTCAAGGGGGCAAAGCCAAGGTGTTATTGATGTTGCTCAACACCTTCTAGAAGTAGTCGAAAGCTTGCTCATTTTCATGATAGAGGTCTTGGATAGACCTTTGCACATTGTTCTCTTCATTGTTGTAGTCATCTAAGTCAAAGTGATGACAAGGATCCACACAGCCTTGGTCTATGGTCATAGCATTTCCAATATAAGGATTGACTGATCCTTCAAATTCATCATCCCATAGACCACAAACTTCACTAGCTTGTTCCCCAATGATGTCATGAGTTGACAAGGGCAACTCCTCTTTCTTGTTGTCTTGGCCAATGAGGCCTTCTTTATTACTTGTCATGATGGGTGAGCTATTCAAGCTCTCATTGTTGTTGAAAATTCCTTGCTCTCCGGATAGAGCTACTTGAAGGTCATCCACTTTCTTCTTCCATATGGGTGGTATTTCTTTACCCATAGCTTGATCCTTGCATAGAGATTCTAGCTTCTTCCTATCACTTTCTCAGCTATAATGATCGATCATGAAACATGGCTCATGTAGTCGGGGAGGTCTCATTGTTTTGTCAAGATTGAAATTAATTGTCTCACCTGTTGGGAAATGTGTCCTCAACAATAGTGCGATCACATGATTTAAATATCATTATTAAATCTCATTTTAAGAATACATGTGGGATGTAATATTTTACAGTCAACTGGTCCACACATATCGGTAATGATTGGCTGACTAGAGTTTGACATTACTGTCGTGCGACGGTGGTGATCAGTTGATCCCCTTAGGTCATACCGATAGGAAAATACTCTTAATTGATTATTTAATTAATCGTATACCGATACGAGCTGATTAAATTGCTTAAAATTGACGGATAATTTTGTGAGTATAATTTACGTATCTTATTGTAAATATGATTAAATAAGACACGGTCTAAGTAATCGAATTGTTTTATTACTCAGATGAAATTATTGTTTACAGAAACAATTGAAACGGAATGAATAAATTATTATAAATACAGAATGTTGTAGTTTATAATTCGGAAACATTTTTGGTATAAGTAATTATGATATTACTAAGTCGATTTTTGTATGTGACGTATTTTTAATAATACGTTGATTTTTAATATGATAAAAATACATTACATTGTGACATGTCATGTAACATGTTACATGTGACAAATTTGACAAATGACAAAATAAAATGGATTCTCCATTTTATGCCAAAACCGAAAATGTGGGTGTGTGTACATGGTTTATATTGTGTTGTTTATTTTTAAATAGTAACACAATCATAACACTTAGTGAGTAGGCTTGCATGCCTAGTCTCTTGTGAAGAGCACAAACAAAAGGCATTGGGCATACTACCCAATGCTCCTCTTTTTCGGCCACCCTAATAGAAAGAGAGAAGAGCTTCTTTTTTTTTCTAGGCATTATTATTCATTCTTTTACTAACATTTTTCCTAGTGTAAGAAAAATTCACATGCTCTCTAAATATTATGAAATCTAGAGAAATAAACTCACAAAGATTACCATCTCTTGACCGAAATTTTCAAGAGAACAAAAATTATTTTTGTGTCATATTTTAATGCAATACTAATATTATTGCTAGATCTAAATAATATTGGTTATTAAGATGTATTCCTTGGGTATATGCTTTTGGGAGGGATTCTACATTTGAGTCCTTGTTCTTCCATTTGGAGAGCTCAAGAACAAGTGAGTAGGTGAACTCACTTGTGCCCATAAATCCGATTTTATGGTGAGAAAATTATTTTTCTTCCTTATTTTGTTTATTAGTTTGCATGCATAAAATCCACCATTTAATTTTATGACAAATTAAATTAAAACATATATGAGTATGTTAGTATATAGATCTACCTTTCCATCAATCGGTATCAGAGCCACGGTTGTTTGCATGCAAATCGGTTAAAAGTTTTTCCGAGTTATAAGAATAACAAATAAAACTTGAAAAATTTGTGTTATTATGATATATCACGAAATTAATCCATGCATGTTAATATTTCTGGTCCTAAAATGTTTTAGGATATTTTGGTTAATTTTTTCGGATTTTTATTGTTCATAATTTACAATAATGGCATTTAAATGTGATTTTATGAGTAAAAATGTCATTTTTGGTCGAAAATTAGCTATACTTCGAATTTTAAGTTGGTTTTTGGATATGTTGTTACATATATTATTTTGAGATAACCTGTAAATTTTCATAATTTTTGGACTTGTTATGCTCGAAAAATGAATTTTTCATTATTAAATTCGGATTTAGGTGAAAAATAGGTTAATATGAGTTAAATTTCGAATCTGGTCATAGAAAATTAATATGTTGTCACATGCAATTTTACAAGATGTGTGTAAAATAATTGGCTATAAAGAAGTCTTTTTTGCATGATTTATGAATTTTTGAAGAAAAATAGCATAAATAGTGACATTATTAGTGGAAAATTAATAAAGCACAATCTATGACTTAGGAAAAACGTCTAATGTTGCATTTTATTATCTTTTTCAGATCTAAAATTGAAAAGTTGGTGAAAATATTTTTTCCATGTTTTTATGATTATTTTATTAAAAACCGATAAATCGCAACATTGTTTTTCCGGAAAAATTTCGAAATTTTTAACCTAAGTTTTTGAACATTATGAGTGTCATGAAATTTTTCCAGAATGTTCATGAATTTAAATTTTGAATTTTGAATTTATTTGAAATTTTGTGATTTATTTGAAGTTTAATAGCTTATTTTTGTAATTTTGGTCCATTTATGAACAATTTTGTAAATAATGGTTAATTATGGTCAAATTATTAGTGAAGACTATATTTTGAGTCCTAAGAGGTTAGGGTAATTAACTTATGCATAAATATGAGTTTATGTATTTTTGTGATTATAAAATGTTGAAATCACGCAAATCCGTAAAAACCGAGTAATATACGATATTGGCTAATTAAAGGCGATTTAGCATAAAAATTGAGCATGTTCATACATATTATAATGCTGCATTTTCTTTATGATTGTCATAATTTTTAATTTATGTAATTTTGAATTATGTAATTTTACTTAGTATGGCCTTAGATTTTAATTGGTATTTCCCGAAATGTATGGGAATATCGATTCGGTTGTAATTTATTGTGATCTCGTATCACCGTTTTGTAATTTAATAGATTTATTTTATTTTAGTTACAAATGTATAATAGGAAATTATGTAATTTATTATATAATTTTATTCATTCCGGAGTTCCCAAAGACGGATTTCTTCAAGAATGGCGATACATAAAGACGGTGTTACCTCGAGATGCGTGCCACAACCGAATTTCAAGGGACCAATGGAGTTGGTTTCCGAATATGTAATAGTTAAATAGTTTTTCTATTTTAGGAAAGGCCATACTAGGATTTATTTATTTTTATGCTTGCATTTTATTTTATGTCGCATGCATCGCTAAATCGCCATAACTAAACATGCATTGTCTTTTTATCGAGTTTTTCGACCGTGTCAATTAAAATTATCATAGTTCACCGCTTTAGTTCACTTAAAACGTGATAGATAATAAATTGACATGACCTCTCGCTAAAATAAACAATTGAGACATAGCCTTACCAAATAGTAGAAACCATGAAAACCTATTTCGCGAGGGAGTGCACTCGGCCCTACCGGGTACAAACCTTGTTACGTAGGGGAAGTGGGTGATAAATGTCAAATCCACCGAATTCATGTTGATGAGGGTTTCATCGGCCATACCGTGCCCAAGTTGATGTGGATTTGGATCATGGACACATTTATTCGAAATTTGGATTGAGCTCAACGGAAGTATTCGCGACCGTAGTTGCATGTGTTCCGGGCTATAGATAAATATTAGAGTAATTTTATCGACCAAGAGTTCTAAAAGTAGAATCGATTAAAGCGTTAATCCACCGAGTTATATTGATAAGGGTTTCATCGGCCATACCGTGCCTAAGTCGATATGAATTTGGGTCTTGGAATCATTTATCATAGTTGGGTAGAGGTCACTATGTAAATGCTTTACTTGTTGTTTACAAGTATTAATAAAACGATAAATGTTAAGTTTTCCACTATTCCGTTTTTTTTTATATTGTTCTATTTCTTTACCACAATTCATATACGATATCATTTCGATTTTGATACAAATCTCCATTACAACATCGTAACTAAAGACAAAATTTGAAATTGCTTCTAAAACCTCAAACGAACCATTACTAAGGATCTCTTGTAAAGAGTATAGATTAAAGTTATTCATTATCAAACAGGTTTTGATTCTTGACTAACACTTCTACTTACAATGGATTATGTTTCATATACTTAATTGAATTAAGTACCTTGAAGCGATAAATTTGGTGATTAGATTTTCAGAATTCGTAATTGACCAAAATAACGCAACCACTTCAATGAAAGTTTTAAGACTAAAACGAACAAATGAAGAGTAATCTTCATGAATTCAATTTTGCTTCTCAAAGCAAAAGACTCATTGAAATGAGTGGGAGCATTCTCTTAAACCGTTAAGATGAGGACGAGGTTCAAGAAGTAAAGATTATAATGGAATTGATACAAGGTAATGTTAAAGGTAAAGTTGTTGAGAATGACGATACTAAACCTATCAATCCCGACCGATAAAGTTTCCATTGTCTTAAATGTTGGACACAAGAAAGGAAACTGCCCCATATTATTGAAGAATCAACAAGTTAGTTGTGGGACATCTAATGGGACCTTCTTCTTTAAATGTTTATTTGATTAAACATAATTTTTGCTAGTATTACTTCATCAATCGATATTAGAAACCGGTGGTGGTTTTCATCATTATGTTTGACACATAGGATGATTAGAATATGACGACTAGCAACAATGAAGTCAAGAGATAGAGTAATTGTGTACTCAATCTAGTTTTTGGATTTAAAGTGGTACTTAATTGTGACTATTAAGTGCATAAACTCTAAATAAGAATATAAACTTGTTAAGAAACAAAAGAGGTTTTCACTTTTGTGATCCTATACACCATGATTTGATGTATGGCTAGCCCATCATCAAGGTGATTATATTCTAAACCAAACTAGAATAATATATCATGAAGATGATGCAAGACTCAAAATTGGTAACCCAAGATTAAACCTTAAATTTTGGAATGATGAACGCAAAGAGTTATCGAGTACTCTTGAAACCATTAGATTGTTAATGGTATATGCGTATCTTGTATTCAAAGCAAGATGTCTCGTGCCTTTGGTTGAAAAGGAGATCGAGGTTGTAAATCATCTATCCAAAATAGGTTGATCATTATCTTTTACCAACGATTTAAGTTGACACTAGTGTGTTCACTTAATAAGGTAAATAGAGAAATCTTTGAAGAGGTTCAAGAGTTCAAGGAATTACGATTTAGTCGTGATGGGATTATCAAAGTGAAGACTTTGATATAAGCCAATGGAAATGTGATCTAATATCACAAGTTAATCTCTCTTAGCACGCATTATGATATAATGTGTGATTGGATAAGAATTCAAACGCTATTCGATAAGGTTTGGACTTCGATCAAGTTACTTTGAGTTACTTGATCCTTTTGGGGATTTTATCATTTTGTCTAAATTATTTTTCCACTAAATCGAATCATATGAGATATGAAATGGTAAGGGTACCATGTTTGTAAGTTTTCACAAGAAACAAATGCTCATTTTTCCCTCTTCAATTATCACGAGTACGACGGGTTTGCGGCTCATGAAGCTGTCTTTCTAAAATACAAGTTTATTTTTAGAAGACAGAGTGGGAGAAATTATTCAAGAGCCACAAAGAATGCCACAGAGAATGTTATGTCGCAAGAAACTGGTCTTTCTTGGCTACATGAGACGTTTTGTGTAAAATATTGTTTCTTTAAAACCTAGGAGGTTAAATTCGTCACTTGCTAAAAATGATGAATTCATGCTACTTTTAAGAAAGTAAAGAGCTTATAACTTACAAAAGAAATTGTTTGATTCAAGTTAATTACTTCTAGAAAGTAATGAACGAATGACTTACATAAGAGTGTTTAAGTCACAACTCAATATAAGGCTTAGAGCCATGAGAATCCGAAATAAAAGGCTTGATTAGTGACAAAGGGTTTTGCACTAATAAAGAGATATTTCAAAGCAAGATTGGTTGCAAAGGGTTTTGCACTAATTGAAATGCTTAAGTCTATTTGGATCTTCTTAAGGATTGTGTTTCATTATGAGGTTATGAAATACGTAGCAAGTGAATCTAGAACCCGCTTCTTCAAAAGAAGGAATGTATCCAATACATGTCATGAGTTTTGTAGATTCTTGCAATACTAAGATAATGTGAAACTTAAGAGAGGGTCTTAAGTAGGACATCAATGAGTTGGAATCAACATTTTGATCATGTGATAAAACATTTCTCGATAAGTCGAGAAGTTATGTTTATACATGGAGTTTAGTGGGAGTTACGGAAGTTTTAATTAGTCTGATATGTGGATGACATATTGATCATTGAGAATGATTTAAGACTTTTGGAGTATTATAATACATCTTGAATATCCGGATTTATGAAGATAAATCCACATGATATTAGCATCAGTAAGAAGTCTTATGTTGATAAGATTCATGACTAGTTCAATTAAATTGAACATATTTGATTGATTTCATTTGCTTCCGCTGCCGAATCAATTAAAAAGAAATGATGTATGACACTTCATATGCTTTGAGTATGATGAATTGTTTTCAAAATCGAATTTAAGTAATCTTTACCAAGTAAGCTATAAAGATTACCCTTAAGTGCTTGCAGAAGCATTAAGGAAGTAAAGCAAAGTGTTTATGATGCAATATTGTGTAAGGGTGTTACACAAGTGACAATTGACAATTGAGATTGCGCATGGTTCCCGACAAAACCATAATCAAAACACATTAGGATGGTTAAGATACCATTGTGGCAATGTTAATTAAGAAGTAGATTTTCTAGAATCGTTCTAGGAAATAAAGAACAATGAGAGATATTTATAACGGAAATTGAGTACACTTGTGATCATGAGATGTGCAAGAAGGATGAGTCCCGCATACTGTGAAAACAGTGGGAGCTATTCTTAGGCTAGAGGGCCTATGTCTTGATTGGATCTCGACACGTACTCAGAAAGTTTTGTAATGCAAATGTATACATTACAAAGGAAAACGAGTATGTAGTGAGGTTGAGTAAGGTACAAGAAATTGATAAAACCTACTAACCAAAGCCTTCTCAAAGGCTAAACATGATAAGTCATGTCATTTCAATTGAATTGAAATGAACAACTACATACAAGATTAAAATAGATTATAGAATATGAAATAGTAATCAGGCATTGACTATTCATATGTGATAATCGCATTTGTCGTTCGAGTTTTTCTTTAAAAACTCCTTTTATACTTTGTTACATCCAAACGGGTTGTAGTGACAATTGAACCCCGTTAAAGTGAACACGGATTAACATTGTATTCGCCCATAGTCACTTATATGAGGTGACGTCTCGAAGTGACTAGAGTGTGATGCGATTGATGGCAAGTTCAAGTGCCATAGAGTCATGTGAGATGACTAGTCGATCACATAGGCAGACTGTTAGGAACATTTTGCCGGGCCTAATGACCGCTTATAGAGTTCTGGCAAATTTATATAGCCTGGTCGTGGCGAGAGCTGCTATAGTATTCTAATGAGTCGATTCTTTTGACTAAAGACTATTCACCTAAGATGGCACGATTTCAGATTAACTTTGATTTGTGTTACTACGACCTTCGTAAATGGGGTCAAATGGGCATATTTTGGGTTATGATGGCTGTGGCTAGTTGAAGGGAATGAGTGCGATAGAATTGTCCATCCCCTTGTCGGGGTTAAAACAATATCTCGGGGCCACTCGAGGAGTAATGAATCGAAATGCGTGGCCACGCTCGGAAGGTATCCGAGTGGATAAATCCGGTCAATCGGTTATTCTCCGGATCGAGGAAACCACTCTCGATATGATCACTTGCAAGTACGACCGAAAGACACCTTGCATTGAGTGGGAGATAGTAATAGGACAAGAGAATTGGTGACGCACACTTGTCGAGGACAAGTGGGAGATTGTTGGGAAATGTGTCCTCAACAATAGTGCGATCACATGATTTAAATATCATTATTAAATCTCATTTTAAGAATACATGTGGGATGTAATATTTTACAGTCAACTGGTCCACACATATCGGTAATGATTGGCTGACTAGAGTTTGACATTACTGTCGTGCGACGGTGGTGATCAGTTGATCCCCTTAGGTCATACCTATAGGGAAATACTCTTAATTGATTATTTAATTAATCGTATACCGATACGAGCTGATTAAATTGCTTAAAATTGATGGATAATTTTGTGAGTATAATTTACGTATCTTATTGTAAATATGATTAAATAAGACATGGTCTAAGTAATCGAATTGTTTTATTACTTAGATGAAATTATTGTTTATAGAAACAATTGAAACGGAATGAATAAATTATTATAAATACAGAATTTTGTAGTTTATAATTCGGAAACATTTTTGGTACAAGTAATTATGATATTACTAAGTCGATTTTTGTATGTGACGTATTTTTAATAATACGTTGATTTTTAATATGATAAAAATACATTACATTGTGACATGTCATGTAACATGTTACATGTGACAAATTTGACAAATGACAAAATAAAATGGATTCTCCATTTTATGCCAAAACCGAAAATGTGGGTGTGTGTACATGGTTTATATTGTGTTGTTTATTTTTAAATAGAAACACAATCATAACACTTAGTGAGTAGGCTTGCATGCCTAGTCTCTTGTGAAGAGCACAAACAAAAGGTATTGGGCATACTACCCAATGCTCCTCTTTTTCGGCCACCCTAATAGAAAGAGAGAAGAGCTTCTTTTTTTTTCTAGGCATTATTATTCATTCTTTTACTAACATTTTTCCTAGTGTAAGAAAAATTCACATGCTCTCTAAATATTATGAAATCTAGAGAAATAAACTCACAAAGATTACCATCTCTTGACCGAAATTTTCAAGAGAACAAAAATTATTTTTGTGTCATATTTTAATGCAATACTAATATTATTGCTAGATCTAAATAATATTGGTTATTAAGATGTATTCCTTGGGTATATGCTTTTGGGAGGGATTCTACATTTGAGTCCTTGTTCTTCCATTTGGAGAGCTCAAGAACAAGTGAGTAGGTGAACTCACTTGTGCCCATAAATCCGATTTTATGGTGAGAAAATTATTTTTCTTCCTTATTTTGTTTATTAGTTTGCATGCATAAAATCCACCATTTAATTTTATGACAAATTAAATTAAAACATATATGAGTATGTTAGTATATAGATCTACCTTTCCATCATCACCCCCTACTTCAAGTGTGAGTTCTCCATGTTTCACATCAATTACCGCTCCCGCAGTATGCAAGAAAGGTCTTCCTAAAATGATAGGAATGTTGGAATCCTTCTTCATGTCTACAATGACAAAGTCTACCGGGATGAAGAATTTGCCAATTCTCACGGGCACATCCTCCCATACCCCTAAAGGTACCTTTGTTGATTGATCCACCATTTGAAAAGTGATGTTGGTGCATTTGAGCTCTCCCATTCCTAGCCTCTTACATACCGAGTATGGCATGACACTTACACTTGCTTCGAGGTCACACAATGCTTTGTTGATTGTAGTGTCGCCAATGGTACATGGAATAGAAAAACTTCCCGGATCTTTGAGCTTTGGAGGGGAACTCCCTTGAAGAATAGCACTACTCACTTTGGTAAAGGCAATGGTCTTCAACTTTCGGATGAATTTCTTCTTGGTAAGAATATGTTTCATGTACTTTATATAAGCCGGAACATGATTGATCAATTCCGTGAATGAGATTGAGACTTCTAAGTTCTTCACAATTTCCATGAGCTTTCCAAGTTGGTCATCAAGCTTAGGGTTAGCTTGTCGACTTGGGAAGGGAAGTCTAATCACAATAGGCTCTTTTTCCTTAGCCTTCTCTTCATTCTTCTTCTTTGAAACTTCATTGGAGGTAGGGTCTACCTCCTTAGAGTTCTCCACAACTCCTTGCTTATCACTAACATCCACAATATCTTCATCAATTGGCCTCTTTGGTCCTTCATATCTTGTACCACTCCTCAAATGGATGACACTAACCGTCTCATGTCTTGGGGGATTACCTTGAGGCAGTAATTGCCCCTTTTGTCTTTGAGAGCTAGAAGATGCTAATTGAGTCATTTGAGTTTCTAACATTTTGGTGTCAGCAAGAATGTTGTTGATGGTGATCTCTTTAGCTTGGCTATCTTTTTGGATTTGGGTGAAAAATTCTTGTTGGTTCTATTGCATTTGGAGGACCGCTTTTTGAACATCAAAGCTTTGGTCATTTGATTGGTTGTAAGTAGGTTGATTTTGGTAACCTTGACTTTGGTTGAAAAAGGGTCTTTGAGCTTGGTTCCTCATTGGAGGTGGGGTGTATGTTTGTTGGGGGGTTTTGGACATTTTGGCTCTTGTATGAAAGATTTGTGATACTGTCGTTTAGTACCAAAAATAAATACCTATTACTACTAACAGAAGTCAGCGGTAAGTAGGGTCGATCTCCACAGGGAGATGGGAAAATGTCAGCTTAACTAAGTCCGCCAGGGTAACAAATTCTTGGGGGTTTTTGAATAATTGCTCTAAACTAAGGAGGTCAAAGGAGAGAAATAAAGTAAAAGAGTTAAAAATAGACAAGCAAAGAAAAAGCTGCTAAGACCGTCGGTTCACCATGATTTTCAAGAAATGAACTCTAAGGGTTCAGGTCAATGCAAGTTCGATCTACAGGGCAATGAATATCTCCTTCCGGTCTCAATTCACCCTAAGACACTATTAGCTTAGCTTCCGCCCTCACTAGAGTGCCCTAATGTTCGCTACAGGTCTTACCTTTTCCAATCTTCCGATCTAGGTCAAGGTGTACCGTGATTAATCACCTAATTGCGTCGACTCAATTAGACAAGAACAATTATATGTAGCGATTAACAACATAAACCTAATTTGCATCAAACCTAATTACTTAATCACAATTCCTTTAAATCATGGCTCCCCTATGTCTTAGCAAGGGAGAATTAGCTATGCATAATCATTGAACAAGCAACAACAATACATAAACCGCAGAAATTCGACATAGTAAAAGTATGAAAGAGAGAAACTACAATAGAGATTAAAGGGAAGAATAGGAAATAAAACAAGTAATTGATTATAGATCAAGAGTAGAGTAAAGAATACCGATTACAAGCAAGAAAATCCATAGTTAGGGTTCAAGAACAAAAGTCTAAGAGAGTAGAGAAAGTGTCGAAGGAAGGGGAAAAGGAAGAGAGAGAAAAATCCTATGACTGCCGTCATAACATATATCTAATTACAAAGGCCAATCTCGAAAAATAGCTCAAAGCCAGCATAAAACACCTAGTCTCTCAATCAAGTGAGATGAAACCACTCGATCGAGGACAATTCTTGAAAATCCTTTCGATCGAGTGAAAATGGAGTTCAATCGAACACTTCAGATAATGGCCAACTCGGTCGAGTGAAAGAAGATTTCGATCGAGGGATTCTTCAGGGATAAAGCATTCGATCGAACATAATAAGTAGCAAAACTGGTCGATCGAGCTATATAAGCAAGTGTGAACTCCTTGGCACCTTCCAAGGCCACTTCACGCATCTCTAAGTGACAGATTCCAGGCTCCGATTCCTTATTCTCCAAAATGCATGCGATTAGGACAAGTTCAGGCTCGATTTTGCTCCTTTCTAGTCTGTACCTGCAATTTATACAAGACAAACCCAAAGTATTCTAATCGGGGGCATTTGTAGCTAGATGCCCCATAAATAACACAGAAATGCGTGTAAAAATGAGGTAAAAACCTTATATAAAATACACGCATCAAATCTCCCCAAACCAAACCTTTGCTTGTCCTCAAGCAAACTATAAATGCAACTAAAGACAACTACGGAACGGGACCAACTCATCAGCTACCAATCATCCTCCCAAACCAATTTAATGCAACAACTAACAAAGCGGCAATTGGCAAGTGCAAATGAATTAAAAATCAATGTCTCAAACTAATGAACCGTCGACCTTGTAAGACTCATAGATATCGGACTCTCACGGGTCGCTCGTCACTCAAATTAGGCACAGGGTGAGTATATAAGTAAGAGATAGAAAGAAGTAAAGACACTCACCTAACTCGACCTATAAGAACATGCATGCAGTCTAACATGAATAAAGTCTCTACAACCGTACATATACATTCCAACCAATTAATGACCAAGACACATGCCGAGGACTTACATTTGGGTAAGTGAGGTAATGGGTAAGAAGGGGCTATAATGAATTTGGAGATGTGGAGTTAATAGCCAGGCTAGCAACAACGGATCCAAATTAGAAATACTTCCCAACTTCATACTCAATATATCAATGCAAAAATGGTGCTAAATTGCAGCACACAACTCCCTAACCATCATAATATCGTCAACTCCCCATAAGATACAAATATAACATGGGAGCGAAAATCACAAAATAGAGTATTTCTTGGCTCATGATTTTTTCATAATCTTTCTTTTTCTCTTTTTTTTCATATTTTTTTTTCATTTCTCACAACTATTTCTTATCATTTTTTTTTCATTCCCTTTAATATTTTCACCAACTTCTCAAACCAGATATGTAACCATATTGCAATGGAACATTCCCAACAACTACTATTTCTAGCTCGGCTAGGGTAGGCAAAATTATAGACTGTAGCTATGTGGGACAAAATGGGCAATTTGGCTATGTGGAGCTCATCGGTAGAATGAAATAAAGGGAACAACCTCTCTTAACATGTGTCACCAACCATAGACCGAATGCATACAGGTACCAAGTAGACTGAATTCATGCTTATGTAATTTGATGTTACTTGCCTTATAGAGAGTACTACTCACATCCTATATGAAACTGGTCATAGATGTCACCAGTTTATTAAGCTCTAAACCTTAGAATGTAAATGTAATACTCCGTATTTATAAGTCTTGGGGTACTCTATCGAGTAGGCCTTACTCTGTCGAGTAAGGGTAAGTTGCGAAATAAAATAGTTTCTGACCTGTTGGGTACTCGATCGAGTAGCTGGGGTACTCGATCGAGTAAGGGGGTACTCGATCGAGTACCTTGGGTACTCGATCGAGTGTCCGGTTTTACGGGGAGTTTTCTTGGGTTTTGTTAATTATGCGATTAAGGTATTTAAGTTTCGTCGTCATTGTTTTAAATCGCTTTTACAAAACCTAAATCCCTGTTTAAGAGAGAAAGCAACCAGTTCATCTTCCTAATCGCATTCTTAGCAATTCCCGGAGTTCAGACGGTCAGTTCTTGTCGTTATTCGTATCGTTGAGTTCCTTGCGTCGAGGGTAAGATCTATGTACCCTTTTTATTGTTTTTTCCCTTGATTTGGTTAAACCCTAATTTAGAGATTGGGGGTTTTTGTGTGTAGTATGTGATGTGTAGCCTCTATGTGTTATATGATAGGAGGAGGGTTCGTAGAAGAGGTTTTTTGATACAGCTGTTGATACCGTCTGACTGTTGTGCTTTCCAGGTAGGATTTCCTACTCAGTATTAGTCCCATAATGGGATATTGGTTGATGTATTGTATTTGGTTGTTTGATATAATAATTGTACTGTGATTGTGGTTGTGATCGTTGTTGATGGTTCGCAAGGCGTGGCCTCGGCTGAGTGGGGTCACTTGCGGGAGTGACTTCACGCCCTAGTTTCGCCTTCTGTGGAACCCGCCACAGAAGGGATGTGCACATTAATGGACAGGGTTATCGCTCACTATGTGGAGCGGCGATTTGGTGGGTACGGCTGCGGTCCCCCACTAGCAGGGCTGGTCCAGTGGACAGTCAGGATTGAGATGATGGGAGTTGGTTGGCTTTGTGTGTGTGTGTGTGACAGTTAAGCTGTCTGTTTATCTTATTATTGTTATACATGTTGATTGTGTGATTAGTACTGACCCCGGTGTTGTTTTGTAAACCTGCGGTGATCCATTCGGGGATGGTGAGCAGATATTGAGCAGGTATTGAGATGAGTACTAGGATAGCTGGGATGCCACGACATGATGATAGGAGTCTTCCGCTGTAGCCTTTAGTTTATTTACATTTCAGTTAGACAGTCAGTTTGAAATCATGTATCGTACTCTTGGTTTGGTTTTGAGAATTGTATCTATTCACTAAATTATTTATAATAAACATTGTTTCTTTATTGTTGTTTGAATATCATTGCCTCGGGTAACCGAGATGGTAATGTCTTCATACCTAAGTGGTCCTGGTAAGGCACTTGGAGTATGGGGGTGTTACAAATGGTATCAGAGCGACGATCCTGAAACCTGTAACCAATGAACTTAATGAACATAGGGAGTCAATTAAAATGAACCCGGGGTAAAAGTTGTGGGAGCTAGTGCAAAGGCTTGGGAGACGTCCTAAAGTCGCATGGGTCGCCCTACAACTTTGAACCGGTCACATGGGGGAAGTGTTTGTCGAGTCGTATGTGTGTTTGGTTAACTTGTTTACGAATGTGATGGAATGTGTTAATTGTTGGATGTTGAAGTAGAAAGTTGAGCATGTGAAAGAAAATGGTGATATGAGGAAAATTGTTGATGAGATGATAACATGTTGGATGATTTACAATGTGGCATTTAATAACATGATGAAATGGTTTCGTAGATAGTAGAAAAGATGCGTAGTACGCTTATTATGATATAATGTGGTTTATAAAGTTTAGCATGTTAGAATATGACGTAACATGCGGGTAGCTTCTATGAATTAGTGTTACTCGATCGAGTGGGGACCGACTCGATCGGGTGGGTTTTTAAGCGATTTTGAGTCGAATCGAGTTTTGGGGCACTCGATCGAGTAACTAGGGGTACTCGATCGAGTAGGGTGTCACTCGATCGAGTAGCCTAGATACTCGATCGAGTAGGTAAGAGATCGAAGGTCCTGTTTGGGGTCTAAAGTTTGGGTACTCGATCGAGTACGTGGGGCACTCGATCGAGTAGCCCGTTACTCGATCGAGTGTGTTTGGGAACTCGATCGAGTGGGTTATGGGCAGCGTGTTTTCGTGTTTTGAGGTTTAGTACGTGTGTTTATGTTTACCCTTTCTTATATAGCTTCAAGATGCCGCCCAAGAAGATCGCTTTGTATGCGAGAGCCGAGCTCATGACCATGGATGACATCGTTAAGATGTTAGAGCACCAGGATGCTCTTACCGAGACCCCAAGAGAGTGAATGAGGACAAGGATAAGAATAAGGAGAAGGAGGTTGATCATTCTAAAATCGGCCTCTATATTGCGAGGTTTAACCCGAAAGAGTACAAGGGAGTTGGGGAGCCTAATCTGCTTGATAGTTGGTTGAGAGAGATGGAGAACATCTTAGACTTGGTTCATTGTCCGGATGAGATGAGAGTGGAACAGTGCGTTCTATCGAGGGAGGCGGCAGGCAAGTGGTGGGATTAAGTGAAGGTGAGTGCTAAGGAAATATATACCAACCAAGGCTTACCTGCTATACCTTGGGAGGAGTTTCGTAGGGATGTGAGGAAGGAGTTTGTCTTAGGAACATGTGAGGAGTAAGTTGAGAGAAGAGTTTGATGGTTTTAAGATGACTCGCCGAGATGTCCGTGGCCGAGTACTACAGTTTGTTCAATGAGAATTCTAGGTATGCTGAGGACATGGGTTTGAGTGAGGAGAATTTGGCATTGAGGTTTGAGAGGGGGTTGACCACCAAGATTATGGATAAGTTACCCGTGGGGATCCTTACCGATGTTAAAGAAGCTTATGAGAGGGCTGGGAGAGCGGAGAGGTTGGTGGAGATGGCTCAGGAGAGGTCAGGTGGTGAGAAGAGGAAGTCCGAGAGCGAGGGTGGTGGCCAATCGAATCACAAGAAAGGCAACCACAATCGATCTAAAGGATTTTCTTCTCGGGTCCGGGTTTAGTCTTTGGGGCTTCCTTTGGGCGTGGCCGTAGAAGTGTGAGTAATAGTTGGGGAGTGACCTGCTATGGTTGTGGTGGTGTAGGCCACAAGAGACATGAGTGCACGAGTGCACCGGGATCTTTCGAGACCGCACGAGCTTCGCGAGCAACAGACCGGGCTGGATCATGGCCAAACCGGGAAGTCGAGTTACCAGTGGAGGCAACCGCAACGACGGTAATTTTTATAAGAAAACACCGACGAACAACAACAACAATCAAGGGTCGGGTGCTAAGCCGACCGCATCAGCCAGTACTGTCCAGGGAGGTGGACAGAAGACCAGTGGCAAGTTATTCATGATGGAGAAGAAGGCGGTGAGGAAGATGCGCACGTTATCACCGGTACATTCCTTGTTAATGGTATTCCTACCTTTGTTTTGTTCGATTCGGGGGCTTCTCAGTCGTTTGTGTCTTCGAGTCATGTTAAACAGTTGGGTTTGAGAGTATATGAATCTGTTAGTGAGCAAGTTTTCATACCTTCGGGTGAGTCTGTATCGTGTGGGAGATTGTTTAGAGATGTATCTTTGATAGTTGGGCAAGTTGATTTCCCTGTAGACTTGCTAGAGTTTCCTTTTAACGGTTTTGAGATGATAGTTGGGATGGATTGGTTAGGAAAGTATAAAGCTAAGATAGACTGTCATCAAAAGAAAGTGTCCTTAAGAGGTCCAAAGGGTGTTAGTGTGTCTTATCGTGGGTTTCTAGTCAAACCCAAAGTTAAGTTGATTACGGTATTACCTTGAAATCTTATCTGAGGAAGGGATGTCCTTTGATCCTGTGCCATGTGAGAGATGACCGGATAGAGATTCCGACAGTTGATGAGATACCAGTGGTGGGAGAGTTTGCAGATGTTTTTCCAGAGGAGATTCCGGGGTTGCCACCGAAGAGGGAGATAGATTTCATCGTTGAGTTGAAGCCAGGGACGGGGCCAATCTCTAAGGCACCATACCGTATGGGTCCTAAGGAGATGGAGGAGCTTAGGAAGCAGTTGGATGATTTGATAGAGAAGAGATACATTAGACCAAGTGTATCGCCTTGGGGAGCACCAGTTCTTTTCGTGAAGAAGAAAGATGGGAGCTTGAGGCTGTGCATAGATTACAGGGAGCTGAATCGTGTGACGATAAAGAACAAGTATCCTTTGACAAGGATAGATGACCTGTTTGATCAGTTGAGTGGTGCAACAGTCTTTTCTAAGATTTATTTGAGGTCGGGGTACCATCAGGTGAAGATTAGAGAGGTGGACATACCAAAGACAGCTTTCACGTCGAGGTATGGCCATTACGAGTATGTGGTGATGCCGTTCGGGTTGTCTAATGCGCCGGCAGTGTTTATGGATTTGATGAACAGAATCTTCAGACAGTTTGTGGACCAGTTTGTAGTGGTATTCATCGACGATATCTTAGTCTACTCTAAGACTAAGGAGGAGCATGCGGAGCATTTGAGGATCGTGTTGCAGACTTTGAGGGATCATGAGTTGTATGCCAAGCTGTCCAAGTGTGAGTTCTGGTTAGAGAAAGTTGCTTTTCTGGGGCATGTGATCTCTAAAGATGGGGTAGCTGTGGATCCGGCGAAGATTGAGGCAGTGACAAAGTGGGAAGCACCAAAGAATGTTGCTGAGGTTAGGAGTTTCTTGGGTTTTATTTGGATACTACGAGACGGTTCGTGAAAGATTTCTCCAAGATAGCTAGACCGATGACAGCGTTGATGAGGAAAGAGAACAGGTTTCGTTGGGATGAGAGTTGTGAGACGGCGTTCCAAACATTAAAGGAGCGTTTGACCACAGCTCCTGTCCTAGCATTGCCTGAAGGGAGCGAGAATTTTGAGGTTTATACAGATGCCTCGAAGAATGGGTTGGGATGTGTGTTAATGCAGAATGGTAAAGTGATTGCCTATGCTTCTAGGCAGTTGAAGCCTTATGAGGAGAATTACCCTACTCATGATCTGGAGTTGGGTGCAGTGGTGTTTGCTCTCAAGATTTGGAGACATTACCTTTATGGAGCAATCTTTAAGGTATTTTCTGATCACAAGAGTCTTAAGTACATCTTCACGCAGAAGGAGTTGAACATGAGACAGAGGAGGTGGATGGAGTTGATTGGCGATTACGACATGGAAATCATCTACCATGAAGGGAAGGCCAATGTTGTTGCTGATGCTTTGAGTAGGAAGAGTGTACATTCCTTGTGTACAACTCTATCTTTGATGAGGCTGAGGGATGAGGTAGCGAGCTTTGGGATACATATGATGCAGAAAGGAGATGCCATGGGTGATATGACAAAGATGACTTGAGTTTTATGATGATATTCGAGGTAAACAGGCTTTGGATCCTAAGATAGTTGAGTGGAGAGCTGGAGTAGAGAAAGGGACAGTGTCCCGCTTTTCTATTCATACAGATGGTAGTTTGAGGTTTGATGGTAGGTGGTGTGTTCCTAATGATGAGGAGTTGAAAAATACGATCATGACAGAGGCGCATTGCACACCATATTCAGTTCATCCAGGTGGAGACAAGCTATACAAGGATTTGAAGAAAACGTTTTGGTGGCCTCGGATGAAGAAAGAGACATTTGAGTTTGTGTCTGTTGTTTGACATGCCAGAGAGTTAAAGGGGAACAGAGACGACCACAAGGTAAGATTCGGTCTTTAGAGGTGCACGAGGGGAAGTGGGAATCCATTTCCATGGATTTCATTGTGGGTTTGCCTAAGAGTCAACAAGGTAACAACATGATTTGGGTGATAGTTGATCGTCGACCAAGTCACTCACTTTGTTCCAATGAAAGATACATGGACTAAGGCACAATTGGCTATGGCCTATCGAAAGAACGTGCTTAAGTTACATGGAGTCCCTAAGGACATAGTGTCCGACAGAGATGCGAGGTTTATATCGAGGTTTTGGAAGGAGTTGCAGGAATCGTTGGGAACAACTTTGAAGATGAGTACAAAATTTCATCCTGCGCGACAGACGGGGCAGATCGAGAGAACAATCAAGACTCTTGAGGATATGTTGCGAGCTTGTGTGATGGACTTTGGTGGTAGCTGGGAGCAGAGGTTGGACTTGATAGAGTTTTCTTACAACAACAGCTATCACACCAGTATTGGTATGGCACCGTTTGAGGCTTTGTATGGGAGGAGATGTAGAAGTCCAATCTGTTGGGGACAAAGTCTTGAGGCAAAGTGGTTTTAGGACCAGAGATGGTGCATGAGATGGTGGAAAAGATTAAGATGATCAGGGAAAGGATGAGAGCGGCTCGGGACACGCAAAAGAGTTATGCGAGATCTACATCGCCGGGATATAGAGTTTCAAGTTGGGGACAAGGTTCTTTTGAAAGTTTCTCCTATGCGCGGAGTTATGAGATTTGGGAAGAAAGGCAAGCTAAGTCAGAAGTTTATAGGGCCTTATGAGATCTTAGAGCGAGTTGGGGAAGTTGCTTATCGTCGGCTTTACCAGTGCGTTAGAGAGAGTGCATAATGTGTTTCATGTATCGCATTTGAAGTATGTGAGTGACCCGTCACATGTGTTAGAGGCAGAGAACTTAGAGCTAGATGAGTCCTTATCATATCTTGAGGTGCCTAAACAGATTCTAGACCGAAAGGTTAGAAAGACTAGGGGTGGTGAGACAGTTTTGCTCAAAATCCTTTGGTCTAACCACGAGACCGAGGAAGCTACATGGGAGCCAGAGGAAGCTATGAAAGAGCGTTACCCTTTCCTCTTTGATTAGGTATGTATGGTTACGGGGACGTAACCTTGTTTCTTTTAGGGGGGTAGGAGATGATCGCGAGCAGTTTTAAGAGTTTTATACACCTTTTATATGTAGTGTCGGTATGTTTGTCGGGATGAGTTGGGTTAGTATCATGTTTTATGTTAAATTTTGTTTGGCTTTTGAGTCGGGAATGTTGTGGGAGTACCTTTGTTTAGTAGTGGTTTGAACTTCGGGGACCAAGTTCCTTTTAAGGAGGGAAGACTGTAATACTCCGTATTTATAAGTCTTGGGGTACTCTATCGAGTAGGCCTTACTCTGTCGAGTAAGGGTAAGTTGCGAAATAAAATAGTTTCGACTGTTTGGTACTCGATCGAGTAGCTGGGGTACTCGATCGAGTAAGGGGGTACTCGATCGAGTACCTTGGGTACTCGATCGAGTGTCCGGTTTTACGGGGAGTTTTCTCGGGTTTTGTTAATTATGCGATTAAGGTATTTAAGTTTCGTCGTCATTGTTTTAAATCACTTTTACAAAACCTAAATCCCTGTTTAAGAGAGAAAGCAACCAGTTCATCTTCCTAATCGCATTCTTAGCAATTCCCGGAGTTCAGACGGTCAGTTCTTGTCGTTATTCGTATCGTTGAGTTCCTTGCGTCGGGGGTAAGATCTATGTACCCTTTTTATTGTTTTTCCCTTGATTTGGTTAAACCCTAATTTAGAGATTGGGGGTTTTTGTGTGTAGTATGTGATGTGTAGCCTCTATGTGTTATATGATAGGAGGAGGGTTCGTAGAAGAGGTTTTTTGATACAAATTTGTTGATACCGTCTGATCATTGTTGTGCTTTCGGTAGGATTTCCTACTCGTATTAGTCCCATAATGGGATATTGGTTGATGTATTGTATTTGGTTGTTTGATATAATAATTGTACTGTGATTGTGGTTGTGATCGTTGTTGATGGTTCGCGAGGCGTGGCCTCGGCTGAGTGGGGTCACTTGCGGGAGTGACTTCACGCCCTAGTTTCGCCTTCTGTGGAACCCGCCACAGAAGGGATGTGCACATTAATGGACAGGGTTATCGCTCACTATGTGGAGCGGCGATTTGGTGGGTACGGCTGCGGTCCCCCACTAGCAGGGCTGGTCCAGTGGACAGTCAGGATTGAGATGATGGGAGTTGGTTGGCTTTGTGTGTGTGTGTGTGACAGTTAAGCTGTCTGTTTATCTTATTATTGTTATACATGTTGATTGTGTGATTAGTACTGACCCCGGTGTTGTTTTGTAAACCTGCGGTGATCCATTCGGGGATGGTGAGCAGATATTGAGCAGGTATTGAGATGAGTACTGGGATAGCTGGGATGCCACGACATGATGATAGGAGTCTTCCGCTGTAGCCTTTAGTTTATTTACATTTCAGTTAGACAGTCAGTTTGAAATCATGTATCGTACTTTTGGTTTGGTTTTGAGAATTGTATCTATTCACTAAATTATTTATAATAAACATTGTTTCTTTATTGTTGTTTGAATATCATTGCCTCGGGTAACCGAGATGGTAATGTCTTCATACCTGAGTGGTCCTGGTAAGGCACTTGGAGTATGGGGGTGTTACAGTAAATTCAGCTTGCCAATCCATGAGTCAAGTCTATTCGTTCAGATAAGAGTGAAACAAAAACTCGTAGAATATGCGCATTACCATGCCAACATAATGTCAAGAATATGCAAGGTAAGGGTAAAAGGACTCAAAGCAGCGTAAATGTTCAATGTTCCGACTCAACCTAAATGCAAAAGTAAACGTGAATTTTTTTGAATTTTTACGGTTTTTTTTTAATTAAAGCAACAATGCATGCGAAAATAAATATACGTGCAAACTTAAATGCAACAAAACATGCAGACACAGATATGGATGCATACCTCCCCAAACCAAACCGTACAATGCCCTCATTGTACCAAAAATAGGGAAAGAAATGCAAACTGACGAGAAAAGGAGAACGGTAGTCGGAAAACTTACAAGATAACGTAAAGGAGGGACCTCCCCAAACCGACCATGAACATGGGAGGTAAAAAATAGCATAATATCATCACAGCAGGCGAGAAATAACAACAGGACTCGATCGAACAAGGGCAGAGAGGATCGATCGAGTAGATAGGGTGCTAGAAGCTCTCGATCGAGCAAAAGTGCCACTCGATCGAGAAGAAGGGATTTGCAAGTACTCAATCGAAAGCAGCATATGATCGATCGAGTAGAATTATCAGCAAAAGTGCTCGATCGAGTAAGAAAACCACTCGATCGACCCATTTTCGTAGGAATCTTGCAAAACGCAACAAAAGACACTATGCAGCTCGCAAAAGTACACACAAGTACAGAAAATGTTCGTAAAACTAGAGTCTAGGCATACAACGTAAATGAAAACAACAAGCTTAAACAAAAGTACAACAAAACAGTCAGGGTTGCCTCCCGGATAGCGCAGGTTTAAGAGGTCCCGCACGACCTTTCTGGCTTCAATTAGCTGGCTCATCAGGATTGTCGAAGTACAGGACTTCAACTCGGCTATCTGCATCGTTTGCTTCATGGTAATGCTTCACATATTGGCCATTTACCTTGAACCTGTTACCATCGGAACTCTCTAATTCAACGGACCCAAATTTAGTGACAACTGTCACTGTATAAGGGTCACTCCACCTTGACTTCAGCTTGCCAGGAAATAAGCTCAGTCGGGCATTAAACAGCCACACCTTCTGCCCGACATGAAATTCTCGAGGTATGATCCGCTCGTCGTGCCATCTCTTTGTCTTTTCTTTGTAGACGCGTGAGCTATCATAGGCATTTAGCCTAAACTCCTCCAGCTCATCTAGCTGCAATAAATGGTTCTGAACACACAACTTAGGATCAAAGTTTAGTTCACGAATAGCCCACCAAGCCTTACACTCCAACTCAACAGGTAAATGACAGGACTTCCCATAAACCAGCCGATATGGTGATGCACCAATCGGTGTTTTAAAGGCAGTCCGATAAGCCCATAATGTGTCCTCTAGTTTAAGACTCCAGTCGTTCCGTGATTTAGAAACTACCTTAGCCAAAATCTCTTTAATCTCTCGATTAGAGATCTCAACTTTCCCACTAGTTTGGGGATGATGCCCCAAATCGCGCCGGTGTTGAACACCAACTTTAGATAATATAGAAGTAAGCTTCTTTTATTTGAAGTGCATTCCCCCATCACTAATGATGACCCTAGGGACACCAAATCGAGGAAAAATAATCTTTTTGAACATTTTAATCACGGTCTTGGCATCACAATTAGGTGAAGCAATCGCTTCCACCCACTTAGACACATAATCTACAGCTGCCACGATATACCTGTTACCTTTGCTAGACGGGAAGGGTCCCTGGAAATCAATGCCCCAGACATCAAAAACCTCGACCTCTAGGATGCCGTTTTGTGGCATCTCATATCTCTTAGAAATATTCCCAGAGCGTTGGCAAGCATCACAAGCTGAAATAAACGCTTTAGCGTTAGCAAACAAAGTAGGCCAGTAAAAGCCAGACTGAAGTACCTTAGCCACGTACGCGATGGACCGTGGTGAGCACCATAGGAGGATGAATGATAGCCCTCCAGGAACGCTCTGGTCTTCCACTGCGGAATACACCGTCTGTAGATACCGTCTTTACACTCCTTAAATAAATAAGGATCATCCCAGAAGTACTGGTTAGCGTTATAGAGAAAACGCTTCTTCTACTGATAAGAAAGGTCAGGTGGCAGCTCGCCACTATCAACATAATTAGCTAAATCTGCATACCAAGGGTCATGGTTAGGATGAGATGATATAACAGCAAATTGTGGACACGGGGGGCCCACGGGGGGCGCTTGGGAAACAAGCGTTTGCATTTGTGGAGTCGCCACCAATTTATTGTGGAAAATTGGAAATCGTTTGAATACTTCGCGTCATGTCAAGACACAAAGTAGTGACATGGACACTAAGAACTCGTTACCCTTAGCATTCTATGTCTAGAATGACTCTCGTGGATGCCAATGAACACGGATGTTCACATAGATCTGGAGTAAGGGGTGAGGGTACGTATTAGGAAGCTCTTTAATCGAAAACCTAATCGCGCCCGCCTCGATAGCGGCCTCTACTAATGATTAGGGAAGTTATTCATACTCGATGTGTTGTCGATTATATGCATGCAATGCAATAAACAATAGATTAAACCTAGCATGTGATATTAGACTATGTCAGTGAACATGTAATTTAGCACTCATTAATGTCGAAGTAGGGTTTAAAATTAATTACATGTGAGAACAAATAAATAAACCATACAAAAAAAATACAATAAATAAATAACGATAATTAAAATTACAATAAATTTCAACAGATTAATTGAGGTACGTCAAAATATATTTAAGACGGATAATTTGAGAAAAGAAAGGAAAATAATTAGGTTAGAAAACACGGACAGATTAGAGGTGATATTAGGATTAATAGTCGATTAATACATAATTAACTAACTAGGTCAAAGCAAGAACGGAAGTTCAGAGACAGAGCTCAACCCGGAACAGGCGCAGCAATGCTGCGTCCCTTGGAAGAGGCGCAGTGGTCACTACGTCTGTTCCTGAGGTGAGTTCTGGCTGTGAAGTCAGAACTGCGAATTGTTAATGTTCGTTGGTGATTTTAATAGTTAATTATGAATATTTGACTCGGATGAAAGTGATTTAGCAGGTTATTCACATGTGAATTGGTCGTAAAAACTAATTAAAATGAATTATGAGCGGATTTAAACTAATAAGATTAATAAGAGATTAATTACAAATTATTTAGGTCAAATTATTACAAGTTACTTAGGTTTATTTAGGTCAAACTATTAAGAAGGTTGTGTTAAACAGACGAAAACATATACAAAAGTCGAATTCCAGAGACTTGATATGAACACATTGAATCTCCAAAAACCGGGTTTGATTTTAATGACGAAAACCCACAAATATTGATTATTAGGGATTTAAGTCGAAATTTAAAGGTGATAAATTATTAAGAACAATGAATTATAATTATTACATATGAATGAAGAAGAAGGAAATAAGAAAAAGAAAACAAAGGACAAATTAACAGAGGACGGAGGAAGAAGAAGAAAAGCAGGAACTGCGGCAGCCTTAGGAAGAGGCGCAGCAGATGCTGCGACTCTTCGAAGACGCGCAGCAGTTGCTGCGTTTCTTCTCGATGTTTGTCTGCTGTTAATCCGTAAATTAGGTTTGATAAAAGTTTTATAAATCGGTTTTAAGCATATTTTTGACGTAAACCTTACATTAATTGATACAATAATAAAGTACAATAATAAAAGATGGGATTTACACCCTCAGACTTACATGTTTGACGAAACGAGATTAACTAAGTTTACGATTAGTGATTGCTCGACTCGAATGTATGATGAAGGTGCCCTCGTTCGAGGATTTAGATTACATTGATTGATTAATTGAGGTGGAGTTGGTCAAATTGGTCGGTCATGCAACGAGACTGGTACTCAGAAGGATCCGAGCTTACGCGGTCGATTGATCAAGCATGTAGACGTCAATAAGCTTAGAGCACGGTCTTAGAATGGAAAGGGAGAAGAGAAGGGCGGACACTCGCGTGAGAAATATGAGGAACGAGGGTCCCTATTTATACTAATGCAACGGAGGAATTAGGGTTAAGTTAAAACTTTGGAAACAAATCTCGAAAAGATCTGAAAATACACAAAAAAGAGCTGGGGAAGAGGCGCAGCAGCTGCTGCGATCCTTCGAAGAGGCGCAGCAGGTGCTGTGTCCTTTCCCCGAAGGTTTCCTCCTGTGGAAGAAAGATTTTCCGCGTTTCTTTTAGGGAATTGCGGTACATCTCGACTTCCTTATTCTTTAAAATATGATTTTCGGGAAATATTATACCAAAAGATTAAAATCATGGAATAGAAATATCCGGAATAATCCAGAACATTCCGACTCGGCATTTTAAAACAGTTTATTAGAAAACGAAGCGGTTTTTAACCCGGACTCCAAATGAACTCTAATTACTGTCAAAACGACCGTAATGGCGTGTAGATGACAACCAAGGGGTAGACACAAGTATTTGAGCTATCACTTGATGATAAACTTACAAACTGCCATAAATCGTTCCGTATACCAAACATGCGGCCCAATCATCACCGGGTGGTTTGCGGGAGGTGCAGAAATGAGGTATCTACAGAGCCCCCACTTTGACTGAGGCTTGGACAAGGCGAAAGTCAAAGTATAGCCATCAGGTCAATCGAAGATTACAACCTGACGACTATGGCGACGCGAGGCGGCTCAAGGGGTCTGAGTCAAGGACCTGTCGTCGGGAACATTTTAGAGTCTGTTGACTGTCGAGGAGGGTCGTTTAAAGTCCATTAGACTACGTAAGGAAGCTTGCCAGCCATAAGAAGAAACCATACCTGAGACTTTTTTCTCGAGATGAATAATATTGAGGATAGCAGGACGTCTGTAGAAACTGCTGGGGGGAATCTGCTTGCATCGGTCTCAAGCAAACTCCATCTATCGAGAAGTACAATCGGCTGTCATGAACTCTTGTTGGGAAAAAAATAGGGTATCGATAAAGGCGTGTCAAAACACCGTTGAAAATCCGCTCGTTGTTATAAGCAAAGTCCTGATGAAATATCCTTGCTGGGCTAGATGAAGTACTGCGATGATTCACAGTCTGCTCGAAGATAAAGTACTGCGACAGTTTACAGTCTGCTCGAAATACGGGTCCGGACAAATAATAAATATCAAATGGACCAAATGTATAATATATGGTGTTGAAGAAGAGGCGCAGCAAGAGTTGCGACTCATGGAAGAGGCGCAGCACCTGCTGCGTCCTTTTCTGGGTTCGTCTCTGTCTGAGTAAAAACTCGACAGAACCCGTGTTTTATTCATTATAACAAAACACAAATTCTCTCTAAACTCACTCAAATTCCAACGATATTCCGTCAAAATTTGATCAAAACCTCCCATTAATCATGACTAATAGAGGTATGTGTCTCATTCTTGCTTTAATATCGTATTTCGCTCGAATTGAATCGAAACAATTAGGGTTTCAACCCAATTATTTTGAAAATTTGGGGCTTTTCCCCCAAATGGACTTGCCTTGTGAAATTGATATTAGAAATGGATAATTGGTAATATTAGGAACATAACCATGTATTCTTTTTGAATTTTCGTTGAATATTGAGCATTTGAGTGAAATTGAGACGGTTTCTCAGCTGTTTCGAAAATCGCTTCGAAAATGGCCTTAGGATTGCCCATTTTTGATGAAATTTGGTTTTTGGAATCCTTGTGTGATGGGTAAACTTCCTACCATTTCGGATTTTTGATTTGTGACGACTTTTCAGGACACTTTCTAGGGCATAATCGTTGTTATACCGAAATGCTGCCAAAATTTCGACTCAAACCCATAACTAGGCTCGAGTTTAGACTTGTCTTGACCCAATTTACCACATGAGCGGCTGGGTTTTGAAAGAAACGGACAAAGATAGCGAAAAAGGCCATTTTCGAGGCTTGAAAGGGCTTGAAATCACCCTTACCGAGGCTCGTCGTCATTTGACGCGGCCTAATCTACTCCAATTCTGCAGGTGACATGGCTTCTACGTCGGGGAGGGCTCCCATGGATGTGGACACCGACTTTGAACCTTCTCTTACTTTTGAGGAGGTGTTTGAGGAGGTTTTCGAGGAGGTCCTGAGGCGGGTCAATGTAGGACGAGGTGGTCGCCAGCTAGCGGGGGCACCAGAGTGGGCTGAGAGATGGGATGGTCGATATCTCATTTTGGCAGCGGAGAGCCACCAGTCTTACAGGACGGCGATGAGCTTGGTAGATTAGACTTACCATTTTTTTTACTAATTTCCTTCTTTATTCCATTTCTCATTTGCTTTGTCCTAAAGATAAGCGTTTTCTTGAATCTATACAGGAGGCCGGGAACTTGAGGTCCTTCTCTGGTTACACGACGATGATGGAGGTCTATGGATCTTTGACGGAGGAGGAGAGGGCTATCATCGAGCTAGGAGCCTTTGAAGCCTTGGTGGGAGCATGGAGGGCGATCAAGGAGAGAAACCTTCGGGCTAACCATTGCCTGAATCGAGCCTTCCTTGATCGGTACTGGGATACGACCTCGGCCTTTCACATGCTTTTTGGGGAGGTCGGGGTCACGTTGGAGGACTAAGGCATGATCTCTGCTCTGCCGTGTGGAGAGGAGGCTGTGGTGTGGCCGTTGATGGCCATGAGGGTGGACTCGGCGGAGGCCAGGAGGCTGATCGGCTGGAACCTGGCAGAGGGTGATGTCGTGGTTCCCGGGTTAGTGCCGAGTACCTACGTCAGGGACTACTTTGCGGGTAGGACCCCGACGTTGGTGACGTTGGATGGGAGGAAGGTGGCTCCTCCTGCTTGTACTACGGAGCAAAGAGCTCGTCTGTGGCTCTGGGGGTTCTTGTCTTCACTCTACCTCGGAGACAAGGGGGAGAGGCTACCGACGAAGCTTCTCCCGTTCCTTTCTGACCTGAGTGACCTAGGCCGTTGGGACTGGGTTACTTCTGGCTTTGCGGTCCTCACTCGCTACATGAGGGCTATGGTTCGTCCTAAGCTGTTGGAGAAGGGGACTTCTCCTGCTACTGTCGGTCTGGGACTGCTGTTGGAGGTATGAACCTTCATTTCGTATCATGATAGATCATCACTTATTCTTTGCTATTGAATTGTGAAAGATCATTATCGATTGTCTTGTTTTCCAGGCGTGGGTGTACTTCTACTTTCCGGGCTTCACTCCCAAGCGGACGGAGCCTGAGCCGAGGGCCTACCCAGTTGTGAGGGACTAGGTGGTGTGTCGTAAGAAGAGCCAGCGCTCTTCTTACGATGTTTGTCGACGGGACATGAACGCCCTGAAGCTGAGTGCCTTAAGTATTCTCTAATCACTTTTCTCCTTATTTACTTTATTGATTTCAGAAATGATCATAAGAATGACCCCTTCGTTTATTTGTCTTTAGTGGGTGCCTAGGCCTCGGGTGGACTACCCTGGCGCTCTAGCCTTCGTGGCCGAGGTTCTTCATCCTAGGAGCTCTAGTAGGTTGCTTTTGAGGACGTCCATGGGACCAGTGTGGTACCTGGGCGAGCGTTTGATTCGTCAGTGCTCTCGGGACGCCTTCACGGTTCCCATCGACCCTCCTCGGACGATGTTTAGAGAGCCTTCTGATGCTGAGTGGGAGGCTGACTTGGCGGGTGTTGGTGGTGACGCTCTTCTCCTTCCTGGCGAGGAGTACTCCTTGTTTGTTTGCCAGAGGTTGGCTTACTGGCCGATATTGGTAAGTATTCCACTTCCCCTCCTTCGAATTGTCTTGACAAACTGACGAATGATCATCGAATAAAGAATTCATTCAAATTTTGCAGGAGATCGAGGTGGCGGGCGTCGAGCCCCCAGCGTACCCCGAGACCCTTGAGAACACTGACGCGATGGGGATGACGACGATCTCCGAGTTCCGCGATTTCGGCGAGGAGGTGACCGATGCTGGCTTAGAGGAGTGGCAGCACTTGGTTAGGAGGGTAAGCCCCCAACTCTAGTTGTCTTTTGCTGTCTTTGTCGCATAAGAATGCATTTGTTCATTTCACTGAAAATCTTTTGTTTACAGGTGGCGCCATCTCGGCATGTGGCGCTGTGGAGGGTGGCCAACCGGCTGCGGGCTACAGCCATCGAGGCACTCGCAGGTGGCCGAGGACGACATGTATGAACCTCTTATTTTCTTCATTTTGAATTTTGTTGTAATTTCTCTCGTTTTGTTTGAAATGATTGAAATAAGGCATTTCTTTATCATTTGCAGAGGGAGCACGATCTGGAGCGTGAGCTGGCGCAGTCCCAAGAGGAGACAACTCGCCTGTTGAGGGAGTTGGAGGTCAGGGACACCGAGATTGCTGCTCTCGAGGCGAGGGTCGCCGAGCGAGGTGGCGAGCAGGAGTAGCTGTCTTTACTTTTGTCTCTTTTGTTGTTGACTGCATTGTATATACTTGTACATTTGGACCTCATTTTTAGATTTTTCGGACTTGTTTTAGGCGAGAGCCCCCACTTTGATGTACATATAGCATTTTGGTTGTATATATGATGGCCTGAGTGCCTTTGTTGCTGGGTTGTATGTTTGTTCCTGCAGGTTAGCTTAGAAACAGGTTTGGTAGATGATGGTTTACGCAGTCATGCTGCCAAAAATTACATAGAATTGCACGTAAAACATATATTATACATGGCTTAAATTAGCGCGAAGAAATAGACCTAAAAAAAGCGAAAAAAATTGCCCAGAAATGACCGGACGGTAAGGAGGGCTACACCCTAAAAAAAACTTATAAAAGAAACGTGTATGTTTGAAATGTAATGTGAAACGGGGAGTGAAATGATTCCCCCCAAAAAACAAAATAAAATAAAATGGGTGAGTGTGCTTGTGTGGCAAAAAAATGTCGATCTCGTCTCGAGAAGCGAATCCGACATAAAAGTTGATAATTTGACGGAATTACCAAAATAATAACCTTTAGGAATAAGAAATTATAGCCAAAATAAATTAGGAAAGATCCAAAGCGGAAAATCACAGAAATCCCTCTGGGGAAGAGGCGCAGCAAGAGCTGCGACCCTTCAAGAGCGCGCAAGAGGGTCTTTGTGCCATTTCCCGATTGGTCGATTCCGACGGAAATTAGGAAACAACTTTTAGTATAAATAGAGACGTCGGGGAAGCCTTTGTTCACATAATTCCTCCAACACTCTTCCGTCTATTTCACAAAAACTCTCCTATTTTCATAGAAAAAAATCAAGAATTATGGATGCCTTTGAAAACCGTCTCAAAGAGTGGACAAATGAGTTTACAAATGTTGAGAAGCATGACATGGGTGCTTTTAATTTGGGATCAATCTTGAGTCTCAAATTGGTGAAGGTTGTAAAACCTTTCTTGGATGCTTGTCTTGAATATTGGGACCCTAATTTCCATGTTTTTGCCTTTCCTAGAGGCGATATCTGTCCTTTCCCTGAGGAAACTGCTGCAATTGGAGGATGGGATCCAGAAAATGCGCCTGCCATACCCTCTAGCTGTCAAGGGTACAAAAGTAAATTTAGATATTTGCTTGGACTGACTAAAGCTGAGGTTAATCGCCTTGTGACCTCAAAAGGAGTCTGTATGTTTGACTTCATTAACCGATTCATAAACAGGGAAGACCCTTCTATCTCTTATGTGGCGAGGCATAGGGCGTTCGGGTTCTGTCTATTGCATGGTTATGTCCTCCAAGGGCATGTTGATAAGGAAATGAGAGGGGATCCTCGTTACTTGAGCTTGGTTGAACAGATGGAGCTGCGCAAGAGCCCGGCGCGTCTGTGCTTAGGAGAGATCATTTTGGGGCTGGATAATAGAAAAGCCAACCGCGAGCTTCCTTATTTGGGAAGTCCTATCATTTTGCAGGTAAGAACATCTTTTCTCTCTTTTTGTACAATGCCAACCGTTTTCTTTCTATATTTGTTCTCTTTTATTTTTTTCGTTTTTTTTCTTTTCGTTTTTTTTTCCGGTTTTTTGGCATTAATCCTGTCTTCCTTGTAGGTTTGGCTCATGGAGCATATGCGGTTGATCGAGCCCCCAGTTAATGTGCCAGGTTATCATGCTCGGTCAATTGCGATGAGAACCAGGCTCTATATGGTGGACTTCACTCGAGTTTGCAACTATTGGGAGAACAAGTTGAAGAATGAAGGTGGTCCTTTGATCCGATGGATTGTGCCATGGTGGCATCTCAGGTCAATCACTGGAGTTTCATCTTTAGATCCTACTCGGTCAGTTCGCATTCTTGGCTTGGAATTCATGATATGCATCTTCCCGGAGAGATTGATGAGGCAAGTGGGCCTGAAGCAGAAGATTCCTAAGCTTGACACCATTCCTCAGACTGCATTGGCACATACTACCGAGAGTCGTCGGGAGTGGGCCCTTAAGTGGGCTCAGAGGAACATGTGGTTCATACTGTCTCCTGTTGGCTCCTTATGGGTATCCGATTCATATCTGCAATTGAGGAAGGCTACTACTCCCGAGGAGCGTGAGAAATTGAGGAAGCGTGAGCCTGTTGACTACAAGATTAGTGAAGTAGCGAAGGAGAACCAGAAGTATCTGACTGAGGGAGAGGAAGAGGCCAGTTTCTGATTCGTTCATCCGTCGAAGAAACCGAAGACCGCTCCTGCCGTAGAGATGGTGGTGGATCCAAATGGTAAGGCTAGACCGCGAGAGAGACCTTTGGTGATTAGGTCAGAGATAGCACAGGAGCGCCCGGTTCGTGGTCGAGACAAGAAGTATGATAGGAATGACAAAGGCAAAGGGAAGATGGAAGAGTATCCTAAGTCGTAGTATTATTTATTATTATCATTATTTTGTAATAAATGGCGGGGTTTTTAGAATCCTAGCCTAGCATTTATTTTTAGCATTTTATATTATGTGGCGTATTATTATTACTTATGAGGCAAATGAATAAAAGATTAATTAGTTATGAAACTATTGTATTTTCTTTTCATTATTCTTGTCGAATTGCAAATGCAAATGTCCTTCTATTTACATTTTAAAATAATGGGTTGTATCTTGTGAAGGATTGCCTACGTATTCATTAAAAAATGAAATCAAACCCTTGCGCGTAGTACGAGTAAATTTAAAAGAATAAATGTTCTAAGCAAGAGCTTGTAATGAACTAGAAAATAAGCATGAGCTTTACTTACTCCTAAAATGCAACTCAATTTATTTGATGATATGAGGATGACGAATTGTCAAAATGTAAGAGCAAGGTGACATAAGCTTTATTTCAGTGGGCCAAGGGCCGTTTTTTATTTCGTGTTGCATGAGCAGCACATGGGTGTTACACGAGGCACGTGCCTTGTCCTACCCTAAGCATAATATCGTTTCAGTTAGTCGAGGTTAGTTGGATTAGCAAATTCATTCTCATCTAGGTCTATGATCCTATCCGCACCCCCCGAGAGTGTGGACTTGACTAATAATGGTCCGGCCCAATTGGGTTTAAACTTTCCTCGTGGATCGACAGGTAGAAGAGCTCTAAATGATTTGAGGACTAAGTCTCCTTCTTTGATGTTTTGGGGCTTAACCCTTTCGTTGAAGGCTTGTTTGATACGTGCCTGATATGTTTGCACATTATACAATGCGCGCAATCTTCGTTCATCCAAGAGGATGAGTTCTTCATATCTATCTCTCTTCCAATCAGCTTCTGAAATTTTGCTTTCGAGCAGAATGCATAAGGACGAGATTTCTAGCTCAACTGGTTGTACAGCTTCCATGCCGTAAGTTAAATAGAAAGGAGTAGCCCCAGTGGGCGTCCTAACTGATGTGCGATAACCCCATAATGCGAACGGTGTCTTACTGGGCCAATCGCGATAATTGTCGATCATTTTCTTGAGGATCGTGACGACATTATTGTTATCTGCCTCTACCGTGCCATTAGTTTGTGGTCTGTATGGCGAGGAATGGTGGTGTTTGATTTTGTACTTGGCTAGCAATTGCTCAGTCTCAGCCTGGAAATGTGATCCATTGTCATTGATGATCTCGTGTGGGCAACCATATCGACAGATGATATTGGTTTGTATGAACTTTGCCACGTTTTTGGCTGTGAGACTAGTGTAGGATGCCGCTTCGACCCATTTAGTAAAATAGTCGATGGTTACCAATATGAAACAGTGGCCTCCTATTAAGGCTGGAGTAATCTTTCCGATGATGTCGATTCCCCAAGCAGAAAATGGCCAAGGAGATGTCATGGTGTAGAGTAGTGAAGGAGGGACATGTTGTACATTCCCGAAGATTTGGCAGTTATGGCAATGTCTGACATACTTGATGTAATTGGATTCCATCGTGGTCCACTAATATCCCAGACGCGTGATTTTCTTTGCCATTATTGGTCCACTCATGTGAAGGCCACACTCTCCATCATGAACTTCTTCCATCACTTTTCGTGCCTGTGAATGATCAAGTCAACGTAAGACTACACCAAGAGGTGTTCTTTTGTATAATTCTCCTTGTATGAGGAGGTATTGAGAGGCTAGTAGGCGTATGGCGCGTTGTCCCCTCCTATCCATATATGGTGGATATGTACCATTGGGCTTGAAGTTTAGAATGGCTTGGAACCAAGGTTCCCCTGGATTTTCTTCCTCATTTTTAATTTGGTGTACATAGGCTGGTTCTGATCGTCTTTCGATGCATAAAGGCATTTCTACCATGTCGTCTGGCATATTAATCAAGGATGCAAGTTTTGCAAGAGCGTCTGCAAATTGATTCTCTTCCCGAGGTAAGTGCAAATAAGTGACTTGGTCGAAGAATTGGGCAACTTGATCTATCCTAGCCTGATAGGGTGCTAGACTTTCACTTCGAATCTTCCAAGATCCAGTAATTTGGTTGATGATCAAGGATGAGTCTCCATGAACTCGAAGATTCTTGATGCGTAAACTTACTACCGCATGTAGCCCGATGAGGCAAGCTTCATATTCTGATGCGTTATTTGTCACCTCGAAGTCGAGTTTGACAGAGAGTGGTGTATGCTCCCCTTCAGGAGAAATGAGCAACACACCTATTCCAAATCCTCTTAAATTCGATGCTCCATCAAAATAAAGGTCCCAAGAGTCCACGTTAGTTTTTAGTATGTCCTCGTCTAGGAATGACCATGTGTCTACCATTTGGGTGTCGTTGATAGGATTATCGGCGAAGAACTCGGCAACGGCTCGCCCCTTTATAACCTTCAGAGGTACATATTTGAGATCGAACTCTGGAGCATTAGGGTCCACCTTCCCAATCGACCATTGAGAACGGGTTTCTCGAAGATGTATTTGACAGGATCCATTATGGAGTACACCTTGACATAGTAGCTAAGCATGTAATGGCGTAGCTTCTTTGTTGTCCACACAAGAGCGAGGCATGTCTTTTCGAGAGGTGTGTACTTGTATTCATACTCCAAGAACTTCTTACTAAGGTAGTAGATAACTCTTTCTTCTTTTCCTACGGTTTGTGCGAGCATAGCCCCCATGGCTGTTTCGGTCACTGTGAGATATAAACCAAGAGGTTGATCTCGTTGAGGAGGCACGAGCACTGGTGGCTTGGCTAGTATCTCCTTAATTCTGTCAAACTCTTTTTGGCAATCGTCGTCCCATATGGTGTGGTCTATTTTCTTGAGCTTTTTGAAAATGGGTTCGCAGATCATAGCGAGTTCCGATATGAATCGACTTATATATTGCACCTTGCCCAGGAATCCTCTAACCTCCTTCTCTGTTTGAGGTTGTGGCATTTCAACAAGAGCCTTGATTTTGGATAGATCAATTTCTTTTCCTCTTTGACTAACGATATATCCCATGAGTTTGCCTGATGTTACCCCGAATGCGCACTTATAGGGATTGAGCCTCATGTTGTATTTTCGCAATCTGAGGAAGAACTTACGAAGGTTTTGAATGTGCCCCTTCCTATCCTTGTACTTGACAATCATATCGTCGATGTATACTTCTACTCTTTGTGCATCATGTCATGTAACAATGTGGTCGCAGTTCGTTGATAGGTAGCTCCAGCATTGATTAGCCTGAATGGCATAACAGTATAGCAATAGGTGTCCCACTAAGTGACAAAGGCAGTCTTATGCATGTCTTCTATGGCCATCTTGATCTGATTATATCCTGCATATCCGTCCATGAAGGAAAACAACGCGTGGTCTGCTGTATTGTCTACCAATATGTCGATGTGTGGTAGAGGGAAATCGTCTTTGGGACTTGCTTTGTTTAAGTCTCGGAAATCAACACAAACTCGGATTCGCCCATCCTTTTTGGGCATGGGTACTATGTTAGCCACCCAGTCTTAATACTCGGAAACTTTGATGAACCCGGCTTTGAATTGTTTATCGACTTCTTCTTTGATTTGAAGAGCCCATTCTGTCCTCATTCGACGGAGTTTCTGCTTTACAGGTTTGAAATCTGGTTTGATTTGAATTCTGTGTTCCGCAATATCCATGTTGATCCCTGGCATGTCTTTGTAGGACCAGGCAAAAACTTCTTTGAACTCATGTAGGAGGTCTATGAAACTGGCCCTTTCGGTCGGGCTTAAGGTCGTCCCTATCCTAAGTTCTTAGGGTTCTAGTTCGGTTCCTACGTTGATGGGTTCAGTGTTCTCTATAACTGGCGCCCCTTCCCCCTCTTGTAATATTTCTTTAGCTATATAGGGAGGTAATTCGATTGAGTCTGGGTCAGGGTCATCCTCATTATCATCGTTGCATTCAGAATAACGCAAAGAGTAAGCAGAATCTGATTTATTCATATTAAATTTTGAAAAAAGTTGAAATAAAGAAACCATCTTTTCTGTAGTAAGTGGCGGTAAAGGGACAGCTGCTGGGACATTTCCCAAGCTACTATTACTACTTGATGCTATGCTAGGAGAAAAAAGGGGATTGGGAGTGACGATAGGAGGAGACTCTCTAGGGACTTCTCTAGACTCAGACTCTGATTCCGACTCCGACTCCGACTCTGACTCGAATTTGTTGTCTTCTGGTTCTCCTTTGAATATCTCTCCCTCTCCAGTGGTGACCTTGAATAGCTTTCCTTGGTTGTTTGTTCACTTAATCGACTTTCTCCATCCTTTTTGCTGATTTAAATTGGTTTCGGTGATTAATGCTGTAGGATTGAAGTCGTCATCCTGAAGTATCATGGTAATGATCTCGTCCTGTGCAGCTCTAACAAATCGGTCCTCTACAAACAGAAGACTGACGGCCTGTTCGTCTAAGCAAGGTGCTTGATGAGTCTTGACGGTAGGAACCGTTTCTGAAGGAATGAAGTAGCAATCGTGAAAGATCTCGATTCCAGCTAGTTGTATTCCTTTATAGTGCCAAGGTTCAAGAAACCCATGAAAGTATTCTTGGCCCCGTTCTCTGACGAAGTATCCGTTTAGGGTGGGGAGATAGGGTCGTATTTGGATTCCCACATTCTTACGATTTTGAAACTGAGTGAGCATTTCTAGAGCTTCTTCTTTCGTGGGTTTGTATCCCAACCCTAACGGTATCCTTTGACAGTTTCCTTGTTTGTAAGGTGCAAAGGTATTCTTTTGGGCAGGATTTAGTGGCATTCCCGGGAAGTATCCCTGAGACTTGAGTATGTGGTTGACCATTAAATTGGAGTATAGATCGAAGTATAGAGGTGCCAGTTCACTTTCTATAAGGTTTATGCTATGGAAGCCCCCAAGCTCATATACTGGATCTGTGACTACTTGGTTGCTTGACATTTTCTCTATCACTACCTTGATAGGTGACGAAGTGATCGTCACTACTTTGCCATCTAGTGGGATCTTGATTTTCTGGTGCAAGGTGGATGCTACTGCTTTGGAAGCGTGAATCCAAGGCCTTCCCAGAAGTATGTTGAATGATGCTTCGATATCCACTATTTGAAAGTTAACCTTTCGCTCAATTAGTCCTGTAGCTATGGTGAGATTGACTAGTCCTACCACTTAACGTCGTGTTCCATCGTATGCTCGAACACCTTGGTTAGTAGGAGTCCAATCCGATTCTTTCATGCCCAATTTATAGGCTGTTTTCAATGGTATGACATTGACTGTAGAGCCATCATCTACCAAAGTCATTGGCACATTTTTCTTTAAGCATATGGCGGTGATGTATAGAGCTAGGTTGTGATTGGCGCCGAAGGGAGGCAAATCCTCATCTGAGAAAGTAACTGGGTTACTTAGCTTAGTTGAATCTTGGAAGACCAAGTTGACTACGTCGTCAGGCGTAGAGTTGTGTGCTACATTTAATTTGGCCAAAGCTTGCAATAAAGCTTGCCAATGTGGAAATGAACTTGCCACTAGTTGCCAGACTGAAAGATCAGCCTTTGTCTTCTGTAGTTGTTTTAGCAAGTGGTCAGTAGATGTATCTTCGCCATCATTCGGTGTGACGACGTTGGTGTTAGTAATTCGACCACTATCTATAGGACCATTTTAAGAAATATTTTGATATAGACGTCCTGAACGAGTAAGGTGGTCTATATCTAGGTCTTCACTACCTTTGACTATGTTCTCCCTAATCTTGACCAAGTAGTGCTCAGTGAGGTATTCATCTTCATCATCGTCGGCCCATATTCCGTTGACGGTAGCAAGCTTTCTTAATCTGATGATCTCAGCTTCTAGATTGATTATTTGGTCGACTAGACTGTCAACCACGATGACTACCTCTTGCATTGTAGAATTTGGAGATAGGTTTAGTGTCACACTCTCTCTGGGTATGGTGCTTGGATTACGGAGGGATGCTACTACATCTTCCAGTTCTGAAACCTGCCTACTCACACTCTTTGCCCATGCAATAAAGTCGGCGATGGTAGGAGAAATGGTGGAATAACTCCCCTCATCTTCTAACGCATGGATCTCATCTTCGATTGGAGAAATGAGGTGTGAATAATCTAAGGTATATTCTTCATTTGTAATCATCAGAACTCCAAGAGGATTCTGAGTATTGTTAGGCTTACCTCCGGGAGGTATGGGTTGGCGACCATCTTTGATCATATCTTGAAGGACATGTTTTAGCTTGTAACACTTCTATGTATCATGTCCCTTACCTCTATGATATTCGCAGTATGAATTTTCGTCCCAGAACTTGGAATTCTTTTCTGGGCCAGGTGTAGGCCCTCCTATGGGTTGGAGCTTACCCTGTTTCATCAACCTTTTCAGAGCATTGGAGTATGTATCGCCAATGTTCGTGAATTTCCTTTGCGGGTTATTTTTTTTGGATGATTCGAGAAGGTTAACCTCATCAGTCTTACTAGAAGAGCCATAATAACGACTCGTTGAACCTTGATATCCGCGACCTACCGTTTTGGACAAGAGCCCTTTACGGATGTTGTTAGGCCTGGAAATCCGCAGACCTCCCTGATCAGTATCTCATCTAAACCTGACTACCAGGCTGTCAGGATGTCAGGCTATCAGGACATAAGAAGATAGGCGCCAGGCCATGGAGAGGACAACGGTCAAAATATCAGAAAGATATTAGACCAGGATTTCACGTTATAAAAAGAATATACATGCAGCATTGAATGGGAAGATCTCGCAGTAAATGCAGCAATTAAGGGAATAATATTGTCCATTATTACGGGAAATTAAGGAGAATAATCTGCATTAATTCCAGCATCAAGCAACCGTTCAGCTAGAACTTATATAAGGAACATTTGGGAAACACTTTGGAGATCATCATCAACACAAGACAAAGCATACATCTACGCATACAATACTCAGAGAAATATTACAAATATTATCATTATCATACTTTTACTCTCCCAATTACATAGTGAAATCATCTCCTGGCTTGGTGCCCGTGGTTTTTTCCCATTCAAGGGTTTTCCACGTACAAAATTCTTTGTTTTATTGTTGTTATTTTTATCATATTTATAGCCTTATATCTGACCCTGACGACCTGACTAACGGACCATACGGAGCTAGTTAACCCCATTAGAATCTACCTTGACCTGATTTCGCCTTGCGCAAAATCCACATAAAACAATTGGCGCCCACCGTGGGGCCTCTAGCTCTTTAAATCATTTTTTCTCATCTCACAAAAAGTCAAAAATCCTAGAAAAATGGACCAACCTACCGTTGAAGAACAATTGAATGCAGCTCTCCAGCAAATCGCTGAGTTGGAAAGCTTGAAAGAAAAGGTAGCCCAAACCGAAGCAGAAATCCTACAACTAAGAGAATCCGAGTCAGCTCTGAAACAAAAATTAGAGAAAACCCAAGGAGCAGGCTCTAGAATCCAGCCAGGAACCCCATTTGCATCAATCATAAAAAACATCGATTTCTCCAGTTTTGGGAGCCCAATTGGTTCTAAATTCATTAATGTTGATGATGACGGTGAACCAAAGAATGATGATGAAAACCCGATGAATCTCAAAGCAGCCCATCATGATGGCGTAGTTCAGAGATCAAGAAACTCAATGAAAAATTCGATAAGATACGGAGTACCACCAAAGCATGGAAGAAGTCGCTCTCGACAGCGATTATCTTGCCGATTCGCCTTTCATAGACGAAATAGCAAAAGTAGATTTACCAAAGAAGTTTGTGGTCCCATCCATGAGGGTCTATGATGGAACCACGGATCCACAAAATCACGTGGCTCTCTATAAGCAAAACATGCTGGTTGCATCCATTCCCAGCGAATTTAGACAAGTTTCCATGTGTAAGGGATTTGGAACGACCCTGACCGGCCCTGCTCTGCAATGGTATATCAACCTGCCAACTGGGAGCATCCATTCCTTCGCCAACCTGATCAACAGCTTCAACCAGCAATTTGCGAGTAGCAGGGAGTTGGAGAAACGATCCAGCGACCTTTACCGAATCTCACGGAAGCCTAATGAAACTCTCATGACATTCCTTGCAAGATTCAACAAGGAGAAGGTATCCATTCTCATATGTGACGTTGGAAAAACAGTGGAGGCATTCAGGCAGGGGTTACTACAACATAGTGACTTATACAGCGAGCTCACTAAATATCCCTGCCACACCTTCGAGGACGTCCAGGCCAAGACTCTTGCCTTTATCAGGCTAGAAGAAGATAAAAGCTATAAACTTGGAACACCCAGTGGACCAAAGGATTACGAAAGGAGCAGTAGAAAGAGCAATAAAGGAAACAGCTATAGGCCTACTCCATATTCGTTCCAGGCCAGATCAATCAGAAGTTAACCTGGCTCATGAGTATCAAGGTAAGGTTAAAATTTATCCACCTATTTCTGAACATAACTTCAGTGTTGATATTCCAGGATTAATCCAGAGACTTGACAACATGGGATCAGCAGTCAGATGGCCCAGGAAGTCGGAAAATCCCAACCCCATAAGGGACAATTCCAAATGGTGAGAATTCCACATGGACATTGGACACACAACGGACGACTGTTTCACCCTGAGGAAAGAAGTGGCTTACCTGCTGAAATCCGGATACCTAAAAGACCTAATCAAGACGAAAGGCAGGAATGCGAACCAGGGCAAAGAGGATCAGGAGCACAAGCAGGATCGCAGCCTACCTAAACCACCTCCAATATACGAATTAAAATTCATATCTGGTGGATCAAAAATCTGCAGCCTGACCAGTTCAGCAGCAAAAAAGATAGCCAGGACGCCAAGGACTGTCTCACCCTGCAAACCAGACCATATCCCAACAATCACTTTCAATGATTGTGACCTGGTAGGTATTCCTGATGTTCATCATGATGGCCTAGTAATTTCTATGCAGATTGGAACCGCAACAGTGAGAAGGATCCTGATAGACGGAGGCACCTCAGTAAACTTTATCATGCTTGACGTACTGAAAGCCGTGAAGATCAACGAGGACCAAATCACCAAAAAATCCAGTGTCCTAGTAGGATTCAGTGGCGAAACCAGGAGCACTCTAGGAGAAATCCACCTCCCAACTTACGTTGAAGGAGTCTCATCTTATGAGAAATTCGGAGTCCTTGATTGCCTGTCATCTTACAACGCGATCTTGGGTAGACCCTGGATTCATAATGTCAAGGCCGTACCATCAACCTATCACCAGTGTATCAAGATACCAATAGAATGGGGCATAACCACAGTCAAAGGGGACCACAAGGCAGCCCAGGAATGCTACACAACAGCTTTGAAGCCTTCCAAGGCAGGTAAGTCCCTTGCATAGAAATTACAGTACCCTGTCAGGAGCACTTATGTAGCACCTCCCAGAATGGAAACAGATCTAGTAATTTTGGACCCTGAGTACCCTGTTAGGTATGTTTTAGTAGGATCTGACGCCCCAGATAGTGTCAGGCCTGAACTAGTAAAGTTCCTTAAAAAGAAATCATCTTGGTTTGCTTTGTCACATTTTGATATGACTGGAATTAGCGCTGATATAATTACGCATAAACTCAATGTTGACCCATTTTTTAAGCCTGTACAACAGAAAAGGCGGAAATTTGCAGCTGAAAGAAACACCATAATTAACGAGGAAGTAGAGAAACTATTGGATATGGGAATAATCAGGGAAGTAATGTACCCTGAGTGGCTGGCTAACGTGGTTGTTGTCCAGATAAAGAATGGAAAGTGGAGAGTCTGTGTAGACTACACTGACCTGAACATTGCTTGTCCTAAAGATCCATTTCCTTTACCACATATTGATGCCATGGTAGACGCCACAACAGGCCATGAAATGCTGACATTTATGGACGCTTTCAGAGGATTCAATCAAATAAAGATGCACCCTGCTGACCAGAAGAGTACTGCATTCATTACAGACCGAGGCATATACTATTACACAGCAATGCCTTTCGGCCTGAAGAATGCAGGGGCAACGTACCAGCGCCTGGTCAACATGATGTTTAAAGATCAAATAGGTGATATCATGGAGGTGAAATCCAAAAATGCAGAAGATCATGTGAAACATTTGGAAATAGCGTTCGAAATATTGGAGAAATACAACATGAAGCTCAATCCTGCAAAATGCCACTTTGGAGTCTCGGTAGGCAAATTCCTTGGATATATGGTCACAAAGAGAGGCATAGAAGCCAACCCTGAACAGATAAAAGCTATCCTGGAACTGCAGTCACCCAAATCCGTCAAGGATATCCAAAAATTGATAGGCTGGGTAGCTGCCCTGAACCGTTTCATATCGAGATCCTTTGAGAGATGCAAAACATTTTACAACCTCCTCAGAAAGAATAAACAGTTTCAATGGACAGATGAACATGAGACAGCCTTTCAAGACTTGAAATCTTATCTATCATCTCCGCCCTTACTGGCTAAACCAGAAAAGGGAGAACCCCTGTCAAGATATACTTATCCGTTCATCGACACAAAGATCGATCTTGCGTTCTAGTAAAAGAATAGGATGGCCAACAGCACCCTGTTTATTTCGTAAGTAAAAGCCTGCTGGATGCTGAGATGAGGTATGGACTACTTGAGAAATATGTTTTAGCTTCGATTATGTCATGTACTAAATTGTGACCTTATTTTGAAAGCCACCCCATTATAGTCAGAACAATTTTACTCATAAAATCTGTCCTACATAAGCCTGAACTTTCAGGCAGGATGGCCAAATGGTCAGTACAAATTAGCACGTACGATATCTCCTTTGAACCCAGGGTAGCGATTAAATCGCAGGCCCTAGCAGACTTTGTGGCTGACTTTAGCCCTAACCTTGAGCTTGACCTGAAAAAAGAGGTCAACCAACTAGAAAATAAAACCCCAGACCAAGAATGGACCCTGTTCATAGATGGGGCAGTAGATACCCAGTATCTGCACCTTCCAAAAATCACCCGATGATGATCAGACTATAACATGTTTTTTATATGCGTGCGTGGATTGGCTATACATGAGACGGTTTAATGCACTACTCGGATATGAAAAATGATTTCAAAAGTTTTCTAACTTCATTTGCATTAAAATAACACTATTTAGAGTTAAAACCGTCTTCGGACCCAAAACCGACTCAGAAACCCGCAACTCGAGTCAACCTGAGTCAACCCGAGTCAACCCAAATCTCGAATGTCAAAAATAATGCCATGAATGTTTTCATCATGTCATTTCCATTAAAATGACCCTAATTAGAGTCAAAATCGACACCGGGCCAAAAACCGACTCGAAATTCAAATCCCGACTCACACGGGTCAAACCCGAGTCAAAGACACAAAATACCTACCCCAAATATCACCTAAGAGGAAGCTTACACGGCTAAGCAAACCTCAAAGGCCACAAATCACAACCAATAAAACACTGGTTAGAACAAATGCAAAATCCAAATTTGCGAAAGGGACAGTACACCCCATTGAGTCACGGGGTGGCTCGCGCCTCAATGGGGCGTCTCCTTAGCCTCCAAGCAAAATCGACCGACCTACCATCCCACGTTTCTCTATAAATACCCACCATAACACACCATAATATTCACGCGAGCGTTCGCCCCCTCCTTCTCCCTTAAACTTCTAGACCCGACTTCCTAAGTCACAAAATCGACACGTGTTTACGGCCTACCGATCGTAAACACAAGCCTTACACATATTGTTTGGTACCGTCGCCGTGCATTCGACCGACCCATTCGACCAACTCAACTAATCAATCAACATGTTTTAATTAACATATTTTCAACTCATTTTCGAAACAAAATCCTTTTTTAAGGCACTCTTTTTAAACTTCTTGATCGTGAGTAGTCGCTACGAGAAAACTTGTCTCTAAAGTCGTCTACGTCGCAAAATATCAATACACGTAAGTTTGAGAGTGTAAACAACTCACTTTATTTCATGTATTTACTGTTTTTATGAGTCTATAAGCATGAACAATGCATAACACGATTCAAATATAGGTTAGACGAGCCAAAACCGAGTTTTGGCCTGAGACAGAAGCTCCTTGCTATGCAAGGAGGCTCGCGCCTCTTGTAGGTGTCCAGGTCAGACTCATCCGTGTTTGTTCTCGTCTTTCCTCTTTATTTTATTTCTTATTTGTAATCGGTTTTTACCATTTCAAATGTTTTAATTCATTTTTATGATAAACATGTTTTGACCATTACAAAAATCATCCTTGGTTCCTTATACCATGACGGTTTATTCCGTGACTCGATGATATTATTGGTTAATTACATTTTAATGGGTATTTTAACACCCTTTCTCTTATTTACCATTTTTCTCATTTGTTTACATTTGTAAAGATATTAGTCATAATTCATAATCTTCCTTGGTTCTTTATACCATGTCGGTTTAATCCGAGTACGATGACAAACTTGACTAATCACAAATAATCGAACTTAACATAATTAGTTCAAATAAAACATTTTACATTTTTATTTGTAAATCATGCTTTTCAAACATGCAAATCCGACAACGAATATTACTAATATAATAGTAATTATCCCAAGTCATGCAAATCATACTTGCAAATCATTAATCACAAAAAATGGTTTTAAACAACCTTTTTAACAACCAGGAGACGCCCCTTGGTTCGCCCCGTGGCTCGCGCCCCAAGAGGCCCTCTGCTTTCATATTTCAAAACTTGGGCAGAGCCCTTTACCTCGCCAATAGGCTCGCGCCTTAACAGGGCTGCCTGGCACTGTTCTGCCTCGTTTTTAGCACTTGTCTAGGACGATCCCGATTACGGTTAATTCGAACACATGACAGATCAGATAGACAAGCTTACGTTTTTACACTTTGTCATTTGACACCCTTTTTCAATAAATGGATCGTGTTAAGCATCATAACCCGAATTTGGTAAATGGATGTTTAATTTCCGTTCTCACATGAAAATCAACCATAAATCCAACTTGACATCTTATGCTTGATATTTGGATTAACAAACCGACCTAGAAAGCTCACATGTTAGGTTAGCACTTTTGGATGTGCATTCATGCATTTACACCGTTTTATCAACTCTTGCACTTAAACAACCACGATCGATCAGTAGAGGCCGCTAACGCGGGCGGGATTGGGTGTCCGATTAAAGGGCTTCCCAATACGTACCCTCACCCCTTACTCAGAACCTTTGGATAGTGGATGGCCTTACACAGGGCGTACGAGAGTCATTCTAGAGATAGGATGCTAAAGGGGGACGAGTCCTTATCTTTAGTACCTATGTCAAACACCGCTTTTTGCCTTGATTGACCTTAGGTATAAAGTGAATTCGAACGGGTTCCAAGCATCCCCCAAATGCTTGGTGGCGACTCCGAGCATCTCTAATCGTTTCGAGACCTTTTTACGAGATGAAACCGACCGATCTAAAACGATCCGGTCGAAAGCATTTTTTACGCCGCCGAGCGTGGCTTTCAAAGAGACCTCTACATGTCCACAGTTTGGCTTGGCGTGCAGGTGGCCCGTGACTACGGACCGGTAGGTGGCCCCCCAAATCCACAGACCGAGACGTGGCTATGTCCACAGTTTGGCGACTCCGTTGGGGAAAACTAGGACACTTGTGTCTTTGTGATCCTTAGAGGTGAAACTCGAACGAGGTCGTGGTTAAAATGCATTAATTGATATTACGGTCATAAGTCGGGTTCCTTGTCCGGGCCCACAACCTAACCTTTTTCGACTAATTGGCTCGTCTCGTCGGCGTGAGTTTTCTCATCCCCGCGTCTCGAGTCTCGATTGAGTCAGCATACCGTTGACGTTACACATTTCTGTTTCGTCAAAGAGCTTTCATCACTTTCGAGCACGAGGCTAGGGCACCCTCCTTACACATTTTGTTTGGATTGGTATCCCTCTAGCAAATCGGGATTTGATCGCTTGGTGTGTAACCCACCCTTTTAAGCCAAAACCCGTGTCAGCATTATGCATAATATAATGAAACTGTGAGTGCTTATGTGCTAATTGATCATAATTCCTTCCGTGTCATTTTCAAACTTTCAAAAACACCTTTTTGCGCCGTTATAATGGCCATTTCAAACCTCGGTCTTTTGCCGACCGTTGCACGCCTTTCTAGGCTGTCGTAATGACGATTTTCAAACCTGGTTTTTATAACCATTTCAACACGCCTTTCTAGGCCGTCATAATGACAATTTTCAAAACCCGGTTTTTTATAACCATTTCAACACGCCTTTCTAGGCCGTCATAATGACAATTTTCAAACCCGGTTTTCATAACCATTTCAACACGCCTTTCTAGACCGTCGTAATGACGATTTTCAAACCCGGTTTTTTATAACCATTTCAACATGTCTTTCTAGGCCGTCGTAATGACGATTTTCAAATCCGATTTTCTACAATCATTTCAACACGCCTTTCTAGGCCGTCGTAATGACGATTTTCAAAACCCGGTTTTTACAAACGTTTCTAAGCACCTTTTTATGCCGTTATAATGACCATATCAAAACCTGTTTTTTTATAACCATTTTAAATGCACCTTTTTATGCTGTTGTAATGACAATTTCAAACCTTGGTTTTCACAAACCATTTCAAAATACCCTCTTACGTCGTCATAATGGCCGTTTCAAACCTCGGTCCCTCGCCGACCGTTGCATTCTCAAAGCACCCTTTTACGCCGTCGTAATGACGAATTCTACCCTCGAATTTTCAAAATTCAAAATCAATTTTTAAACAGAAACGTTTTCCAAACCGTCGTAATGACGATTTCAACCCGTGCAACTTTCCAAATGTCAAATCTCGTTTTCGAAATCAAATTTGGCGTTTCTAAGCCGTCGTAATAACGATTTCAACTCTTACACTTTTCGATTTGCATACCGCCTTTCAAAGGTTAAAACGGTTTTCTAACCCGTTGTAATAGCGATTTCAATTCTCACACTTTTCGATTTGCATAACGTCTTTCAAAAGTTAAACGGTTTTCTAACCCGTCATAATGACGAATTCAATCCTCACGATTTCCAATTTCAAATCTTGAAAACGAATTTAACCATTTTCAAATTTCATTCAAAATCAAATTATTTGAAAACGAATTTAACCGTTTTCAAATTTCAATTCAAAATCAAGTCATTTGAAAGCCAATTTGACCGCTTTCAAATTCCAATCAAAATCAAATCATTTGAAAGCCAATTTAGTCGTTTTCAAATTCAAATCAAATATCAAATCATTTGAAAACAAATTTAACCGTTTTCAAATTCCAATTCAAAAATCAAATCATTTGAAGGCCAATTTAACCGCTTTCAAATTCCAGATCCAATTTCAAATCATTTGAAAACGAATTTAACCGTTTTCAAATTTCAAATTCAATTTCAAGTCTTTGAAAATAAATTAACCGTTTTCAAATTTCAAATTCAAAATCAAATCTTTGAAAACAAATTTAACCGTTTTTAAATTCCAAATCCAATTTCAAGTCATTTGAAAACAAATTTAACTATTTTCAAATCCAAATCAAAATTCAAATATTTGAAAACAAATCAAACCGTTTTCAAATTTCAAATCCAATTTCAAATGTTTGAAAACAAATCTAACCGTTTTCTAATTTCAAATTCAAAATCAAATCTTTGAAAACAGATCTAACCGTTTTCAAATTTCAATTCAAAACCAAATTTTTGAAAAAAAATCTAACTGTTTTCAAATTTTCAACCCAATTTTAAATCCTTTGAAAACAAATTTAACCGTTTTCATGGCCATTGCGATGACGATTCCCAATTATTCAATTCTCTATTTTCAAATCCGTGATTCGGAATTTCAAAAATTGTCTCTGGAAATAGTACATCGTTTTTCGAGCCGACTCAAACTCAAAACCGTCTTTTGAAAACAAACCTAAGACAACCTTTAAACTGGCCGACCTTCTAAAGATCCCTACTCTTCGGAAGCCGTCCATAAAGTGACAAATGAGTCTTTTTGAAAATTTCTATTTTTGAAAATTTCAATCCACCTTCCTGATTCAGCCTCGAGTCAATTAGAGTCCAGTCGATTTCAAGTCAAGTCGTCTAGATAGCGTTGAGTGTCCACCGAAGTTAGTCCTACCTTGTGGTCTAGGTCGTGTCGCCTAATTGAGACATCTTCAATGGCGTTAGGAGAGTCAAAACCTCTCGGGTATTAAACCCGTCTTTCCCCTACATTATGGGTCAAAGGTCAAGTTTGTGTACATGTCTCGTCCAACGGCGTCACGCCATCAACGCACATATAAACTAAGTCAGAAGTCGTATGTCTAGGCATCACTATGCCAACGTCGACACTCGAGTCTAAGTGCAAAGTCATGCACCAAGAGTTCAAAAACAAGAGGTCATTCACGATCTTTAATGAACTCGTAACCTAGTCACACCGTCGCGTCTTCATGACATAACTGCCTTTTGTACATATGTGTCGCGCTTGCCTTTGTTTGTGCAATACCTTGCCAAGACAAGTTATAACGCCTATCATTATGTCAAATAGGAATCCCTTGGGTGCCATCGATTGCCAACCAGGAACTCAAGAAGCTGATCCATCTGCATCCACCATGACTCCTTCTGAAACCAACAACAGGGTCCTTCGACTCCTAGCTACCGTGGAAAGATTGAGCACTCGTCTCTCCCATGTTGAGGACAAACTGGTAACCGGGAATTTTCCCTCTTCCGATATTGAACAAAGGGTTAAGCTCCTTGAAAGCCGGCTACTGGCCAACGACCCAACCAAAACCAGACGACCTCATCGGTCCTTCCCTGATTTGGGTATGCCATATGCCACGGCTTTGGAAAGGCTAACCTCCCAAGGAAAGCTTAAACCGATTGGTCCAACTCCAGACCCTCTACCAAGCAAGCGAGGACGAAGATGGGACGGAAAACTATTTTGTCAATATCACCAAGGCCGCGGACACGATACTGAAATGTGTCTCTCCCTAAAATGTGCCATCCTTGACATGATTGAAAAGGGTGAGTTACCTTTACCTCCCTCAACAAACAAAAAGAACAACCCTCCAGAAAACCCTATTGGACACAACGAGGAATCTTTCCTAGACTTCTCTCAACTCAGCCCTCCTGATGATGAGGAAATTCATGCAATTGAAGAGGATGGCCTACAAAGCGCTATAATTATGCTCTCCGTCTCCATCAACAACATATTCTCAAAGTTTCAAGTTGCTATCGATGACTTGAACACCCGGGTAGCTAATTTGGAGAAGTGGTTTGGTAGTACAGAAAATGAACCTGATCATCAAGGAAACCAACCCTTGGTTCACCAACCAACAGCTGTTGAAAATGAGGAGTCATCCGATGGTTCCCATATCCACGAACCTACCAACAAAGAACATGAAATTACCTCACCAAAATCCCCTTCAAAATACAAAACAACTTCCCAAAAACTTCCCATTGACAATGACCAAATCCTGCTTCCACCCAGGATTGACAAAAACAAAAACAAAAACAAAACTCACGAAAACACCCCAAAAAACACCAATGTGGGAACCATTGGAAAACATCAAAGGGTATTCACAGATCTAGGAATAACATATGGCACCGCTCTGGAGATACTTGCTTCAGAAGGAATGCTCCAACCCATTGGTCCAACTCCGGACAAACCCGAACACAAAAGAGCCCGATTCTGGGATGGTAATGTCGATTACCAATACCATCAAGGCAAGGGCCATGAGACCGAAACCTGTTTTAAATTCAAGCATGCCATTCAAGATATGATTGAAGCTGGCAAAATCATAATTTCACCTCTCAGTCAGGACAATCCTCCTGGATGTCTCAAGTCAAACATCAAGGTTGAACGTTCTCAAAGGACATTCACCAACCTCAACACAACCTATGCCGAAGCTCTTCAAAAGCTCATAACTGAAGGGAAGATACAACCAATCGGGCCCACTCCAGACCCCTCTGAATGCAAGAAATCCCGTTTTTGGGACGACAATGCCTATTGCCAATATCACCGAGGAAATGGTCATGACACTGAAACATGCTTCAAACTGAAACATGTTATTCAAGATATGATCGACAACCAGGAACTGATAGCTTCATCCCTATGCCAACCAAGTGATGAAGACAACCCTAATGAACATCTCTTTCTGCAAGGAGATAAAAGCCTCATTGACTATTGTCCTCATATAATCCTCAACAACGAGAGTGAAGTGCTCAAGTGGGTCAATGCTCAAGATTAGACATTCAAGCCGCTGGATGCTGCGGAGGAGACCTTCAAGGAGAAACGTGATGATTAGGAGTTCGTATCTAAGATTGAGTCTGAGTTCGAGTCCGAGTCTTAGGCTTTCTCATATCTATCCTAGTGTTTGTCCTTTTATTCCTAAGTGACAAACTGGGGGCTGTCCCCATGAGTCACATGTACTCATCGAGTCTGTGCTAACCTCTTATTTATCTAAATAAAAGCACAATTTCCAACTATCATTTATTCTCCCCTTTACCATTTCCCGTTGACAACGAGAGTTGATTCGAGAATTGATTTAAAACAAACAATATGTTCCAATTCAATGTGAGTACACTCGAGTGACGTTCCGTACTGAGTAAGCGGAGGACTCGAAACTCTGTGTCCATTTTCTTTACCTATTCCATGTCTGGCAATAGAAATCTTTCATGAGCACCCGATTTAGAACGAGCTTCTATCAAAGGGATCCCTTCTATCAAAGGGATCCTACGACGAACCTAGATAACAAACTAGAACACCTCCTTGTTCATGATCAATGATGGAAGGCAAGCCCATTCCCCACAAAAACATCCCATCCCCGTATGCACCTTTACCTTCCTCGAACGAAGGACGACAAAAAACTAATATATCCAAAGCAAAGCCAAAGCGGAAGGCCAAAATCAAAAGCCCAAGCCCATAAGCCATTCAGCCAATCTCCATTCATCGGAAGCCAAAGCGAAAGGCCAAAAACAAAAGCAAAAACCAAAGCCAAAGCGAAAGCCAAGGCAAAAGCCAAAACAAAAACAAGATAGTGAAATTCAAGTTCGCTATCTTCACCAGCTTCAAACGACGGAAATTAAAACCGTCATTTTCAAATAAAAATAGTGAAATTCAAATTCGCTATTTTTACAAATTTCAAACGACGGAAATAAAACCGTCAATTTCAAATCAAAAACAAGATAGTGAAATTCAAATTCACTATTTTCACAATTCCAAACAACGAAATTAAAAATCATCCCATTCAAAAAACAAAATAGTGAAATTCAAATTCGCTATTTTTCCACAATTTCAACCGACGAAATTCAAAACCATCACTTTACAAAAAATGAAATAGTGAAATTCAAATTCGTTATTTTCCCACAATTTCAAGTAATGGAATTAAACCGTCACTTTTCAAACTTCGGACCAACAAGTCCAGAGCCCAGGACCCATGAGTCCAACATATAAAGTCCAGGACCAACAAGTCCAAAGCCCAGGATCTATGAGTCCAACATATAAAGTCCAGGACCAATAAGTCCAAAGCCCAAGACCAACGAGTCCAACCCACCAAATCCCGGACCCACAAGTCCAAAACACCAAACACTAAAACCTCAACCAAAACTGCTTCACCCCTAACTCCTTCTAGAGACTGTTGCAGGGAGACCTATCTAGGCTTCTGAGGATTCCCCCTCAAGCTCGTAATATCACACCTTAACCTTTAAGGTCCAGACATGAAAATCTGATCCTATGTTCTTTACCAACCATTTCATGCTCAGGCCACATCAAGCCGGAGACCCCATTCCGCACCACATTACAAGCCGTTACGCATCGGCCTAAACACCACAAAATTCTTGCTCCAGGTTTTTATCTGTTAAGCAAACCCATTATTACCAGGCTCCAATTTCCCTAATGTTGAAGCCATTTTTCACCACAAACCCTATGGAGCCCTCGAATGCTTTGCTCTCGAGAACGGGACATACCTAATCTACCCTTAGAGTCCACTTTTTAGTGTGCTCAAATGATAAGGAACTTTTTCACAAGTTACGCCTCTTCGATTCATGATCAAGAGGTATTTATCTCCAATCAACCTTCAAGTCACCAAACGGAATTTTCCGTCGTGACGCTCAACCCCAGATTTTATCTGTCAAACAAACCTATTATTACCAAGCTCCACATTCCCTAATGTTGAAGCCATTTTCACCCTGACCCACATACGGAGTCCTCGAATGCTTTGCTACCGAGAATGGGACATACCCAATCTACCCTTAGGGTCCACTTTTTAGTGTGCTCACATGATAAGGAGGAATTATCTCAAATCAATTTTTCGAGTCACCAAACGGCTTTTACCGTCGTGACCCACACACTTAAAGGTCCTAACAACTCGCTTAGGCACACATAGTTCAGAACTACGATCTGGTTTGATTTCACACCACGTGAATACGTAGGCAGTCCCTCAAGGACACAACCTTACACCTCAAAATCACTTCAAGGTCCTAACATCTCGCTTAGGCACACACATTCAGAACTACGATCTGGTTTGATTTCGCAAACACGCGAATACGTAGGCAGTCCTATTACGAGGACACAACCACCCCCCACACACATTCAATTTTCACACCTTCAATTTGCAACCCATTGCACACACAGCTCAGAACTACGATCTGGTTTGATTTCGCAAACACGCGAATATGTAGGCAGTCCTATTACAAGGGCACAACCGTATGCCCCTTTCACAACATTTCAAATTTTCAATCCTCAATAACCGGCTCGAAACTACGATCTGGTTTGATTTCGCAAACACGCGAATACGTAGGTAGTCCCCCAACAAGGACACAACCGCATATCTCTTTCAATGTCAACCATCAACATCAATCCTCAAAAGTAGCCCACCCAGTTGCAAATATTAATCTTATACCTCTTTACTGGGGGCTTCTTCCTTAAGATGTCGCCCATTCCTTGTTTTGTCAAATTCCCACTTTCTCACTCTGGGGGCTTCTCTTTCGAGACGTCACCCGTCCTTTATCCTCAAACATCTTTTGAGTCTCGACAACAGTCCAAAATAAACCAGCTTTAGCCTAGTGGTCGGTTCGGACGATGACAAGGTCTTGGTTCCGCTTTCCGAATCATCATGCCTCAAGGAGGGATCTCAAACAAGCAAACGGAGGCAAAGGTGTCTGGCAAAGATAATCAATTCTTATTCCCCAGCCGAGCGGATCTTCTACTCCGATGATCTGATGCGCGTTGACACCCTTTCTTGGCTAGGAGTTGCACTTATATGTGCAAAGTCTGTCAGAGTTACCCTCGTGTCGTGTCAATACTGAGTTAGCATCACGTTCACGACTGCCCATTTGTCGTTTTGTCGGATGCGTCAGGTGAGTCCGTGTCCCAACGGCCACGTGTCTCCAATCTATTAAATCACAGATCTACGAGTAACAAGACTCGTCTTTAAGCTTCACAACTTTCAAAACTCATATCTCCTCTCACGCGAGATATTACGTGCTAATTGCTTACATGCTTATGTGATCATATGCTTATATTCTTACATGATAGTTGCTTATATGCTAACTGCTCACATGCTCACATGCTTACATGCTTATGTGCTTATGTGCTTATATGCTTGCATTCAACGTGCTTGTCTATGCGACTGCGGATTTGTGTGGTCACTAACCATACAGATAATCTTGAGAAGACAAACTCACTCCAATTGAGTACTGGGTTCTTCCCAACAAACGACAACCCATCAATTCCAAGGGCTTTAACCCCGTCGATTACATGGCATACGCTACCTCCCAGCGAGCAGCAACTCATATCCCCGGCGAGTCCTAAGAAGTTTCTAACTCCCCACCGAGTGCCGATTTTCAAGTGGATGTCACACATGCTATTTCCCACAGTCGATCTTTCGACCACCATGGCTGGCGAGCCTTTGTCCGCAAACAAGATACAACTCAAGGACGTATCCCGAAGATGCCTCGGGTACGACTCCTTTTCACAAGCTAGCGAGCCTTTATCCGCAAACAAGATACAACTCAAGGAAGTATCTCGAAGATGCCTCAGGTACGACTCATTTTCACAAGCTGGCGAGCCTTTGTCCGCAAACAAGGTACAACTCAAGGACGTATCCCGAAGATGCCTCGGGTACGACTCCTTATCACAGCTGGCAAGCCTTTGCACGCACACGAGATACGACTTAAGGACATATCCCGAAGATGCCTCAGGTATGACTCCTTCCTATGGCTGGCGAGCCTCAAAACGCACCGCCTTCAACACCGGCTGGCGAGCTTTTGCGCGCAAATGATTCAAGGACATATCCCGAAGATGCATGAGGTATGACTTCTTCTTATGGCTGGCGAGCCTTTATACGTAGTCTAATGGACTTTAAACGACCCGCATCGGAAGTCGACAGACTCTAAAATGTTTCCGACGGCAGGTCCTTGACTCGAATCCCCGAGTCGCCTCGACGTCGCCATTCCCGACGGCAGGTCCTTGGCTCAAACCCTTTTGGGTCGCCTTGACGTCGCAATGGTCTTCAGGTTGTAATCTTCGATTGACCTAGAGATCATAATTTGACTTTCACCCTATCCAAGCCTAAGTCAAAGTGGGGGCTCTGTAGATACCCAGTATCTACACCTTCCAAAAACCACCCGATGATGATCGGACTATAACGTATTTTTTATATGCGTGCGTGGATTGGCTATACATGAGACGGTTTAATGCACTACTCGGATATGAAAAATGATTTCAAAAGCTTTCTAACTTCATTTGCATTAAAATAACACTATTTAGAGTTAAAACCGTCTTCGGACCCAAAACCGACTCAGAAACCCGCAACTCGAGTCAACCTGAGTCAACCCGAGCCAACCCAAATCTCGAATGTCAAAAATAATGCCATGAATGTTTTCATCATGTCCTTTCCATTAAAATGACCCTGATTAGAGTCAAAATCGACACCGGGCCAAAAACCGACTCGAAATTCAAATCCCGACTCACACGGGTCAAACCCGAGTCAAAGACACAAAATACCTACCCCAAATATCACCTAAGAGGAAGCTTACACGGCTAAGCAAACCTCAAAGGCCACAAATCACAAACAACAAAACATTGGTTAGAACAAACGCAAAATCCAAATTTGCGAAAGGGACAGTACACCCCATTGAGTCACGGGGTGGCTCGCGCCTTAATGGGCTGTCTCCTTAGCCTCCAAGCAAAATCGACCGACCTACCTGATGTGACCATAATTAGCGCATATTTAGCCCCCGAATTAGCTTTCTTCCCATGCTTTTTAATGCATATTTGGGTCATTTGTTGTCTTTAGTTCATTGTTTTGCATATTCTTTGAGATTTTGATCCATTGGTAGGAAAGGAGTGCAAATCTTGCATTTTCATGGCAAAACAAGACTAAATTGATTGAATTCAATGACCAAGCATCAAGGAGATACAAGATTAGAAGGCCTTTGTACATATTATAGTAGATGAGCAATGTTGAGAAAGGATCCTTGCATCCCCGAGGAAATCCCCAAGGATTTTATGAAGAAAAGGGAAGAAAAGAAGAAGAAACAATGCTGAGCTACAATCCGTGCGGCTTCTCCACAATCCGCCCGTCCTCCACAAGCACAATCCGTGCGTCTTCCTTCAAAGACGCCCGGACAGCAGCCAAAGAATCGGCCCGGATTCCTTTGAAGACGCCCGTCTTCCCTTGAAGACGCCCGTCTTCCCCCGCCTGAATCCACCCGTCCCGACTCCAATACGCACGGATTCCAGTACAGCGAAATTTCGTCTTCTCCAAGCTACAAAGAAAGAAGCCCTTCCTTCGAAAAATACCGGCTCCTCCCTGCTCAATCTAAAAAGTGTAATTACTAGTTTAGCCTTTAGTTAACCCTTATGGATCCACCTAATTTCCACTATAAATACCCCATTAGTCTAATTAGAAGACCATGTTCTTCTTATCAATAATTAGAGTAGTTAATATGAATCAAATCTCTCTTTAGTTTTGTAATCAACAATTAATCAAGTTTTAATACAAGTATTATTTCCTTAATCTCTCTTTTGTTCATCCTTTATTTTGGGTAATTGAAGATTATTTGGGTTATTATTGGGAGATTGACAACCTCTCAATCAAGCATCAAGTACTTCTTTTATTCTTTGCTTTATTATTGGAATCATTAGTAGGTATAATTCTCTTAATCCCTTTTTAATTATTGTTAATTACTTTCATTTGTTCATCATGTTTCCTTTTGTTGGTATGATTGACAACCTTGCTAGCATGATCAACATGATAATGAGTGAGTAGTGACCTAGCTAGGGTTAATGGGTAATTAGGGGAAATCAACATGGGGAATGATTTATGCTTAAATTAATATGCTTTCATGAATTATTTGCTTGCTTGTTTTGATCTCAACTCATGCACATGTTATGTTTGATGAAATGTGAGCCTATGAATCCTTGCATTTTTTTACCCATCACCTATCTTTTCAATGAGACTTGTAAGATATAAACCAACTCGAGTCTCATTAGACCATGCATGTTGTTGAGTAGGGAAGATTAAGTTGACTTGTAGGTGTTGTACAATCTAATCGATTCGGCTCCGGGACCCAAACTTTCCTAAGATTGTAAGATATAACCTAACTCAATCTATCACAGCAATAATTGTTTGCTTATAATTTGAGAACATGTTTGTATGATCAATTCCCATGATTCCCCTATGACCCCATGACACCCTAGTGCTTTTTATCAATTGTTTACAGCCCTTTTAATTCATCTTGTTTATTTATTTTCATTGCTATTTAGTTAGTGACCTTCTACATCAACCCAAATTGTGACACCCCTAAGACACCACTAGTTTCAATAGAAATCTCATCTCAATTCCCGTCCCTTGGGATCCAACCTTTACTTGCCTCTTTACTAATTGTAGAGTTGTTTGTGAAGCTATAAATTGTGTTTTGATTCGGACGTGACCCAACGACAACATCTATTCAATTGTGAACACGAAAACATCCCATAAAAAATGGCGCCGTTGCCGGGGACGGTGTTAACTTGATTTAGATTTTCTTATATTGTTATTAGTTGTGTCTTTCTTTGCCTTGGGGAAGTAAAACTCCTCAAGGTTTGTTCTAATTGTTTTCGAGTTGTTTGATATTTTGCATGTCTAGAAGGTCTTAAGGTGATTTGTTACCTTTTGATCGTGAAATTGAAAGAACCTTGACAAACAATAGGAGATTTGCTAGGAGGAATTTGAGAGGTATTAGTGAGGTAGTGGATATTCAACCAACTATTGAGTTCATCAACCCTTTTGCAAGAGAAGGTGAGGAGAACCCAACACAAAATACCCCACAAAATCAACCTACAATGCCTAAGTTTTCATCACATTCCGTACCCACCGAGGAGAACCTACCCAATGGTACTCCCACATCACAACATTTGACCGGAAATTTTATTGCTAAATCCGCCTTTATCCAATTAGTCGAAAGGAGCCAATTTGGGGGGATGCCTAGTGAAGACCCTCATTCTCATATGGAAACCTTTTGTGACTATTATGATGCGATTTCTCAAACCGGTGTGACTCAAGACCAAATTCGATGGGTCTTATTTCCTTTTTCTCTAATCGGCACCGCGAAACAATGGTTGAAGGGCCTTGATAAGGCCACTCTCAGAATTGATTCTTGGAAGAAGTTGGCTCTAGATTTCTACAAAAAATTCTACCCACCGGGAAAGACTAACATGCTAAGAGCTCAAATTACGGGTTTTAAGCAAAGGGATGAAGAATCTTTGTATGAAGCTTGGGAGCGGTTCAAGGGAATTTGTCGCTCATGTCCTCACCATGGACTTAGCGAGTGGTTCTTGGTACAACAATTTTGGAACGGTCTATATGAAGATTCAAGGAACATTCTCAACATGGGATCAAATGGAATGTTCACCGAAGTTGATGACAATCAAACTTGGAACAAAATTGAGGAAATGGCGGTCCATAACTCACAATATAGTAGACCTCGCAAGGCTACTAGAGGAGGAAAGCATGAAGTGGACTCCGTTACTCAATTGGGTACTCAACTTAGTGCTCACATTGACACAATCAGTTTGAAGTTTGAAAAAGCTATGGCTAGACTTGAAGAAGCCTCAAAATCACCAAAGCATCATGTTAATGCCATAACGGAATCCTCATCAATCCCAAGTGGGATATGTGAGAATTGTGGAACTTTGGGACATGACCAAAGTGAATGTAGGGGAACAAATGAACAAGTGAATGCTTTCCAAACATACAAGAGTGGTACCCCTTATTCCAACTATTACAATGAAAACACCAAATTCCATCCAAATCTCTCATACAAAAGCCAAAATGTTCAAAATCCTCAAACAACATACACCCCACCTCCCATGAGAAACCAAAATCAAAGACCCTTTTACAACCAAAACCAAGGTTACCAAAATCAAAATCCATACAATCACCAAAATGACCAAGGTTTTGATGTTCAAAAAGCGGTCCTCCAAATGCAAAAGAATCAACAAGAATTTTTCACTCAAATGCAAAAAGATAGTCAAGTAAAGGAAACCATCATCAACAACATCCTAGCTCACACCAAGATGTTGGAAACCCAATTGACTCAACTAGCATCTTCAAGCTCACAAAGACAAAAAGGGCAATTACCACCTCAAAGTAATCCCCCAAGACATGAAACGGTTAGTGCCATTCACTTGAGAAGTGGTACAAGGTATGAAGCACCGAAGAAGCAAGTTGAGGATGAAGTTGTGAAAGCTAGTGATAAGGAAGAAATTGTGCAAAACTCCAAAGATGGAGAATCATCAAAAGAAGAGGTTTCAAAGAAAAATGAAGACAAGGTCAAGGAGAAGGAGCCCATTGTGATTAGACTTCCTTTTCCAAGTCGTCAAGCCAAGCCCAAATTTGATGACCAACTTGGAAAGTTTATGGAAATTGTGAAGAATTTGGAAGTCTCAATTCCTTTCACGGAATTAATCAATCATGTGTCGGCCTATGCGAAATACATGAAAGACATCCTCACAAAGAAGAAGTCGATCCGGAAGCTTGAGACTATCGCCTTCACTAAGGTGAATAGTGCAATACTTCAAGGGAGTTCACCTCCAAAACTTAAGGATCCGGGAAGCTTCTCAATACCGTGTACCATTGGCGACACCACGATCAACAAAGCCTTATGTGATCTAGGCGCTAGTGTGAGTGTTATGCCGCACTCGGTGAGTAAAAGGTTGGGGATGGGAGAGCTTAAATGCACCAATATCACACTCCAAATGGCCGATAGATCGACGAAGACACCATTAGGGATATGGGAAGATGTTCCCGTACGAATTGGGAAGTTTTTCATCCCGGTGGACTTTGTCATTGTTGATATGGAGGAGGATTCCAACATTCCAATCATTCTAGGAAGACCCTTCTTACACACCGCGGGTGCGGTGATTGATGTAAAACATGGTGAGCTCACTCTAGAAGTGGGAGATGAGAGTATAACTTTTAATCTTGACAAGACTATGAGATCTCCCCGTTTACATGAACCGTGTTTTATGATCGATCATTATAGTCGAAAGGATGAAAGGAAGAAGTCGGAACTCCAATGGAAGAAGAAAATTGAAGATGCTCCATTCAAGGAGCAAGTGAATTTTGACAAGGAGAGCTTGCAAAGCTCATCAAAGTCAAGCAAAGAAGAAGAGGATGGCCTTATTGGCCAAGAAAAAGAAATGGGAGAGTTGTCTCCACCAAATCAAGAGATTTTTAATGATCAACTTAATGAAGTTTGTGGTCTTTCGGACGACGAATTTGAAGGGATTTTTAATCCTTACATTGGTAATGCCATCGATCAAGACCGACAACAAGGGCCAAGGTCTATTGAAGAGCTCTATCATGATAATGAACAAGCATTTGATTACTTTTTCAAGGTGTTGAGCAACATCAACAACACCTTGAACATGCCCCCTTAACATCTCATCAAGAATGAGAGTTTGGTGGAGTCCTCCCTAAACCACCATTTGTAAATATTTCTAACTCCCTAACTTGCATTTCAATTCTTATATTGCATTTTTGTCATTTTTGGATTTTTATACTTTGATCAAGACAATTATCATGTTTGAGAGAAGTGAGGGAGGGACTAACGATTTCAATTAATGTGTAGTGCTTTAGCTTAGTGTGGGGATGGCAATTGCCTAGGCTTTCCATGCCTTAGTAGTGCCCCGACAATGAAGAACACAAGATATGAAGAAGAATGGAAGAATGACAAGGGATATGCATTGTACACGGATGGAACTGAATCCGGGTACAAAGGGGTCGAATCCGAGCGGATTCAGGAGAATCCGCCCGTCTTCAGGCAATCCGGGCGTGTTGGGCAGAAGACGCACGTCCTGAAATGAGCTGAACTTTTGATATTTTTGACTGTCAGCGAATCCGGGCGTCCTGCATCCTAATCCGCCCGTCTTCAAAAATCCGCCCGTCCTGAAGGGAAGACGCCCGTCTTCTTGGCTGAGGAAAACAAGAAAAATCCCTGTAAAGGAATCCGCCCATCTTCTGTAGAAGACGCCCATCCCGTGTTTGCAAATCCGAGTGTCTTCACTGAAAGACGCCCGTCTTTAGGCGAGTTTTTCCAAACCCAGAAAAGGCAGAATCCGCCCGTCTTGCCCCTGCAGTTCAAATTTTTCGGGTTTTATAAACCCCCTCCCACCTTCATTTCTTCATTTCTTCATTCATAACACTACTCAAAACCTCCAAAACCCTCATCCTCTCCATTACAAAAACAAGATTCCTCAACAAGATTCACCAAAATCAAATCAAAACATCCTTTTAACAACAAATCAATCACTCCTTTTTCAATAAAAATCAAAACCAAGCACAAAATCTTCAACCTTTGAGTCGATTTTTGAATTCATAAAGGCAAAGCCTTTCACCTTTAAATCGATTTGAGTACACTAGAAATTGAAGATTTTTCACTCTTTTCTTGGTTTAATTCATCAATGGCAAGGACTAAGGGAGCAACAAAGGCAACAAAGGCAAAGGCACCAAAGGCAAAGACACTTTCATTAAGGCAAAAGAGTCTTCAAGCAAAGAAAGCATTGGCTATGGTGGTAGCAAACCCAAACTTGGAAGTGCAACAACAACAACAACCTCCCATGGGAGTAACAACATCTACTACTCCGGAAATTGATCAACTTGCAAACCATCCGGAGGTAATTTTCATTTCCAAAACCCATAATGACACTTTTGCCAAGTTTGCTAGAAAATCTTTTCAATCCACCAAGTTTATTTGTGAAGATACCTTAAATAAGTTGGGTGTCCTTGAGCAAACTAGAGACTTCTTTAAAGCCATGGGGTTGGAGAAATTGTTTGAATCAAAAGAATTGACATACCCCTCCCTTACCTTAGAATTTTTGAGTTCTTTGAAAGTTAACAAGGTTGAGACTATGGAGACCATCGAGTTTCGTCTAGCTAATGTTAGTAGATGCATCTCCTTTGAGGAAATGGGTAAAGCTTTGGGTCTTAGTGATTCACCGAGTTATTTTAAGAATGTTGGCAAGTATGACCCCGACCCTCTTTGGGAGGCGATTTCCGGAAGGAAATTTGAAGACTTTCATGCTAGTCGTGCTCTTTTAGTCCACCATCCGGGCATAAGAGTATGGCACAAGGTTATAGAAAACACCATCATTGAAAGAAAAGATACCAACCATTTCACCAAACTCGATTTTGTTCTTCTTGAATCGGCTTTGAACATTGGAAGGGAATTCACCAAGCCTTTCAACTCTCTAAGGCTTTTGGTGGATAGATGGCTAAACATTGATTGTGGGAAGAAAGGCACTACCGTTATTGTGAATGGAGGCCTAGTCACTATCCTAGCTAAATACTTTGATCCTAACTTCAATAAAGATAACAAGTATGAGGCGAAAGAGGGTGGTCATCTCGTTGATATGCATACTATGATACACAAGTACAAGTGGGTTGCCCATAACCCTCTTGACACCAAGTATGGATGGCTCACTAGTGAGGCTAGATCTTTCACTTTGCCTTCGAAGATTTGTCGATTAAGCGTCCACCGGACCAATTATCTACTTCCCCTTTCAAAAGAGGCCGAGTACATTATCCGACAACAAAAGGGTGAACTTGAAATGCCCTCCTCTTCCATTGTCACACCACCCTACCCTTTCGAGTACCAAGAGTTCAAGCCGGAAGGTGTTGAAGCAAGAAATGATTATTTGACTCTTCTCATGTAAGCAATGCACAAGCAAGCCTTTGAGGCTCGGAAAAATGCTTACTTAGCTCAATATCCACCCCTCCTACACTTAGCTAGGCAAGGACTACTTGATCCTTCATGTCCTTTGCGTAGTTGGGCGGATAGAGAAGTCCTCTTTCCGAGTGCATCTAGGGTTGTTCCGGGTGATAATGAGGTTGTCGGTAATGAAGAGGTTGATGATAACATTGATGAGGAAGCAAGTGAAGAAGGAGAAGAGGATTATGAGCAAGGTGAAGAAGCGAGTGAAGAGGGAAGTGGCAATGAGACCACTTCTAATGAGGAAGATGATGATAGTGATGATATGATGGAAGATTAGCAAGCTTTAGAGGCTCCTACCCTCTCAAGGTTTGTCTATTTCTCTCTTTGTTTTAATTATTTTTCTTGATCATTGTTGGAGTAGTCCTAGCACCATAGAGGACTAACACCTCGGCCCCATTGAGGTGTTCTCATTTTATTGTTCCCACCTTTCAAAATCCAAAATGACAAATTAGTTTCATGCATTGCATAGTGTGTGCATGAACTACACCCATCCTTGGACATTAGCAATAATGTCTAACTCGGTTTGGGGAAGTCAATGCATACACAACGGGAGGTAATCTAAATTATCCTCTCCGTCATAAACAAAAACCATGCATCATGTAGTATAGATTAGTGTAGCTTGCATTTAGTGTAGAAATCATGCATCATGTTTGCATAATTTCCCATCATTTTGGCCATTGAGGACAATGCCCATATTAGTGTGGGGATGGGGAATTCTAACTTAACTTTTATTCAAAAATCCAAAAAAAATTGAAAAATTTCGAAAAACCATAAAAATGTGAAAATTGAAAAACCCAAAAACATGTTTATTTCTTTTGTAGTGTAGTCATGTATATATTGTTGTATATATTGTGTTTGTTCTATCCTTGTTCACATTGATTAACTACATCACATCCGAGACATGAGGATCATGAAGACCGCATGGTATGATCTTTCCAATCTCCTTTTTCCTCTTTATGTTAATGACTATGTGGCTTTATTTTGATTGATGCGGTATAACAATGTGAACTTAGGACTTGCATTTAGTTTATATGTCATATTAGTTGATAGAATCACTTGCATTAGGATGTATATACTAGTTGCATCATGGCATGTAGTTGCATTTAGAAATTTTTTTTTTGAAAAGTGCCTAAATGAGAACTTTGACAAGAGCAACTAAGCCATTACAAATACTTTTTCAACTTAAGACTTTGCCTGCTAGAATGGTTGTAAAACACCCTAGATTGTGTCATACTAGTGTCTTTTGAACCATGACCCAAAGCCTAGTCAAGGGTTTGCATGTGAGTCACCTATCCAACCCCGTGATGCGATGTGGACTTGGTTAACTTGTCTAGGTGACCTTGATTGACCTTGTGGTAAGGCAACCCAAAAATACTTTCTATCAATAAGCTTGAAGTGCTCATTTCAAAAATTTTGTCATGTGGAAGTAATTTAATGCCAAGGAAACCTCAAATGTTATGAAATGTTGAAATGTTGAGAAATTTAGTTGTTTTGATGGAGGCGTACCACTTCGATGTGCTTTGGAGAGGGATCCATTGAATTGGGCCCCCACACGGTTGTGAATTCAACCGCCCAGAGACAGAGTGACTATCACCCCGAAAAGCTATTGTCTAGAGGTTAACCGATTGCCTAATAAGCGATTGACGAAAGCAAAGGACACTAGCCCGGAAGGGACAAACCCCATCTTAAATTTTTGAAATGTGAAAGTTAAATGAGGTCAATTTTTGAATACTAGTCATATCCACCCTTTGTTTATAACGATTTGAGCATTTCATTCCCAAAAAGCCTTTTTGTCAAGCCACTTTGTCGAGCTTGGGACGATCCATGACCTTTACTTTTGTAGAGAATTCGAGACTTGTCATGTCATATGCTACTAGCATCATAGGGATCATCATTCCACCACCATCCGATCGCTCTTGACGAAAGCATTTGGAAATGAGGACGAAAGTAGTCTAGTTTAACACCATTTGGAGGTGATTTAGTGCCATCCTCTTAGCCTTAGTAATTTGTTGAACTAGTATTTGTGAAGGATTATATGCTCTTAAATTTGTTCTCTTTTAGTTGCCTCCGCCACTTGATGAGGAAGTGGCTATTCCTTTTGTAGATGCATCCATTATTTGATTTTGTGTGCTTAATGTTTGGATGTGTCGCCATTTTGGCAAGACCCACCTTGCCTTGCAAGAAGGCATCCTACCTCATGGTTGTCTTGTTGTGAGTTGAAGGGGCGGAGTGAGACCCGCTAATTGTCTCATATCGGCTATATTATTAGGATAGTTTAAATAATGGTCCTAGTCTTTTTCACCTCTTTACTCGGGACGAGCAAAGGTTCGGATTGGGGATATTTGATGTGACCATAATTAGCGCATATTTAGCCCCCGAATTAGCCTTGTTCCCATGCTTTTTAGTGCATATTTGGGTCATTTGTTGTATTTAGTTCTTTGTTTTGCATATTCTTTGATATTTTGATCCCTTTGTAGGAAAGGAGTGCAAATCTTGCATTTTCATGGCAAAACGAGACTAAATTGATTGAATTCAATGACCAAGCATCAAGGAGAGACAAGATTAGAAGGCCTTTGTACATATTATAGTAGATGAGCAATGTTGAGAAAGGATCCTTGCATCCCCGAGGAAATCCCCAAGGATTTTATGAAGAAAAGAAGAAGAAACAATGCTGAGCTACAATCCGTGTGGCTTCTCCACAATCCGCCCGTCCTCCACAAGCACAATCCGTGCGTCTTCCTTCAAAGACGCTCGGACAGCAGCCAAAGAATCCGCCCGGATTCCCTTGAAGACGCCCGTCTTCCCCCGCCTGAATCCGCCAGTCCCGACTCCAATACGCACGGATTCCAGTACAGCGAAATTTCGTCTTCTCCAAGCTACAAAGAAAGAATCCCTTCCTTCGAAAAATACCGGCTCCTCCCTGCTCAATCTAAAAAGTGTAATTACTAGTTTAGCCTTTAGTTAACCCTAATGCATCCACCTAATTTCCACTATAAATACCCCATTAGTCTAATTAGAAGACCATGTTCTTCTTATCAATAATTAGAGTAGTTAATATCAATCAAATCTCTCTTTAGTTTTGTAATCAACAATTAATCAAGTTTTAATACAAGTTTTATTTCCTTAATCTCTCTTTTGTTCATCCTTTATTTTGGGTAATTGAAGATTATTTGGGTTATTATTGGGAGATTGACAACCTCTCAATCAAGCATCAAGTACTTCTTTTATTCTTTGCTTTATTATTGGAATCATTAGTGGGTATAATTCTCTTAATCCCTTTTTAATTATTGTTAATTACTTTCATTTGTTCATCATGTTTCCTTTTGTTGGTATGATTGACAACCTTGCTAGCATGATCAACATGATAATGAGTGAGTAGTGACCTAGCTAGGGTTAATGGGTAATTAGGGGAAACCAACATGGGGAATGATTCATGCTTAAATTAATATGCTTTCATGATTTATTTGCTTGCTTGTTTTGATCTCAACTCATGCACATGTTATGTTTGATGAAATGTGAGCCTATGAATCCTTGCATTTTTTTACCCATCACCTATCTTTTCAATGAGACTTGTAAGACATAAACCAACTCGAGTCTCATTAGACCATGCATGTTGTTGAGTAGGGAAGATTAAGTCGACTTGTAGGTGTTGTACAATCTAATCGATTCGGCTCCGGAACCCAAACTTTCCTAGGATTGTAAGATATAACCCAACTCAATCCATCACAACAATAATTGCTTGCTTATAATTTGAGAACATGTTTGTATGATCAATTCCCATGATTCCCCTATGACCCCATGACACCCTAGTGCTTTTTATCAATTGTTTACAACCCTTTTAATTCATCTTGTCTATTTATTTTCATTGCTATTTATTTAGTGACCTTCTACATCAACCCAAATTGTGACACCCCTAAGACACCACTAGTTTCAATAGAAATCTCATCTCAATTCCCGTCCCTTGGGATCCGACCTTTACTTGCCTCTTTACTAATTGTAGAGTTGTTTGTGAAGCTATAAATTGTGTTTTGATTCGGACATGACCCAACGACAACATCTATTCAATTGTGAACACGAAAACGTCCCATCACTACCATCCCACATTTCTCTATAAATACCCACCATAACACACCATAATATTCACGCGAGCGTCCGCCCCCTCCTTCTCCCTTAAACTTCTAGACCCGACTTCCTAAGTCACAAAATCGGCACGTGTTTACGACCTACCGATCGTAAACACAAGCCTTAAACATATTGTTTGGTACCGTCGCCGTGCATTCGACCGACCCATTCGACCAACTCAACTAATCAATAAACATGTTTTAATTAACATATTTTCAACGCATTTTCAAAACAAAATCCTTTTTTAAGGCACTCTTTTTAAACTTCTTGATCGTGAGTAGTCGCTACGAGAAAACTTGTCTCTAAAGTCGTCTACGTCGCAAAATATCAATACACGTAAGTTTGAGGGTGTAAACAACTCACTTTATTTCATGTATTTACTGTTTTTATGAGTCTATAAGCATGAACAATGCATAACACGATTCAAATATAGATTAGACGAGCCAAAACCGAGTTTTGGCCTGAGACAGAAGCTCCTTGCTATGCAAGGAGGCTCGCGCCTCTTGTAGGTGTCCAGGTCAGACTCATCCGTGTTTGTTCTCGTCTTTCCTCTTTATTTTATTTCTTATTTGTAATCGGTTTTTACCATTTCAAATGTTTTAATTCATTTTTATGATAAATATGTTTTGACCATTACAAAAATCATCCTTGGTTCCTTATACCATGACGGTTTATTCTGTGACTCGATGATATTATTGGTTAATTACATTTTAATGGGTATTTTGACACCCTTTCTTTTATTTACCATTTTTCTCATTTGTTTACATTTGTAAACATATTAGTCATAATTCATAATCATCCTTGGTTCTTTATACCATGTCGGTTTAATCCGAGTACGATGACAAACTTGACTAATCACAAATAATCGAACTTAACATAATTAGTTCAAATCAAACATTTTACATTTTTATTTGTAAATCATGCTTTTCAAACATGCAAATCCGACAACGAATATTACTAATATAATAGTAATTATTCCGAGTCATGCAAATCATACTTGCAAATCATTAATCACAAAAAACGGTTTTAAACAACCTTTTTAACAACCAGGAGACGCCTCTTGGTTCGCCCTGTGGCTCGCGCCCCAAGAGGCCCTCTGCTTTCATATTTCAAAACCTGGGCAGAGCCCTTTACCTCGCCAATAGGCTCGCGCCTTAACAGGGCTGCCTGGCACTGTTCTGCCACGTTTTTAGCACTTGTCTAGGACGATCCCGATTACGGTTATTCCGAACACATGACAGATCAGATTGACAAGCTTACGTTTTTACACTTTGTCATTTGACACCCTTTTTCAATAAATGGATCGTGTTAAGCATCATAACCCGAATTTGGTAGACTTCTTTTTTGCGGCCATATTTGAGAAATTATGAAAATTAATTGAAGATTGAAGAACTGGGAATTAAGGAAGTTAGAGAGAAAGATTATTAAGAGAGAAATAAGAAAGATTATTTTGGTGGAGTTCAACTCAATGAAGCAAGCAGGTATTTATAGTGGAGTAAATTAGGGTTTCAACCGCAAGAAAATGGATAATCATTAAGGAAGTTGCAGTAAAAGTCACACGCGTCATAAACTGCAGTAAGTAGCCGTTACAGGAACTGACTAGGCATAACTTAACCGTTGGGTCATTTTTCCAAGATTAAGGTTATCTCCTCATTTTCGTCCTGACACACTGAAAATAAGGAGATAAGGGGCAATTGTTAGACCTGGAAATCCGCAGACCTCCCTGATCAGTATCTCATCTAAACCTGACTACCAGGCTGTCAGGATGTCAGGCTATCAGGACACAAGAAGATAGGCGCCAGGCCATGGAGAGGACAACGGTCAAAATATCAGGACGATATTAGACTAGGATTTCACGTTATAAAAAGAATATACATGCAGCATTGAATGGGAAGATCTCGCAGTAAATGCAGCAATTTAGGGAATAATATTGTCCATTATTACGGGCAATTAAGGAGAATAATCTGCATTAATTCCAGCATTAGGCAGCCGTTCAGCTAGAACTTATAAGGAGCATTTGGGAAACACTTTGGAGATCATCATCAACACAAGACAAAGAATACATCTACGCATACAATACTTAGAGAAATATTACAAATATTGTCATTATCATACTTTTACTCTCCCAATTACATAGTGAAATCCTCTCCTGGCTTGGTGCCCGTGGTTTTTTCCCATTCAAGGGTTTTCCACGTACAAAATTCTTTGTTTTGTTGGTGTTATTTTTATCATATTTATAGCCCTATATTTGACCCTGACGACCTGACTAACGGACCATACAGAGCTAGTTAACCTCATTAGAATCTACCCTGACCAGATTTCGCCTTGCGCAAAATCCATATAAAACAGATGTCATCTTCAATTCTTGTCCCTAGCACAGTTAGATCTTTGAAGGTCTTTATGTTTTGGTACCTCAAGTGGTTTGCATAAATGGGTCTCAAGTTATCCACGAATTTCTCCACACGGGTTGCTTCATCTGGACGTTCAACTAATTGCGTGCTAGTCTTCCTCCACTTACTTAGGAAGCCGGTGAAGCCTTCTTTCTCATTTTGGGTAAGAACCTCAAGAGTGCGCATGTTGACTTGGATCTCAGTGTTATCCGCGTATTGTTTAGCGAACTCGATTGCGGCATCATCCCAGGTGGCAATCTTCTTGTGCTCCAAAGAGTAGAACCATTGTTTAGGAATGGTGTCGAGAGATGAAGGAAAGATTCTTAAGAACATCTCAGGATTGATGCCTTTGATATACATATAGTCTTTGAAAGCACGAATGTGGCTCAAAGGGTTCTCATGTCTCTTAAACTTTGGGATATCAGTCATATTGAAGTTGGTTGGCAATTTGGTGTTCACAGCCTCATACTTACGATTGTTCTTCCTATAAATGTCATCTCCTTTGAGGTACATTAGTTGCTCCTCCAAGTATTGGAGTCGCTTCTCAGCTTCAGTAGGACCTATTGGAGGGTTGATCTCTTGTTGTCCAACAAAATGTGGGAGGTTATCATGCACAAATTCGCTAGGAATCACTAGTAGAAAAAACCCCTATTGTGACGCCTTTATCGTGGCGGTTCTAATAGAAACGCCGCAAAAAGCCCAAAAAATTGGCGGGAACACAATTTTAATGTTTGTAGGAGGTCTATTGTGGCGGTTTAAGTAAGAACCGACGTGATAATTGAAACTTTTTACGGCGGTTTTAAATAGAAAACGCCACCATAAGTCAATTGTGGCGGTTATGTTAACAACCGACGTTAAAAATGACGCTAAAGGTTAATGCTAAGTTACAATTTTTTGGGCTAAAACACCGCCATTATATATTTTGTGTCGGTTTTTAATCACAACCGACTTTAATAGCAAAATAAAATAAAATAAAACTTAAAGCCCTTTAGAATTATCAGACACTCCGGTGACCATTCCTCAATTCAATTTCATTTTTCCCCCTTTCCCTAATGAAACCCTAACTCCCTCCACCAATATCGCCTTCACCTTCAACCACTGTACTGATTGATTCCGCTTATGTTCAACTGGGTCCTTCGTCTCCTTCGATCACTATCGATCTGTTTAGTTCTCTTCAATTGGTAAGTTTTCATTATTCTTTTTCTCTTCAATTTTTCACTTTCAGTAAAAGTAAACCCTAATTTCAGTTTGGGGTTATGTAATTGGGTTTTTTACATTACTTTTTTTTTTTGAATTGGATTAGTATTAGTATTGGTTTATCTATACAATGGCAATGACAATGTCGTAGGCTTGTGGTATGAGTTTATTTGATTGTGTGATAAGAAGAAGGTCAAGGCTGTTGTCAAGAAGATATACGACATCCAGCGCCCTGAATATCACACACTCACCTTCACATTAATTTCACACTCACCTTGATCACTACGACTTTCCCTAACCTCCATCACTCTCAAACTATCAACCCTAACCATTACTCACCAGGACCGACAAATAGTCCACCACCGCCGTTCTTCATCAACGTCAACCACCGACGTTCTTCTCCACGTTCACGATTTCTACTTTCCTGGTGAAGTTATTCCCGACTTTTAATGGTTTCTTTTTGTCCATCTTTTTTTTTTTTACAATTTATATGTTGATTTCATTACTCATTTGATTTATTCTTACTTTAATCTTATGTTTAGATTAACAATTTGATTTTATTTTTATGAAATTGTTGAATTTTTGGGGAAAGTGAAACCCTAATTTTGATAAATTCGGGTTCTGGTTAGAGTGAACCTTGTATTTTGGTACATCTGTGGAGTATTTCAGTTTGTATGAAACTTATAAATTCTTATTAGTTGACCCTTCCTTAATAAAAAATGCGGTGCATCTATTGACTAGAGAGGCTAATGATTTTATTTGGTTGATTTCTAAAGTGTTTACCATTCTCAGTGCAATTTGAGTTGGTTAGTTAATTTGCGCTTGTGGAATATGCATGATACTTTATTAGTTTACGATCGAAATTTATCGATTAAGGTACCATTTTATTGTATCAATCAGCTTTAGTATCCAGGTAGTTAGTCTTGAGCACTTATTATTTGGTTGTTGAACTCTTAAACAATTAGCCGCTATCTGATATTTTGTACCCCAAAACCAATTCAAAGTTCTTCTAATGAGCACAAATCTGCTCTACACCTTCGACAATGCTTTGACGCTCGGCTGCAGATCAGTCAATACTCGCCTTTTACTATCCTCTAGAGCTCAGCTCTCGTTGGGAAATGTTCTGACTTTATGCTCGGTTTGTCAGGTATTGTTGTGCTTGTAGCTGCCGCTGTGCTTTGACATGCTGATTTTTGCATCATCGTTATTCTGCTTGTCTTAAAGCGATGAGATACTGAATAGTTCACTTAGCTCTGTTCTAAGTATGCGGGTGCGCTTGAAGGTTTGACATAACTACTCTCGTGAGTGGTAGACGTTGTTGAAGTGGCTGGTATCTCCATGGAGCTCTTCCGAGCAACAGGTTGATACCTATAAGAAGACTTACTTGCAGCCTTGCGGGTTTCATAAGCTTACTAGTATCTACATGCTACAATCAAGTCTCTTTTGGCTATATAATAGGCTTCAGATCAGTTAGATGCACCTTAGCTGTATTTTTTTTCTCATTATGTTTCTATATTTCTTTTATTTGTTTGCAATCCCAGATGAAGCTAAGCTATGACAAATTTCTTTTACTACATTTATAATTTTGATTAAGACATTTTATTGACTTGCAGCTTTGTCAAGATTTTTGATTGACATGGAAATTACAAAACGGAGAAGAAGATTAATGGCCAATTGAACACGCGCCTTGTCTCTGCTGCTGTATGTGCTCACTTCGCTCTCTGATAGTCTTTTTTTTCATTTGTTGTGGAAGTTGTTTATTGAATCTATAATACCCGCCCTTTTAGAGACCCTTTGACCAGAGTGGACTGACCTTGGGAGCGAGAATAATCCTTAGAAGTGCGTGCCAAGTTACCTTGGGGTGTGTGTTGTGAGTGGTACTCGATAGAGTAGAGGCTACTCGATCGAGTATCGTGGTTACTCGATCGAGTATGGGGTCACTCGATCGAGTATGTGGGACACTCGATCGAGTACCGGGTTTTCAGCGAGGGTTTTTAATCGCGTTTTGTTAAATCCGCAAATCATTTCCACCTCATTCCTTCTATTCTTTAGTCGCCTCTTTCCCTTCCCTTCACCATAAAACCTCCATGGAAGCCTTTTGAAGGTTCTTGTGCCCTAGGAGAGCGTAACTCGAGTCGAGTAGCGGTCTTTTGCCGGATTTCTCCTTGTAGGTATGTCGTTGTCATCATCCGTATCCTTGTCTTTGCAATTAGGGTTTGATTGATAGTAATAGATGATTGTGTTGTGGTTATAGGCATTGCTTGATTGCTGGATATGTCGTATGTTAGCATGGATTGGTTGCAGTTGCTTAAAGGTAGGTTCGCCTACTCAGTTTCTGTAGATGGTCTAGTGTGTCGGTTGTTGTAGTTGTAATGTGGTTGTTGTGTATTGTCGTATTCGTATTGCAGCGGTTGTTGATTGTGATTGTTTGTCTCTAGTTCTTGAGATGCGTTCTCGGCTGAGTGGAGTCACTTGCGGGAGTGGCTTCACGCCCTAGTTTCGCCCTCCGTGGAACCCGCCACGGGAGGGGATATGCACATTAATGGGACAGGGTTATCGCTCGGTATGATGAGCGGGGCTTAGGTGGGAACGGCGGCTGCGGTCCCCCACCTGGCGGGTCGGGTCCAGTGGGCGATCGGTGACGGAGATTGATTGGAGTGGGTGTGATTGTGTGTGTGATCGATTGTGTTGTGTTGTATTGCTAGATGTCGTTGGTGTTGCCATGTCTTATCTCGATCGACCGGGTGTGGTTGTCTTGTTGTTTTATGTGTCTGCCGTGATCCCTTATGGTGAGCAGTCTGTCTTAGCAGGTGTTGATGTCGTTGATGGCTGGAGTCCGGGCAGGGATGGGTCTTCACGAGATTTGATAGTAATAGCGAGTAGCCTTTGAGTTGTATCTTTTTTTATCACTATTGGTTTTAAATCACTTGTAATACAACATAATAGTTCTTTTATCGACATTTGATTATTACTGTCCTCGGGCAACCGAGATGGTAATACCCTTATATGCTAAGGAAGGCCTAGTTAAGGCTCCTCTGTATATGGGGGTGTTACAAAGTGGTATCAGAGCGACGATTTTGGAACCTGTAACCAATGAAAATAATGAACGTAGCGAGTCTAATAAAATGAACCTGGTGTATGTATAATGGGAGCCCCGTTGATGCTAGATTTTGGGTGAGTAGGCGCCCTCATTTCAAAATCTTGGCCCCATTGTACTTAAGCCAGTCACTGGGCATGGAAACGTGGAGTCTGTGGGTACGTATGAAATGTGTATGTTGATGGTGTTAGAACTACCTGTGGTTGAGTCTTTGTTGGAGTTAATAGGGACGTGATAGTTGCGTTTGGATTGTGCATAGTGAAGTTTTGGCATAATAAGTGAGCTTGTACGATGATTATGAGAAATGTGACAGGAGTTTATTTAATAGAAATGCGTGAAAAGTGTGGAAGTGTATGCTGTGGTAGGAATAGTAATCGTGTTGGTATTTGCTTCAAGTCGTTAATAACGGTGATCCTATATGAGTTTATAATTCCTACCGTAGCTATAATAACGATAATTAAGGAAGTATTGAGATATAATACGAGAATTAGTAACTAATGATGCGTGTATATAATGCTTGATGATTGAAACTTTCCGCTGTGTAATGATGGATTGGTGTAGAATAATTTTGCTTATGTTGAAATTGGAACAGGATAGGTCTTAATTTACTATGTAGAGTGTGCATTTATATGACATATGAAAGAATGATTTATCGTTAATTATATGTTTCATGTTGATGTGAACATGAGTTTGGTAGTAATGTGGTAAGATAAGTTTAAGTATGGTATGATAACGTGATTATGCCTATGAATAACTCGGTAGCAGGTAAACCGAGTTGGGTAATTTGTTATAGTGTAAAAGACATAAACCTTATTTGTTGAAACGGTATGACATGATTGAGTAGTAATGTTAATAAATGAGTAAGTGTGATGACTAGTGGCGAATTCCGAACTTAGTTTGGAATCGACACGCGATATTGTTTTTGCAGGAATCTTCAATTTATCTCATATTTCTGATCAAGTACTCAACCTTACTTGACCGAGTGCGAGTGCTTACTAGACCGAGTAGACCTCACTCGATCTAGTTAGGAAGCCATGACGTCGGGATGTGGAAATTTTCTGCAGATACTCGACGAAATAGCACCTACTCGATCGAGTAGAGGGCACTCGATCGAGTACCCTAGGCACTCGATCGAGTAGGCTACAGTACAGAGCCACTTACGAGTTTCTTAAAACCCCTATTCTTCCTTATCCCTCTCTTTCTTCCTTCTTATTTAGAACCCTAAGCCTAAATTTCTCTCAAAAGCTTTCCTCATCTCGTGTTGGTGGTAATTATTTGGGTTGTTTCTTCTTATTTGTTTGCATTCTTTTATTTTCCTACTTAATCAAGGTATGATTTCTTCCCTATTTACATGTTTTTATGCCTTAAAATTTGTTGGGATGATGGTATATCTGAAATTTTCGATTCATATGGGCAAATTATTGCTTTTAATTATTGTAATATGATTCACATGCTTCTCTTTCATGAATGTTGGTGATTAATTGCTGTAGAAATAGGCTAGAAATTGCCAAATTGGGGCCGAAAATTTTCTAGGGTTACCAAAATCAAAATTTATTTTAGGCTGTTTTACATGTTATATGATGAAATTGAACACTATATGTGGTACATATCATGTTGAAGGATGAATTTTGGTGATTTTCACTCTAAAAGTTGCCTTAAAACTCCGTCTTAAAAGTGCCCCAAATTGAAATTCGTCTTCTATATTTGAAAATTTGGTATGGAATATGAATGTTTAGGTAAGGGATAAATTTCAATATGATAGTGGTAATGTTAATTGATAGTGAATATGTCAAAATTGTTACAGCTGTAGAGACCGTCTGACAAAACTAATTGAATGGTTTGTTTCTAATATTGAAGGTTAAGGATGATATGTTTTAAATTACCTTTCTATGAGTATGTATGAATTCATCACATGTCTTTAAGCATGTAGGTAGAATATCATTTGAATCATGCTAGGATGTTAGAATTGGTTGAGTAAACCATGTATATCATGCTAAACCTTTCACAACTATTGGATATGAGTTGCTATAAACTGAATTATATATATATATATAGTAATAAGATCAAGTGAGTCCACCTCTTACATATGAGTCCATAAGTCCCATTATGGGCCATTGGATCTTGGAAATGGAGGGCTAAGATGAGAACCCAAAAATTAAGGTTAATACTCTAATTTTGCCATCTTCCTCTAATTTTCTCATTAACTACAATAATCATCCTCATCTTTCATTCATCAATTCATTATCACATCTCCTTATTCTCTCTCTATATCTCACTTCTCCATATTCTCTCCAAAAAAACCAAGAAAAAAAAAACCCAAAAATCCAAACAAATAAAAAACCCAAATAATCCAAATAAATAATTTACTCATCTTTTCCTCATTCACCATCCACCTACCACCACCCACCTACCACCACAGTCGCCAACCGCCACGGCCACCACCACCACCACCACCGCCCGAGGTTTTTTTTTTTTTTTTTTTTTTAAAAAAAAATACTTGATGTTTGGGTGTTCTTTTTATTTTTTTTGTTGTTTTTTTTTCTCCTTATATCGTCTTGCTATATAATATTTTTTTAAATTTGTGAGTTTTTTTAAATTTTAATCTTAGATCTACTAAAGTAGATCAATTTTCATTGATCCGTTTTTTTTTTTTCATTTTCGTTTTTTTTTTCAATTTTGATGTTTTGGTCTTTTTTTTTCGGTTATTGACATTCTTACAAATTATAGTGTGATTTTAGTACTAAATCTATTAGTTATGAAATCTCATTTTTTACTTTTTTCTTGTTGATATCACTTTGTTAATATCCTTCTTGTTATATTTATTTGCCAAATTTCGTATTTAAAATTTTGTCTTGGTATTGTGTGATTTAGGATCTATTAAAATTACTTGTTCGGTTAAAATTACACTTTTTTTCGTTAAAATTACACTTTTTTCCGTTAAAATTACACTTTTTTCCGTTAGAATTACACTTTTTTTGGGTTAAAATCACAGTTTTTTCCTTGTTAAAAATACACTTTTTTCCGTTAAATTACACTTTTTTGTGTTAAAATTACACTTTTTTTTCCGGTTAAAATTATAGTACTAAATCTATTAGTTATGAAATCTCATTTTTTTCTTTTTTCTTGTTGATATCACTTTGTTAATATTCGTCTTGTTATATATATTTGCCAAATTTCGTATTTAAAATTTTCTTTTGGTATTGTGTGATTTAGGATCTATTAAAATTACTTTATCGGTTAAAATTATACTTTTTTCCGTTAAAATTACACTTTTTTTCGTTAAAATTACACTTTTTTTTTTGTTAAAATCACAGTTTTTTCCTTCTTAAAAGTACACTTTTTTCCGTTAAAATTACACTTTTATCTGTTAAAATTACACTTTTTTTTCGGGTTAAAATTACATTTTTTTCTGTTAAAATTACACTTTTTTCCTTTAAAATTACACTTGTCTTCATTAAAGTTACATTTATCTCTACTAAGGTTATCTTCTCAATGACTAAAGTTACGCTTTTGGACTAAAGTTAGAACAATTTGGACTGAAGTTACAAAAATTTGGACTAAAATTACACAATTTGGACTAAAATTACACAATTTGGACTAAAGATACACAAATTTGGACTATAGTTATACATTTGGATTAAAATTACACTTTTATGGACTAAAATTACACTTCCGTGGACTAAAATTACACCTTTGTAGACTAAATTTATACATTTGTTGATTAAAGTTACACATTTGTAGACTAAAATTACACTTTTTTGGACTAAAATTACACTTTTGTCGACTAAAATTACACTCATAAAATGATAAAAGATACACACACTATCAATTTACTAAGTTACACTTTAGTGGACAATGATTGGAATTGCACAATCTAAATGACTCAAAATAAATGAATTGTGTAACTTTAGTTCTAATTGTGTTTTTTTACTCTAAATTTAGTCGTAAATAGTGTTATATTAGTTCAAACAAATTCAAATTTATTCGTAAATAGTGTATTTTCAGTCCAAAATTGTATTTTTAGTCCAAATTTAGTCGTAAATAGTGTATTTTTAGTCCAAATTGTCCAAATAGTCCAAATTAGTTAGTCCAAATTGTCCAAATTAGTTAGTCCAAATTAGTTAGTCCAAATTGTCCAAATTAGTTACTCCAAATTGTCCAAATTAGTTTGTCCAAATCGTCCAAATAGTCCAAATTAGTTAGTCGAAATTGTCCAAATTAGTCGAAATTAGTTAGTCCAAATTAATGTAACTTTAGTCCAAGAGTATAACTGTAGTCATTGTGAGGATAACCTTTAACAAGGAAAAGTGTAATTTAAGCGACAAAAAGTGTAATTGTAACAGGAAAAAGTGTAATTTTAACGAAAAAAGTGTAGTTCTAACAGAAAAAAAGTGTAATTTTAACGAAAACAATGGTAATTTTAACGAAAAAAAGGGTAATTTTAACTGGAAAAAGTGTAATTTTAACGAAAAAAAGTGTAATTTTAACAGAAAAAAAGTGTACTTTTAACGAAAAAAAGTGTAATTTTAACAAAAAAAGGTGTAATTTTAACAAAAAAAACTGTAATTTTAGCAAGAAAAAGTGTAATTTTAACAATAAGTGTAATTTTAACCCAAAAAAGTGTAATTGTAATGAAATAAGTGTAATTGTAACAAAGAATAAGTGTAATTTTAACCAAAACAAGTGTAATTGTAACTTTAATAGGAAAAAGTGTAATTTTAGCGGACAAAAGTATAATTGTAACAGAAATAAATGTAATTTTAACAAAAAAAGTGTAATTTTAATATACTAACAAGACGAATATTAACAAGGCGTGATTTGTAAAATATAAAACAAGACAATATAATAATAAGACAAGAATTTAAATAACAAATCTGAAAAAATATAGTCCGTATAACCTAGCAAAAAAATTAACAATACTAGATCTAAAATAATAAATTGAAAAACCAACGATATTAAATCTAAAAACTAATGTCGGCGTGATTTTGGAATGAATGTCAAAGAATGTTATCAACAAAAACAATATCCACTGTATCAACAAAAACCAACAATATTAAAATAAAAACCAATAATATTAAAATAAAAACCAATAATATTATCAACAAAAACAATATCCACTGTCAAAGAATGTCAAAGAAAAAAAACAATATAAAACCGGAATTTGTAAACCAATGTCAAAGAATTACCAACAAAATTAAAAATTACCAACAAAATTAAAAATAAACAAAATAAATGGGATCTAACAATCACAAACAAACAAAATTAAAAAACAAAACTGAAATTAAAAACAAAAAAATCGAAACTGAAAAAAAAAAAAAACAAATCTTAAATTTAAAAAAAAATGAATCTGAAAAGGGAAGGAAGGAGGTTGGGGTGGTGGTTGCTGGAAAGGGAAGGAAGGAGGTTGGGTGGTGGCGTGAGACGGAGAGGAGAGTAGTGGTGGCGTGACGGTTGGTGGTCGCCGGCAGAGGGGTGCGGTGGTGGGTAGTGGCGGTAGTGGGAGGCCGTCAAGGAGAGGAGAAGGAGGAGGTTGAGGTCGGCAGGCGCGGGTAGTCAGGAGGTCGAGGAGAGGAGAGGAGAGGAGAGGAGAAGGAGGAGGTCGGAGTCGGGGTCGGCGGGAGAAGGAGGCGGGATGCACGGAGGTTTTTTTGAAATTGTTTTTCTGAAATTGTTGTTTTGGTTTCTTTTGGTTTTGGGTTTTTTTGTTGGTTTTTTTTTTGTGGTTTGGTGATGAGAGGAAGAGAGAAAAAGGAGAGATTGTGAGATTTAGTGAGAGGGAAGGAGTTTGTGATAATGAGGGATGAATGGATTAGTGGGTAACTTAATTGCAATGAGGAGCTAATTAGACTAGATTGATTTGTGGCCATCCATTGAGATGTAATCTCATCCCTTCATTCCCTTCATCCAAGAGCCCTTATAAGGACTTAGGGACTCAATAAATGTAAGGGACTTAGAAGAACTTCACACTATATATATATATATATATATATATATATATATATATATATATATATATATATATATATATATATATATATATATAATATCAAATTGGGAACTTGTTGGTGACGTGTGTACCTAGCTTGGCATTCAAAGTTCAATTGTATGAATTATGTGCTTTACATGTCTATACAAGTTTGGTTTAAGTTATATCTTTGAAAGAGATGCCGAGACCGAACATAGGGACCCGACAAAGCAAAAGGGGAGGGCTTCACGACTCGAGACCGGGGAAGGGAGTGGACCCGTGGTACCGCGCGGCACGGAGTACCCTTCTCGTGGTGTTTGTAGATTTTAAACAGAGAGAGCGTTTTGTGGTTTTGCAAAAACGCAAAATGAGGCCAACGAGGTGTGTAGATACCACACTTTTGGAGGATTTGGGAATAGAGACAGATGTCCGTCACATATTTGAGACCTTGGGCTTTACGGGGTTGTATCGGCTGAGGAAACATTCCTACCCTTTCCTTACTTTGGAGTTTATGAGCTCCTTTAGTTATCACCCAGCTGCCCAGACCGTTGAGTTTCGGTTGATGAACACAAGTTTCTTGCTTACCATGAACCTTTTCGCTTCTCACCTTGGGTTGGCCAAGCCTCATAAGGATTCCATCACTGATATTCCTGCTGAGTGCGGTGTCTGCCGCCTAATGCCTTGTCTTACAGGAAAGCCGGCTCCCACCTCAAGCAACATGTTGATTAATGATGTTCAGCATGTTACCTTGAGGATCTTTCTTCGTTCTCTTTCGAACCTCCTTTATGACAGACCGGATATCAGTAAACTGAATAATCATGAGGTGTTGCTTCTGATGTCTTACCTCAACCGGAGCGGACCGAGAGGGTGGTCTTTAATGCTCCTGCCATCATCTGCGCTAGCCTTGCTTTAATGGCTACTGCCACTTCCCGGTACTTGAGTTGTGGCACTATCGCTACTCGGTTAGCTGAAAAGCTAATCACCTTTGAGGCTTCTTCCGAGTATGTCCCTTTGGCTACACCGGTGCCCATCATGGATCGTGACTACTACCTCGACCTGAAATGGTTGAGAACTTTAGCTGATGGCAGCCTTGCTTGGAGGGTGTGGGGCATGAGCTGGATGAAGATTCCGGCTCCTGAGCACCTCCCACCGACAGAGCCGTTAGACCCGGTGGTCATAGCTGTGGACTCCGATGAGGAGGAGGAGGGTGATGATGTACCTCGACAGTTGAGGACGTACCTCATTGATGACACGATTCTCCAGGTGATGCCCGAGCCGAAGAAGGGGTAGAACGCGGCGGTGGTGGAGGAGAGGCCCAGGTTAGGGAGAGGACCCCGTAGAGTGAGAGAGAGGACCGCTGAGACTAGACCACGGCCGGTAGCACCACCACAGCAGCACCCTTTTCCGTGCTACCCTTACCTTGACACCCCGGAGACGCGATCGAGTTACTTGGCAGAGTGAGTGTCATCTACGTTGACACTCAGGAATATGCACGAGATGGCGTACACTTAGGGGATTGGGACAGATGGACCGCATCCGGTATGGTGGAGTGGAGTTGGGGACTATAGTGGGGTTTTCCACTCTTATGGGGTGGATCAGTCAGCTTGGGGGACGCCTCAGTCCTTTGCCTTTGGCGGCTTGACCCCGTGGTACGTGAGTCCTGGAGCTGGAGCGGGGTAGATACGGTTATTGGGTCATCTGGAGCGGGCACATCAGGAGGCGATGGTGGTGGTGATGAGGTGATGGAGGAGGAGGAGGAGCAGCAGCAGCAGCAGCAGGAGTGATACTCCTATTTCGTTATCCTTATTATGATCGTTGATGTTGGATGTTAGTAGTTGTTGGTTGTTAGAACTTTTATCTTGGAATTTTATGGTTGGCCATAAGGCCGGATTTATTAGCTTGGTTTGATTGCAGGGTTTTATGAGTCGGGAAGTCATCCCGACTCAAGTTATGTGACGATTATGTATATATAGTTGCGGGTTATGTCAGGATTGTCCATGAATTTGACTTGTAGGTACTCGACAGAGTACCTTATACTCGGTCGAGTAGCTACAGGTGTGGCTGAAATGAGGCATTTTGATCTCAGGGCTACTCGATCGAGTAGCCAAGACACTCGATCGAGTAGCGGGCACTCGATCGAGTACCTCTACATACTCGATCGAGTAGCACTGTTACATAAACTTTTCGGAAATTAAAAATTGTTTAATGGTTATATAATTGTTTGTTTGATGTTTAGCATGGTTAGTGATGCTTAGTAACACCTTTGGACCGTTAATTCCATATGTAGAAGTCGCGCTTGGGTTTTATATGCATATTTGTAACAAGTAGTGAAGTGGCGATTGTTTCTTGTTGCTTTAATATTACATCCACTATATTTACTATCTATTCATCGGAGTTACATATTCTCATACACTTGTACACATGATATTAACATGCTTTCTCGACGGCGACTAGTTATTCGGGTGGGTTGTGTATGTTTTCTAATTTAATGAGTATATGATTAGTGAGCAATGTCCATAATAAATAATATGGTTTTAATTTATGTTACGATACAAGTAATAAGTAACGTGTGTGATAATTTGGTGGTGAACTTCGGGGACGAAGTTCCTTTTAGAGGGGAAGAGTAATGTCACAAAATAAAAAGGCTGATTTTGAAATTATGTTGTTGTTCGTTTATAATGGTTTGTTGTTTATTTACAAAATTTTCTATTACTTTGGTCACATGGCTTGTATGAAGTTGTAAGTAGTCACTTTAGTTCGTTGTATAATTCATGCGTCGAAGCGAAAATTGATAGTATGTTTTAAAAGACGGTCATAAAGAGATAGTTGTGGTGCCATGTGTTATAATAGAATCGCGTTGTTGAGTAACATGGTGGTATATTCGTGCGGCATGAAGTTGATATGAGATATGTTGCGTGTTGATAGTTGTTACTAGTGAGTGGGGTAATCTCATATATGATGGGTGATCGTTGTTTGTGCTGGTTCGTATTGCGAGGTCGGTATTTTAGATGATAGTTTGTAAGAGCCGATATACATATACATATACATAGAGTGTTAGACAGTGATGATGATGACATGGGGGATGACATTTCAGGGGAATAGTGACCTGTGTCGAAAAAGTAGTGATGTTGTCGTGTTTCCGTGTCTTGTGCTTTGAGTTAGGTGAGTGGAACTTCGGGGACGAAGTTCTTTTTAAGGGGGGAAGACTGTAATACCCGCCCTTTTAGAGACCCTTTGACCAGAGTTGACTGACCTTGGGAGCGAGAATAATCCTTAGAAGTGCGTGCTAAGTTACCTTGGGGTGTGAGTTGTGAGTGGTACTCGATAGAGTAGAGGCTACTCGATCGAGTATCGTGGTTACTCGATCGAGTATGGGGTCACTCGATCGAGTATGTGGGACACTCGATCGAGTACCGGGTTTTCAGCGAGGGTGTTTAATCGCGTTTTGTTAAATCCACAAATCATTTCCGCCTCATTCCTTCTATCCTTTAGTCACCTCTTTCCCTTCCCTTCACCATAAAACCTCCATGGAAGCCTTTTGAAGGTTCTTGTTCCCAAGGAGAGCGTAACGCGAGTCGGGTAGCGGTCTTTTGCCGGGTTTCTCCTTGTAGGTATGTCGTCGTCATCATCCGTATCCTTGTCTTTGCAGTTAGGGTTTGCTTGATAGTAATAGATGATTGTGTTGTGGTTATAGGCGTTGCTTGATTGCTGGATATGTCGTATGTTAGCATGGATTGGTTGCAGTTGCTTAAAGGTAGGTTCGCCTACTCAGTTTCTGTAGATGGTCTAGTGTGTCGGTTGTTGTGGTTGTAATGTGGTTGTTGTGTATTGTCGTATTCGTATTGCAGCGGTTGTTGATTATGATTGTTTGTCTCTGGTTCTCGAGATGTGTTCTCGGCTGAGTGGAGTCACTTGCGGGAGTGGCTTCACGCCCTAGTTTCGCCCTCCGTGGAACCCGCCACGGGAGGGGATGTGCACATTAATGGGACAGGGTTATTGCTCGGTATGATGAGCGGGGCTTAGGTGGGAACGGCTGCGGTCCCCCACTGGCAGGGCTGGTCCAGTGGACAGTCGGTGACGGAGATTAATTGGAGTGGGTGTGATTGTGTGTGTGACTGATTGTGTTGTGTTGTATTGTTAGATGTCGTTGATTTTGCCATGTCTTATCTCAGTACTGACCGGGTGTAGTTGTCTTGTTGTTTTATGTGTCTGCCGTGATCCCTTATGGTGAGCAGTCTGTCTTAGCAGGTGTTGATGTCGTTGATGGCTGGAGTCCGGGCAGGGATGGGTCTTCACTAGATTTGATAGTAATAGCGAGTAGCCTTTGAGTTGTATCTTTTATTATGACTGTTGGTTTTAAATCACTTGTAATATAACATAATAGTTCTTTTATCGACATTTGATTATTACTGTCCTCGGGCAACCGAGCTGGTAATACCTTTATATGCTAAGGAAGGCCTAGTTAAGGCTCCTCTGGATATGGGGGTGTTACAGAATCACCCATGGAGGCATTGATTGACATGGAAATTACAAACAATTCATGGACATGGGGTCGGAATTATTACAAACAAAGCTGTAATTTTCCGTCACTAAGTCATAATAGGATAAGCTGCTCCGTGCAGGTTGATAGCCATTATGAGCAATTTGATTCCACAAAACCATCGTCAATAGATGCATGTTTTATCCTATTGAATGCATAATTTTATCTCTGGTTCTGTTTGATGTGTAATGGCTCGGGGGAAGTTTGTTTCTCATAAAAAGCCACTAGCTTAGTATAAACTGAGTATTTTACATCTCTGACTCCAGTTCATTTTTTTTGCTGCAAAAAGACTGTCAAAGTCAATTTTGTTCATTCTTTCAGACTATATTCGATGGTCCGCCTGGTAAGAGCCACCTGCCTTAGATATGGTGATCATATGAGTAAGGGTCAAGTATGGATAATAGACAGAATATAGGATGCTAATAGCTTGCTATGTTTTTTCATGTCGGGATGTCCATGAACAGACCACTGCATTGAATATTTCACTTCTTTTATCTTTATATTTCCATCATTCCATCGACATATTCTCACGTTTCTTCATTTTTATGCAAGCCATAATATGTTTATTCATGGATGGATAACTATAAGTGAGTGTCCGAGTACAATAAAATTTCAGAATCTATCTTACTTACCATGCATCATCAGCAACAAGCTCACGAACAGGCTTCTCACCACTAGTGTGTTCACAGTTGCATGGTTGACATCAAGGTATTGTGAAGAGGAGTGGTTTCCCTGATGATAACATTCTTAACATCAAATACCGGGACATTCAACTATGTGAAGATTCCACTATGTTAATTGACGAGATAAAAGAGGTTAAAGACGTATGGGCTATTAAATGTTTAGAGAACATGAAATGTTTTATTAGTTTATTCACTAGATGTATACTTCGTACGTGATTATTTATAAAATTAGTTGTATAATTTTAAACATCGACACTATTGTTCTGTTGGATGATATGAAAGTTCGTTGGTTGACTTTATTTTCACTACTACAGATACAGGCTATAACAACGGTCAAAAACCGTTGTTATATAAAAAAGCGGACGTTGTTAAAGCGTCCGTTGTAGAAGGTTTTAACAACGGTTGGTTTACTTAAGGAAACCGTTGTTAAAAATATTAACCACGGTTTTATGTATAAAAACCCGTTGTGGAAAGTGTGACTCAATTTTGGGGGGAAAGTTATAACAACGGGTTGTAATATACAAAACCGTTGTTATAACTAAAGACAACGGGTTGTTTTAAAATAACCGTTGTTGTTTGTTCTTAAAAAATAAAAAATAAATAAATTAAATATTACTAGATGCATGCATAATTACTACTGTTAGAATTCCAATGCATGCATTATTACCGACATTCACCGTACATATGAACGGATAATATGGAATGAGAAGGGTTAGTAATAGGATTTGAAGCAGCATTATTGAGAGAGATGATGATGATTATGGCACAACTTCCTAACATATATATTAATTAAAAAGCAATTAACTCAACCCACACATTGCTTAGTATAAATACATTGCATATCTCAACTAACATTTCCATTATCTCATATATTCATCTCCAAACTCTAATCGTTAAAACAAACTCTACTTAATCTTTCAAATCAAACTCAAAAAACTCTAAGAAAATGAATGATTTCATCCTAAAGACTCTTACCATGATCGAGAACAACAACAACTTCATCCGCCGGTTCCTCCATATTGAGGAAAGTTTCAGGAGCTACCTTGCGGAAGCTCGATCCGCACTGAAGCACGCCAAAGAAGATGGCTTGACGGAGGGCGAGCGATTGCGGCTATATGACGATATAGCAACTGCTGAACGGAACCTCCAAATAGCCAAGGAGGAGAGGATGGATACGATAGAGCACAATAAGATCCTCCATGAAAATATAAGAATTGCATTTTTACATATGTAATTTTTTTTTTTTAATTTATGTATTTATAAATATATATATATATATTAATTATGTTTATCTTACTTCTTCATCTTGCTTCTTCATTGTTTTAGTAACTAATTATGCGAACAATACTTAAACAAATAACATAATGGTCGATAAAAACACATATATGCAAAAGAAATAAATAGAAAAAGAAAATAATGACGATGACAAAGGACGGCGAGATTTACCGATAAATACGTAACGTAATAGACGATGAAATCACAATGACGGCGAGAAGATAAAGCGACGATGAGAAAGAGAGAAATAGAGAAAGAGAGAAAGAGAGTGTGTATGTGTTTTGTGTTTGTTTGTCTGCTGTGTTTGTGTTTGTGTATTAAGGGTTGTGTTTTGTGGTCGCAGCAGACTTGTTTGTGTGGTTTATAGTATGGAAGGTATTGACAACGGTTATTAAACAACAACCGTTGTGAAATATGTTTTAACAACGGTTGTACAAAACACCCGTTGTTAAATAAGTTTTAACAACGGGTTTAAAAAGTAACCGTTGTGATTACTTTTCACTAACTTTGCGCCAATTTTGCGCCAAATTATTAACAACGGTTCCGCATGTGTGACCCGTTGTTAAAAATAATAACAACGGTTTTTATAACTATACCCGTTGTAATTGATTTTAGTAAAATTCGCGCCATACATTCTACAACGTCTATTGTGATTTTCGTGAATAATCGTTGTTAAAGGGGCGTTGTAGTTGCCTAAATTTGTAGTAGTGTTTGTATGTATCGTTTATTTATTTCGCTATTTGTCTTATCAAATCAATATCGACATTGCTACCGAAATGTTGGTAGCAAATAATTTTTTTAAAAAAAATATGTCTATGGTGGTGGTTCTTAAGTATGAAACGCCACTATTAGTTCACCTTTAGTGGCGGTTCTTTACTAACAACCGACGTCATAATTACCTTTAGTGGCAGTTCTTTAGCAACAACTGACGTTATATAGAACATATAGGTGGTGGAAAGTTATTATTGAAATATCTATAGTGGCGGTTTTTAAAAAATAACCGCCATTATAGATGAGTTACAGTGGCAGTTTTTGTTTAACAACCGTCGTATTATATAAGTTTATAATGGCGGTTTTGTATAACAACCGCCACAATAGAAGAGCTATTATGGCGGTTCAACAACCGCCTACAACCGCCATAAAGTTTATACGACGCCGTGATAAACTACGGATCCTAAATGTCTAAAAACCGCCACAAAAGGTCATTTATAACCGCCACCATAGGGGGTTTTTCTACTAGTGAATATCATCTTCTGCAGGAGGGAGTCTAGTCTCTACAGCAACAATTCGACCTTCAATTGTGTTGAGGCGATTATAAACTTGGTCTTGGCTTGTTTGGAGACGAGCGAGCACAGCTAGGATTTGAGCATTACCATTTGGGGGTTGACCGCTGGCGCTTGTGGTACTAATTTCAGGCATCTTGGAAACTGAATAAGAGATCGACGATGAATCAAAACACGATCGACCACTCTAGCACACTTACTTAAAGCAAAGAGACTCGACTTGTGAAGTGGGAGTGTGTCACTTGTGTCAAGTGTGGTTTTGAAAATGACAAAGGTTTGAAATGTTTGTCCTAGTCAACTGTGGTGTAGTTGCAGGAGTGTTGACTCGAAGTGAGGTTTTGAAATGGTTTTAAGGCCCGAATTTTGACTCGACATTTGGACAGAGTTTTGACTCATTTTGCGCTGATTTGGGCCACTTTTCGAAAATATTTACATTTTGAAAAGGTCTTTATTTTACAAAATTTTGTCATGGTTTTGTTTATAAAATGGTGATCACGTATAAAACAAGCATTCATACGGGCATTATAATGGTATGCTGAGTGCATTTAGAAGGGTTTTGGTTTAAGAGGGTGGGTTGCCATACCGAGCAATCAAACCCGGGTCTGTGGAGAGGTCCGTTGTAACACCCCCACATACCAGGACGCCTTACCAAGGACCATCCCAGTGTATGAAGGTGTTACCATCTCGGTCACCCGAGGTAGTAGATCAAATAGACAATAAAAGAACATTTATAATTAATGACTTTTAACACTTTACAACCACGGTACAAAACTGAATACAAGAGATAACTATGACTGCTAAAGAACTCATGCGTCTGACCCTATGCCGGTAGCGTGGTGACTCGATTCCCTCCATGCCCAACAACAACAACCAACTGTACCTACTAAGCCAACTGCTCACCATCCCCGAATGGATCACCACAGTTTTGAAAACATAACACGGGGTCAGTTACTGAGCAATTAAGATAAGACAAGTACGATAAATAACCAGCTGATCATCCACCAACCCCGGTCTCCCGATCTCACACAGTAACCGACTACACACCGAGGTGTGCAGCCCTGCCAGACTACCCATCGCAACAGGTAGTCCACGCCGCCAGTGGGGGACCGCAGCCCATCCCCACCAAGTCCAGATCCTCAACGAGCGACTAAAAATCCTTGTCCCTTAATGTGCACATCCCCTCCCGTAACGGGTTCCACGGAGGGCGAACTAGGGTGTGAAGCCACTCCCGGCAAGTGACTCCACCACAATCACACAAACCACAGCAACACAGCTGTCACAACACCATAACCGTCACAACACAACCACATCACCACCGTCACCACAACACTCATACTCCGATGATCAGCAGATAACAATAATTACAAACAAACACAATCTTAAATCAATTGACAGTAACCGAGTAGGGAAACCCTACCTCGTCGCAAGCCATGAAAAACATCCACACACAGCCAGGCAAGACTCCAATATGCATCCTACAACGATAGCCATTCCCTATTATATAACTATCCTCAATAACCTACTAGAAGACACAAGGAGAGACTTACCTAATGATGCGAATCAACGATGACACGGATGACGACCACGCACGCAACCTTCCTAAGAGAATCCCGTCTTTCCCATGGTGGAGATGTAGGTTATGTATATGAGAGTGTATGGAGGTAGGGGTGAAAGGAGAGAGTGGCAGGCTAGGGTTAGAGAAAGAGGAACTGTCGAGAAAATGAGAAAATGAAATGAATCTCGCGAACTTGCGTTTTATATTAACACGTCAACAGCAGCCATACTCGGTCGAGTACTGGAGTACTCGGATGAGTAGGCTCTACTCGGTCGAGTATAGGCGATACTCGACCGAGTAGCCTCTTCTAGGTCGAGTAATCAATCCTATAACGTTCATGTTCCAAACTTAGTCCCTCGCTCATTCCTCCCTAAGGTCTTTCTTGGTCAACAGGGTCGGTCAACAAAGTCCTAAAATATCCTGAGTATTACATCCGTGCCAAACATGAGTAAGGTCGGTTCCTAGTCTATTTCCTCGAGTAGTGAAAGCCCTTGATACAAACATGAGTAAGCATCATGGTATGGTTGACGTCAATCGTTATCCATCCTTAGGCCCAGATAAGAATTTGGACCGTCCAGACGGGACGATTGGTCGAATGGGTTGGGTTGGGCCTAGGAAGGCCGAATAAAATGATCTAAGAAGATCGAGTAATGAAAACCGACAACTGTCTCATATAAACTATTCCCTAACCTTGTTCAAGTTTCACTCTTGGAAACACGTAAGTGTATTACTCCCCAGCGGAGTCGCCAAACTGTGGAAACGGGGGTCCACGGGGGCGCATGGGAAACAAGCGTTTGCATTTGTGGAGTCGCCACCACTTTATGGTGGAAAATTGGAAACCGTTTGAATACTTCGCGTCATGTTAAGACACAAAATAGTGACATAGACACTAAGAACTCGTTACCCTTAGCATTCTATGTCTAGAATGACTCTCGTGGATGCCAATGAACACGGATGTTCACAGAGATCTGGAGTAAGGGATGAGGGTACGTATTAGGAAGCTCGTTAATTGAACACCTAATCCCGCCCGCCTCGATAGCGGCCTCTACTAATGATTATGGAAGTTATTCATACTCGATGTGTTGTCGATTATATGCATGCAATGCAACAAACAATAGATTAAACCTAGCATGTGATATTAGACTATGTCAGTGAACATGTAATTTAGCACTCATTAATGTCGAAGTAGGGTTTAGAATTATTTACATGTGAGAACAAATAAATAAACCATACAAAAAATACAATAAAAAAATAACGATAATTAAAATTACAATAAATTACAACGGATTAATTGATTTACATCAAAAATATATTTAAGACGGATAATTTGAGAAAAGAAAGGAAAATAACTAGGTTAGAAAACACGGACAGATTAGAGGTGATATTAGGATTAATAGTCGATTAATACATAATTAACGAATTAGGTCAAAGCAAAAACGGAAGTTTAGAGACAAAGCTCAACCCGGAACAGGCGCAACAATGCTGCGTCCCTTGGAAGAGGCGCAGTGGTCACTACGTCTGTTCCTGAGGTGACTTCTGGCTGTGAAGTCAGAACTGCGAATTGTTAATGTTCGTTGGTGATTTTAATGGTTGATTATGAATATTTGACTCGGATGAAAGTGATTTAGCAGGTTATTCACATGTGAATTGGTCGTAAAAACGAATTAAAATGAATTATGAACGGATTTAAACTAATAAGATTAATAAGAGATTAATTAGAAATTATTTAGGTCAAATTTATAAGTTAATTAGGTTTATTTAGGTCAAACTATTAAGAAGGTTGTGATAAACAGACGAAAACATATACAAAAGTCGAATTCCAGAGACTTGATATGAACAAATCGAATCTCCAAAAGCCGGGTTTGATTTTAATGATGAAAACCCACAAATATTGATTATTAGGTATTTAAGTCGAAATTTAAAGGTGATAAATTATTAAGAACAATGAATTAAAATTATTACATTTGAATGAATAAGAAGGGAATAAGAAAAGGAAAACAAAGGACAAATTAACAGAGGACAGAGGAAGAAGGAGAAAAGCAGGAACTGCGGCAGCCTCAGGAAGAGGCGCAACAGATGCTGCAACTCTTCGAAGAGGCGCAGCAGTTGCTGCGTTTCTTCTCGACGTCTGTCTGCTGTTAATCCGTAAAATAGGTTTGATAAAAGGCTTTATAAATCGGTTTTAA